>NC_133839.1:10336085-10647085 GCF_047830755.1 Zonotrichia albicollis | reverse complement strand
ATCAAGGATTAAAACCAGGATAGATGGAGGAATGCTGTAAGAGTAGCTTATGATGGATCACTGCAAATTCAGCTGTGTACTGAGCCCAACCAGGCAGGAAAACTGCAGGAAAACAAGATCATGTTACAGGGAGAAGAAAAACTGTTTTGCTGTGGTTTTGTGGGATTTTTGAGGCCAATGTGGCTTCAACCAGAAGAAGCACTGAAATGGTTTTGGTGCTCCTGGAAAGCAAATTATTAATGCTAGAACTGAGGATTAAAGGACTGGAGAAAGAAATCCTAAATTCTATCTAGTAAAAGAGAGAATACAGGTGCCTCCTCAAGTTTTTTGGCAATTTGGGCTTTGCTGGCCTGGGATATTCTCCCAGCAAGTGAAGGAAGTTGGGCTCTAACAGAAGGAGTCAATAGATGGCAGTGCTCGATGGGATGGCAGTGAGAGCTCCCAGCGAGCCCCAGCCAATCCTCCCCTGCAGCACTGCCCTGCCAGGGGGCACAGGAGGGGTTTCACTGGCACTCCCAGACCTGCCCAGCCTCTGGCCCCTGAGTCTGACAGAATACCCCACACACTTCAGCTTTAACCCCTCGCACACCTGGAGCTATTGGGATTCAATGCAGAGAGGCAAAATGTTTCTCTGCCTTCTCCTGCAAGCAGGGCTTTGACCAGGGCATGGGGAAGGGACACTTTGGTGTCCCCAGCCCTGCAGCATCAGCTGCTGCTGCCACATCCCCACTGCAAGTGGAGACTGGAATCTGAACATGGCTCTGAGAGCAGGATCAGGACAAGGAGCTCAGCCCAGGTCCAGCCTCACTGGGGCTGGAGCCTCCAATTTCTCATTCTGCATCAGCTCATACAGAGCTCTGAGAGCATGGAAGTGAAGGGAGGGATTTACATGGAAAATAATTCCTGTACAGCATGAGATAACCAGGACTAGAGGAGATTTTCCCAAGTTTAAGAAGCTTCATTAAAAATTTCTTTCAGGAGAAGGGGTAAGGACAGGACTTGATTTTCAAGGTTTATATTCTATAATTCAAAAACTACAGGAGCTCTTGTTTTCAAAAACCACAATGCCCAATTATCTGTAACCTGCCTGGCAGACTTCTGCATGGGAAGGGAAGTTCCCAAATTTCCACCCTAGTTTGCTCTAGTTTTGAAATGAAAGAAAGCATCTGGGAATGCAACACTGCCAAAATAGCAGAAACCAATGGCTCCCGAGCTTCACAGGCCCTTGGAGACTCAACAGCAGAAGGATGGAGATGTCAGGGAAGAACAATCAGCTGTAAAATATGAAAAGCTCACAGTTTTCAAACCTACAACAGCAGGCTCAAAAGTAATAATCCCATTACCACTAAACTAAGGCACTAATTACTATTCCCAGTGGCTGGAGTGGACTGACTGCTAATGTTCCTCTGGTTAATGAAGGAAGGTGAGGGAGAATATATTTCTAAAGTCAGACATCTGCTGAAGGCTGGGCAGCAGCACCAACTGTACCTAATGAAGCCATTCATATTAATGCAGTGACACTCGGAGGGGGCGCAGGGGAGAAATGAGATGAGGCTGGATTTGAACTCAGAGAAGACAAATGTCATGTATTACCCCTGTGATGGCTGCCCTTATTTAATCCACACTGAGTAACAGAGCTGCTTAAAGCAAAGAACTGCATCCCACATCAGCTGTTCCACCACCAGCTGCTCAAAGCTGGAATAGCTTCTCTAAAAACCCAAAAAGCAGGATATATGCCATTGGAAAGGAATAAACTGCTTTTTCTTTTCTTTGACTACAGGGACACTATGAGAAATATTCCCAAGTCCTCTGTCCTGTGAAGAATCCAGATTTTCCCACCATGTTTTGCTGTTTTCACCAACCAGCAGTAGTTGTTTAGAGTTCAAGGATACTCATTCACTGAGATCAATAGGTTCTGATGGCTGGAAGAACAATTTCTAGAACTAAAATAAACTACTTGTCCAAACTGCTAATCATGACTCATTCACCAATGCAAATGTTCCCAGGTGAACTGGGTGTGCTCACATTATTCTTTTTTCAGATTGCACCATTGTCTTTGCTTTGAAATTCTGGTTCTGCCTCCCTGAGTTTGGTAAGCAGTAGCTGAGTCTGTAAAGAAGGTGTGGCCTGCAGAGAAAACCTGCAAGGAGCAAACCTGCTGCAAGACCATTTGTGTCTTCTCTGAATAAAAATAAAAATATCTGTGTGTGCTGAGAGCCAGCCCAGACACTGCTGTGAGCAGGGCCTGGGGAGGGGACTCTGTGCTCACTCCTGGCTGTGCTGACACCAGGCAGTGCCAGCCAGGGCTCAGCATTGACAGATCCCATTTTGGGGTCCCTGCTCCTGACTCTCAATGACACAGCACTGCCCTTCCCATGGAGCACCAAGAGCTCTGGCAGTCATGGTGCAGAACAACCAGGGACACCTCAAAGCACAGGGATTGAAGCCATGGAAAAAGTGGATGGCTGCTCCAGGCTCCTGCTGGGACAAGATCCCAGGCTCTGGGCAATCCCAGCTTGGCAGGTGTCCTGTGAGTAATGACAGGTTCCTCCAGAGGAGATTTTCTCTCTGTAGGAGTGTGAGCACACACTGTACAGCTGCAGACAGGTAAATGCACCCAGGAATACACTGCACCAGGACTCACAAGGAAACCTCTCCAGGAAAGTTTCCCAGGTGAAGCTCCAGACCCATTCAAGCCCTGCTGCTCTACCGGGACACATCTGGCAGCTGCTGGCTGCTCCCAGTGTCTGACAGCAGCCATCCCAGTCTCACACACAGCAGTGTCACACACATCATCACATCCCAGGGTGAGCAGGCTCCTTTCCCCCCGGCCGTTCCTCAGGACCCCGGGCCCAGGGGCAGGGGCAGGCACTGACCGTGACGCGGAAGGGCGTGGTGGCCGCGGGCTCCATGCCGGGGTTCTTCTCGGCGATGCCGCTGGGCATGCTGCGCCTCTGCCCGCAGCGCTCCGGGGGCGACTCTGGGGACAGAGCACAGGCACAGTCACCAACCCAGCACAGGGACAGCCCAGCTCTGCCAGCACCCCCGGCACCGGGCGCTGTCTCCCTCCCAGTGAGGCAGCGCGACCACCCCACCCCAGGCATTTCCCCTGCCTGGAGCAACATTCCACCAGCAGGACTTTCACCTTCAACAATTAGCATTTTTATACAACTGTAAGCTTCAGATAATGCCTGACAGGTTGGCATTATCATTATTTCCAGTCTGCAGATGAGTAAACAGAAACTGCATTGAGATGAGTGAGAATTATATGCAAAGTACAAACCCGTGCACTTGTGGATTTGATCCTCCTCGGGGAAACTGCTAATGGGGTTAGAGGCACAGGATGCTGAAGTTACCTCTCTAATTCCTCTAGCAATTTGTTTTGGAATCAGGAAAAAAATAATGAAATCCTGCTCTTGATAAAGTATAAAATGAGGATAGGAATACTTACCTCCTTCCCTGCTGGCAAGGGAGGGGGCTGAAAAGGTAAAATTAACAACTATGCTCAACACTGAAGAGATTTAGAAAGATGCTAGGACAGGTCAGCTGCAGCATCGTAAGGTGTTTCCTCACTTCACAAACCCTCTCTGAAAGCACCATAGAACTCAGAGAAACAGAATTATTTCCAAGCTGCCATTCAGTGATGCTCAGACCTTGAAACAAGTTTCCCTTCCCAAAACCATCCCAGAGTCCTCCTTAGCCAAGCATTTCCATGGCCATTGTCTCCTCAGCAAGGTTCTGCCCTTGCCAAAGCCTGACTGTAAGAAACAACTATCACCAGCAATTCCACCCCACCATTCCTGAGATGTGTCTTAACCCACTCCAAAAGAGCAGATTGAGATTCCAGCCATGGATGGGCTGAGGTGCTGGCTCGGTGACATCTTCCTTGGTTGCCACGTAACCTGTGTGAAACTCAGGCAGCAGCAGCTCTGCCTTCCCAGCCTCCAGCCTGCCTTCCAATGGCTGGGGCACTTTGTCTGCAGAAAGCTGCACTTTGAATCTCAAGCAGTAAAATCCTTTGGTGTCATCTCCTCTCAGAAGATTCAGGCTCCCACTCCATTCCTTTGAACCTTCTTTTGTTTTTGGACTGTCATAAAGAAACTACTTGATTCCAGCATTTTGAAAGTGAGCTCGAGATGACAACTGAAGAAGCTGCTTTGCATTTTCTTAATGACCGGAAAAATGAACCTTGTTTAAAGCATTTCTGACACACCTGGCTGGAAAACAGGAACCATGGCATTATGTGAAAGGCAGCTACATGAAATTACTTTCATCATGTGCTCCCCAGCCCCAAACACTGCTCAGCACCGAGGGAAAGCATCTCTATGGGGCTAACAGCCCCCCAACTTAGCTTCTTTTTTCATCATTAAAATACACCTCAAGCAGAACCAGCAAACACATCACTGTGACCCCAGACCAAACACAGAGCTGGCTTAGCACCTAAACCCTCCTATAATTATTAAACTTATGGTTCATGAAATGTTTGCAGTCAAATCTTCATTTTAGCTCTGTGTAAGCACTGTGGGTTTCACTGCAGGAGAGATGTTACAAAACCCTCTGTAAGAAACCAGAAATAACCAGAAGGAGGGGTGGGTGTGGGTGTTGGAGGGGATGGGGGGGAGCTGTTTGTTTTAAAGGTTAATAAAAATAGCTTACAGGTAAATTAGTAACTCCAGGAATGTACAGCATTCACTTGGTGAGCAGTATGAATTTATAAAGGTTTAAGTGCCCTTTTTACTTCTTCAAGGCTGGAGGCACCATCTCAGGCTGGGTCACTCTGCCCAGGCCGGGCATCAGCCACGCTGCCATGGCAAGCCCAGGGCCATGGAAAAGGGCACTGTAAGCAGTAATAAAAACTCTCCACAGTCACCAGAGGCTGAGAAAGAAATGTCTTCATTTGAAGCATAAGATATTTGGGTTAGGCCCTGGGAACAGTCCCATCCTGCCATGGACAGAGCTCTCCCTGCAGAGACGTTCAGGGACAATGGGCTGCCTTTCCTCCCCTCTCCTGGGGCTCACAGATACCACACACCTCCTGAAATCCCTTCCAGCCTCATTTTCTGTCATTTCTGTCACATTTGCCCACTTGTGCATAAAATAAGCAAGCTTCAAGGGATCGGATTCAGTGTCTGATTTTGGCCTTTTCTTCCCAAGCTCTCCTGAACTTCCAGCTCTGTCTGGACAGACATGGGGGCAATTCTGTGTCACCTCTCAAAAGCACAGAGGGCCCAGGGCTCATCCACGTTATACAGCACAGGAGAGAGAGAAATAAACAACAGGGCCTCCTGCTTTTCCAAATATTTACAGAAGACTGCAATGTTTTTGGTCTCCCCCTGTGCAGAGTAAGATCTTCAAAGAGAAACTTCCTTGAAATTATCAAGCCCCTGAAAGCTCTCCCAGGTTATCCCCCAGCTGGGCCAGCACGTTGTTGGCTGTGGAGGGCACCAGGAGGTTTTTAAGTTGAACATATCCCACTGCTAAGAGGACACACAGCACTGCAAACACTGCACAATAATTTAGGACCTCGGGCTTATGAGTATTTCTGAAACTCCTTCTGTACAGTAATAAACACATTTGGTTTGTTAACTTATTCAAGGCACTGGAACTGACAGAATAATTAATCCTCACTCCACTCTTCCATGCCTGTTTTTCACGCTGTGGAATGGTTATGGAGCAGCACAGCAATCTCCCCAGGGCTCCAGGGCAGCAGCAGAACAGGCTGTGAGCAGCTCCCGGCACCCAAACTCTTCTTTAACCCACCCAACATCACTGCCTCCTATGACTCCACTTCCCAGACACTGCTCCAAGCGGGTTGTTATGTGTAACAAACACACAAACAGCTGTTACTACTGTTTACTTTTCACTTAGCAAGTGAGGTGTTCTTCCATTTGCATTACCTGCTCCTGAGAATCCCAACTAGTCCAAGAGATCATCAGGATTACGCTCTCATTATGGAGAATAAAATACTTTAACTCCTGTTTGTTCATCTCTCCTCACACTCCCCCCTCGCACAATTCCAGGGATCAGCCAGTGGAAGAGACAGCGGGAACAAAAGCAACGCGAGGCTGCCGGATGGAATAACAACAAGCAGGAACTTCCCAGCAAGTTGATCTCCTGATAAGAACCTGCTCCAGCTCCAGACAACAAAGGGAGGTCCGACCTGAGCGCTGGGAGAGAAGTCAGCAAGGAGAAATGTTCTCCCCGAACTCACCAGAAGGAAGCCGTGCTGGTGAGCAGCGCTCATGCCATGGCACTCGGAAGGAGCCGGGAAGGAGAGAAGGAGAGGTGATGACTTCATCAGAGGCAGCGAGAGAGGGAGGAATGCCTGGAATGCCAGAGCAGGCAGCAGCACCGGGACACGCAGGAGCGCAGGTTCCTGCTCCTATCCCGGGATGGGCTATGGAAGGGACACTTTGAGCACAACAAAACTGCACCAGCTCCTCTGCAGGTGATGCAGGAACTCCGAGTTCCCCAGAGCCCAGGGGCGGTGCGGAGGTGCCGCGGGCAGCCCTGCCGAGGTCAGGCCGTTCTTGAGCTGGGCACGGGGCTGAGCTCCGACCGGCGCCGCCCCAGCGGGCACCGCCCCAGCGGGCACTGCCCGGCACCGCCCGGCCCCGCCCCAGCGGGCACCGTCCCAGCGGGCACTGCCCGGCACCGCCCGGCCCCGCCCCAGCGGGCACCGTCCCAGCGGGCACTGCCCGGCACCGCCCGGCCCCGCCCCAGCGGGCACCGTCCCAGCGGGCACTGCCCGGCACCGCCCGGCCCCGCCCCAGCGGGCACCGCCCCAGCGGGCACTGCCCCAGTGGGCACCGCCCGGCCCTGCCCCAGCGGGCACTGCCCGGCCCTGCCCGGCACCGCCAATGCCCCAGCGCTGCCAGGGCGGAGCCCCTGTGAAACCGGAGCGAACAGGAATTACCGGTCTCCTGCTCGCACAATTACAGGCCGTGAATTAATTTTATTGCTTAATGAATTTAGGTGTTATTCCTCTAATTTCTGCATTATCTAATAAGTCCTTATTACAAACCCGAGAGAGGAGAGGAGGAAGAATGGTGACAGTGATTTAACGTGGCTCATGGTAGCATTGACGAATTAAGAAAGTCTCTGGAGAACAGGTATCTGTAGTGTCTGTGTGATTCCACATACTCAGGAGAGGCTGCAGAAAAATCTACATTTCAGACAGCTCTGGGTGGCCACAGGAGCCCAGGAGAAAAGATGGATCTTTAGTCTGAATCCAAATGGGGATTTAGAAGGGAATAGAGGCACTTTAAAAAGCGGAATAGACAGTGACAGAAAATAATAAACACTGAGCTGAGCCAACTTTCCTCTTCACAAGGCGTGAAGAACTTTGAGTGGGAAGCAGAGATGCCACAATGTCTGATTTCCAGTGACACAGAGGCTGAGAGGTTATGAAAGCCCTTCCTGCTGCCATCAGCTGGCCCAGGAATGCAGCTCAGGGCCTCCTTTGGGGTCCAGGTACCTGCAGCATTTATTGGAATGGATCACCCAGAGCCCTGCTGACCCTGGGAATTGCAGCTGATCCCTTACAGCAGTGTCAGAACCACACAAAATTAATTAAAAAGCAAACCTCTATTAGGCAATAAAATAGACTTTTAAATGAAAATGGCCATGTGGCAGAAGTTGAGGGCAGGTGCTGGTGCCCTCTGAACAAGCAGACTCCTCTGAAAGCAAAGCTAATGAACACAGAGAGGGTGTTCTCCAGCCTAGGGGAAGCCATGCCACTCCTGCTTCTTATCTTAGAATAAAATTATTTCTTTTTGCATCTTAGAATCTCTGGCTTAAACATTCATAAGCTTCCATAAAGCCCAGCAATCCCCCTGGCTGTACCCACAACTCTTCCACATCAGAATCGCTGATTTACTCCCCAGTCATTTCATGCTCCAAGCAGAAATAGTTTCACATTTTCTCATGCTCTCATGACCTTTCCAGACAATTAAGGACACTGTTTACAGAACTACAGCTGGTAAAAACCCCTCTCCCTTATCTAACTGTTTACATACAGAACAAAAAAATAAATTGGGATCATTACTTGCCTTCTGGGCTACACTCTGGCACCAAATACTTGGAATTAAACAACTGAGTCTATGCCCACAGTTACTGCTCCCCACAGCAATGACACCAAACTGAGCCAGCTTTTTACCAGTGCCTTTGTTTCCCCCTCAGGTGACTGCAGTGGTACAAAAGCACCACTTTTGTGGTGTTTTTTTTCAGTGTGTCTCTGATGACAGTGCCCCTGCCTAAAAGCAGCAAAGCACACCTGAAGCACCACTTAGAGGCACACAATTCTCTGCAGCTCCAAGAACCCTGGCTGGGACAGTTGTGTGAAGAACTGAAGAGCCTTGTTAGAAGGAATACAGAAAACAAATCCCAGAAAACATCAGAACACACTGATGGTTTCACATCAGTGAAAACTGGTCCCCTCAGCTAAAACCTGTTACCTTACCTTATCTGTTATCTTCTCTCAAAGTGGGACTAAGAACTCCTGAAAGAAGAGCTTTTTCTTTGTTAAATAATGATTTGGAGTGACACTGACCTCTGCCACGGCACACTGTGCACTTTAATGGCTCTCCCCTCATCTCTGTGGCAGGTTCCTGAATATCATGGATTTAATATCCCTCATCCTGCTCCTGAGCCAGTGCTATTAATGGCTCTTGAATCTAGGACTGAAAAAAGCTCTGCTATTTTTCTGAGTACTTGATATGTATCTATTCCTTAATTTTCTCTATTACCCAGTAAGAGAACTCCTCTCCCAGCATCTGCCTCGGTGCTTTCTGATGTGTGCAAGCAGCAAAGGCTCCTCTCTTGCCTTTCTGCGGGCTCTGGTTGCCGGGTGCCGGTGCCCCTCTCTCCGGGAAAGCTGGGCTGGGATTTCCATGCCCCAGCCCGGGAGGAGCCGCGGTGCCCGGCCCAGCAATGGGCTGTGGGGCTGCGTGTGCCAGCCGCGGCCCCGGCGCCTCACTAGATGGAGCTGGAGGCCCTTGGCTGGCCCAGCTGCAGCGCGGGGAATCCTCCGGCTGCGCTGCGGCTGCGGGGCACTGATGGGCAGCGGAGCTCAGGGCGCTTTCCCTGCGCTTTCCGTGCGCTTTCCGTGCGCTTTCCGTGCGCTTTCCCTGCGCTTTCCGTGCGCTTTCCTTGCGCTTTTCCTGCGCTTTTCGTGCGCTTTCCGTGCGCTTTCCCTGCGCTTTCCGTGCGCTTTCCGTGCGCTTTCCCTGCGCTTTCCGTGCGCCTTCCCTGCGCTTTCCCTGCGCTTTCCCTGCGCTTTCCTTGCGCTTTCCCTGCGCTTTCCCTGCGCTTTCCTTGCGCTTTCCTTGCGCTTTCCGTGCGCTTTCCGTGCGCTTTCCTTGCGCTTTCCCTGCGCTTTCCGTGCGCTTTCCCTGCGCTTTCCGTGCGCTTTCCCTGTGCTTTCCGTGCTCCCTCCCTGCTCTTTCCCTGCTCTTTCCCTGCTCTTTTCCCTGCTCTTTCCCTGCTCTTTCCCTGCGCTTTCCCTGCTCTGGAGCCATCCCAGCACAGCCAGGCACTCTGACAGAGACCCAGGGCAAGTCCTGCCCTCCAGAAATCCAGGTGAACACATCCTGAGGAGACAGATTAAACCCACTTGTCAAAGGAAAATCCCTCTCCAAGGGAAAAAGGGAAAGGAAAGAATAGCACTAATGGGAAAGGAAAGCTGAGGTGATTCTCATTGTGAGAGGTCTGAAAATTCAGCAGCTCTTGGGTGCTACAAGCCTGGAGACCAGATCAGATCCACGTGCATGAGGCACAGCTACAGTCCCAGACCTGTGCCAGGGACAGAACAGAAGGCATCCAGAAAATGACCCTCCCTTTCTGAAGATAAACAGCAAATCATGCTGATTGAGCAGCCTGTAGCACAAACTCTGTTTTACTGTCTGGTATTTTTTAACTAGATATGTGTATATATAGCTGGTATTTTTATTCTTTCATTATTAGTCTCTAAAATAAAATATGTATGATATTTATCTTCCTCTGCTATGATATCCACAGAACAAATTCCTCCTCTGCTAACGGCATATCATTAGGAGCCTTTTCTCCAGGGCGAAATTGAAATCAAGCACAGACTTAAAAAATACATCAGAAAAAGCTGAAATTCTATCCTGGTTGGGGGCCAGACTGTGGTGACTGCCAATACCCTGGTTAAAGTGGAAAGGATGATAAAGTGAAGTGGAACATCAGCTTCCTCCCATGTGATGATAAAGACAAGCAACACGGAGTGTGGAGAACAAGGAGTCAGCTCTGGGGAGATTTAAATTAGGCTCATCCATCATGCTGAACCTTCCTGCAAAGATTCTGCTCTGTCACCACGAGCTTTCCTGCAGCACTTTATCCACAGAGGCAATCTGAGGGCAAGGAGAAAGTTCCATGCTCTGCAGTTCCTGTCCCTGTCTCGGGAGGTGTCACCTGGAAGCAACACCCAGGGCAGGGTGGCTCTGTCCCCGTCAGGGGCTCTCCCCAGGAGCGCCCTGCACAGCTGAGCTGAGCAGGCCACAACAGCTCCCTTCACATGAGGCACCCTCAGGAGAAATGGAAACTTCCCACAGCTCATTCCCAGGCCATTCTTCCAGCCCTGCACAGTGGCTGCTGGAACAGGTCTGTACTGGTAAAATGCAAATTAAATAAATAAATACTTAATTTATAAGCATGATTCATCAGAGGTTTCATCTTCTACAGCAAAGAAACAGATGTTCTATTGATGGCACTTCATTAGAGAGATAAATGGGGTCACACACGTATCTCTGTTCACATCCATCTGCATAATAGACCAAACATTAAGGTTTGAATTTCGCATGGTGCATGTGGCTCTCAGAGCAGCCTCAGAGAGTCTCAATGCCCAGAGCCTGCTCACCCACCTCAGATTGTCTCAACAGCCAAGGAACTTTAACTCTGCTCAGAAAAGCAGGAGGCTGGGATCTAACACTGGATATTTAGGAGACAGTTTCACTGGGAACACAGAAGAATATTGGATTTTAAATAATGGATGGCAGTGATTTTTTGTGCCCACCAAAATACAGCATCTGTCATGAGGAAGCAACTCAAAGCAGCAGTGACAGCCAAGTCTGGAACCCCTGTTGTTCCTCCAGTTCACGTCAGGGAGGGTTAGGATTGGGGACAGGGTTAGGGAGAGCTGAGAGGGATTTTCTGGTTTTCCATTCATTAATGCAGGAGGCCTCAGAGCTCCCCTGGCTAACAGAAACAAGTCTCCTGCACTTCACAGGCATTAACAGAAGATAAAATGAGTGGTATCCTTTGCACAGATGTGCCTCTGCTGTGTGTGGATGTGAGTGTGTGCACAGCTGTGTTGGCACAGCAGCTCTGCACACCTGGGCAATGCCCCCTGTGCCAAGGCACTGCTGAGATCCCATCCCTGCTCACTGCTGTTCCCCATCCATCTCTCCTCTGGCTGCTCAGACTCTCTCAGCAATTGTTTCACTATTAGAAATTGTGGAATGTAAATCCTAATTTATTGTGACTGATCCTTTTATTTCCTCTGGGGGTGGGTGGGTATTTCTGCTCCTCTCCCACAAACCTGCTCTGCAAACACTCGCAGGTGGCAGCTGCACACTCACTCTGCAGTTTTCAAGCAAACAACACCAGTGCCAAGGAGAGACAAGGAACATTAAAAACCAGTCGTGTTTTCACTTCCCAACCTATTTTTGAAACAGGAGGGAGCAGGAGAATGTTCTTACCTACACCAACACTGACATTTGCATTTTCCATCCTAAAAAATATGCAAGATCTGTGTTGGGATTTCTCCCTCCAGAACTGCCCTGCAGTCACTCTGAGGAGCAAATGGGCACTTGAACAGCAACACTGCAACCCTGCCGAGCAATTCAGCAATTTAGTGACCAACATTCACCCTCCTGGGGGGTTCATGCACCCCACCCCACTCTCTGAAATTTCCTTTCGGTGTTCACCAGACTTTCAGCTGATCCTAGAAGCAGAGTTATGTAAATGAACACCAAATGTTCTCACTTCAAACACACCAGCCCCATCAAAATGTGTTCTAGTCTAAGGGTATGAAGGTAATAATTGGTAACCTTTGACTGCTAAAAATGTAAAGGGAAAAGATCTTTCATTTAAAACTTGCTCGTTTGGTTACCATGGACACTGCTTAATCATGAAGGATGACTATTACTTGTTCCTATAGAAACCAAGAAGCTCAAGAAGCATCCTGTAATTTAACTCCAGACGCCAAATTTTACACCAGTCCCCCTATTAGCACATTTGGGTACTTCAGAACAAGCCCAAGCTTGATCTCTGACTCTAAAAGAAATTCAGTGATGCAGAAATGCTGTAAGAAACCAAAAATATGAGCATGTAAGGTACAAAAGAAACTTGCACTTCACATAAATTGGTTTCTTCAAAAGGAAACATTAAGTGCTCAGCATCTGAGGATTCCTCTTTCAGTGCAAACGTTAACGAAGCAAAACTTTGGTTGTCTTTATTGCTGTCAGTGTTCTCCAAGTCCATACAATTGCAGGGCATGTTTTTCATCCAACTGAATGCTTCAATGCCCAACTTAAGATGAACTTCTGGAGCAGTGTGAGAGCCTGGGATTCCTAATGAGCCTCTGGGAGCTGCTCGTGGTCCCAGCCTGGCTCTCCAAACCAGACCTACAATAAGAACATGCCCCTCATGCAAGGAAAAATCCAATGGGCAGCACAAACCTGCAAAATTCAGGCCATGTGTTGCTCTAACAAGTCTTTTAGAGTTTATGTTATTAGTAAAACCACAACACTTGTCTGGCATTGCTCATCACCTCAAAGCTTTACCTTCAGCACCAAGAAACATTAGTCAGAATCTCTCTCTTGTGTAGGTCTGGGCGAAAAAAGCTTGCAGAAATTGCCTGTGGCTGACACTGAATGGGGAATGGTTCACAGTTCTCAAAAAACCATCCATTTTTCCATTCTCTGATTCCCAAAGGGGCCTGAGGAACTCAGTGTAAAAGCCTGACCCCGGGGCTGCACAAACCAGTGACAGGAGTCAGGAGTTCTGTGCACCTTCTTCCACAAGCATACACACAAACACACAAACAATTTGGGTCTGACTCTAAAATACTCTCTGGAGTGTTGCAAAGGAAAGCAAACCACGCTCAGAAGTGTCTGAGCTGAAAAAAGCAAAACTGATAAAGCCCAAATGAGAACGTTCCCTGACCCAGCTCGTTCCCATCTCTATTGAGAGCAGAGTGAATTAAAGGATTAGAGAGTGCCTTCAGTGCAATAACTTAGGGGATTAGTGGCACACTAGAAGACCTTCAAGGGAAATACAGGTTTAAAAGCTTTAAAAGGCAGCTCTGTGTCTAAATTGTTTGGACTGCCACAGCTGTAAGGAGACAAACTTACTCTAATACATGAGTGATCATGAAAAGTCTGCTGAAACCCCTCGAAGCATGTTTTTGGAAGCAATTCTAGTTTGGACTCAGACCAGGGTTTTTAACCTCTTTCTCATTTAGTACCCACAGCTTGTAGATAAAAACTCATTGTGCATTACTCGAGAGCAAATCTGCTCCTTCACTCCTTGCAGGGCAGTCAGCCCCTCTCAGGAACTCAGTCGGGGAAAAGGGGAAAAGGATGGGACTGCCAGGGGAGAGGGCTGCAAACAGAGATAGAGGAAGAGATGAGCCAAAAGCGACAGTGCTCCTGAGAGAGTCCCACCGGGCTTTCCCAGGGGAACTGTTACAAGTGGATTCATTTAAATCTCGTAGGAATTTCTCAGAGAACATCACTGAGTGTGGATGTTCCTGCATTGCTGGAGGAGGTGGGGCAGGTCAGGCTTTGCTGTAGGAGCAAAGGGAGTCAAGGCACTGCTGCCACCTCCTTCCTGCTGAAGGGTCAGCCCAATAAATTTGCCTGCAATAAATTCACTCTAAATTTTTGCTTATTAAAGGGATTCTGAGATTTAAGCGTTGTTTAATATCAAAACAATTCCAGAATTCCTCCACACACCACTTCCCAAGTCATTAAATTTAGTCTCGATTTTTACTAGACAATGAAGCATTGAACAAACACAGCAAAGTCTCAGCTGGAGCACTGGTGCTAAAAATAGCACAGCTGACAGTGAATATTTCCTATAAACAGCACAGCTTTAAACATTTTGCATATCTTTTCTATGGGCATCTGTCAGCCATGCTGTTAAAATTTCAATGAAAGGCTGCAAGACTTCTGTGGTGAAACAGAAAATGCCACAAAAGAGACTTGAAAAACAAAGCAATGATCATTAAAAAGTGCAAAGCAGGAAGGTCTCCTTTTCCTGGCATTTAAAAGACACCACCCTTGTAAAAAAAAACAAACCCAAGCCTATTGCTAATATTTATTACTGGGCTCCTCACTTGCCTGCTCCCAGCCCTTAAAAGAAAAACAAAGTCCTGCAGAGGTGGAGAGGGAGAAATTCCAGCTGGCATTCCTTGTCCAGCATCACTTTTAGTTAATGTGCTGCAGAACAGATTTTCAGCTAGGGAAGATTAGTGGGAGGTGAGTGCAATATCAGTCGGCTTTAAATATAATAAAACCTCCTTAGTTGTTATGTCACTCTGGGACATGCTGGGACAATTTTCCAATCTCTGCTTCCCTTGTCCCAAGGGAGTGCCTGAACCTCCAAGGTATTGATTATTTGGGTATAAGCTGATCTCTCATTTATCACTTAAAAGCTTTTGATTTCATCAAACAGAGAGACAAAGACTAAATTCCAGCTGTTTTCAACAGATGTGTATCTGAATAGCCTGTGCTGAGAAAAAAACCCAGCCTGACCTTGGCCTCCCAGCTCAGTGTTCAGTGCACTGAAATTCTGAGTTTTGCTGAAGATCAGTCAGTTTTCTCTTCACAGCTGCCATCAAAGGAAAGGAAGAAGAAAGTCTGTTTAATAAAAATCCTTTTCATAAAACACCTTGAAAAGCATCTGTGATAAACAGAACACAGAGCAAGACATTTATGTCTGAGGCTGACAGAGGCAGAAGGATCAGGAACACTAAACCTTCAAGATCAGGAACTCCAATGTTCTCAAATTCTCAGGCCTTTGATGCCAGCTGATTTCCTGCTGAGTTTTACACGAGAAGGCCCTGAAGCCAAAGCTGCATTTGGCTCAGAGATGGCACTGGGAATGCAGCACCGTGAGCGGTTTCTGTCAGCAAAGGGAATTTTCAGAACCCTTCCCACTGACCCCCATCCCTCCATGGTGTCCATGGGTAAGGAGCAGCAGGGAGGGATCCTGAAGAAAGCCACGGACCCAAGTGCAGCCACAAGCAGGTGCTGCTGTCACTGCAAATTCTCCTTCTCCCCGCTCTGCCTCCCAAGTACCTTCCACTGCATCAGATGGGTCACCTGGGAGTAATTATAATTACTGCCATGATTCCTCCTGCAGTCCCCCACATCTCTGAGCTGAACAGATGCTCCAGGCGTTCTGCAGGTAGATTTTTATCTAACTGATGTTGACCTGCAGCACGTCCTGACTCTCTGTGAGAGCAGAGCTGGGGGTTTCAGGCACTGTCCTCCTTCCAGCAGAGATTTGCAGTGCAGTGAAGCCTGTCTGCTTTACCCACTCCCAAACAGGCACAGTTTAAACGTGCTGGAGGCAGGATCTCATCAGCCTCTCAGAGCAGCCTTCCCCTCCTGCCTGGCTTTGCCCTCCCCAGCAGTGCCACTGGTCAGATATTGCAGCCTGGGCCCCCAGAGGGACAGAGTGACAGACACACGGACAGGTGATGGATGTGTCAGAGGCACCAGGGCTGACCAGAGAGCTCCACAACAGAGGGTGCCATCACACAAACCACTGAACAAGCTGCTGTCACTGCCGACAGCTCTGAGTCCTGGACATTTTTCTGCACACTGAAGCAGGCTGGCTCCATCTGGAGTCCCAACACAAAGCTCTTCCTCCCTCCCTCAGATCCTTGCACACAAAATGCAAACTCTGCTCACTCTGCCCAGCTGGAAGCACCAGAGCAGCTCTTTCCTGAGGGAGTGGCTCTCTCCATACCTCAGGAAGCAAAATCCATTTCCCAGACTGGGTCTCAGCTCTCCCAGAGCTGTGCAACCCCAGCCTGACTTTTCCTGCTGCTCCTGGAGCCCCCAGACCCCCACAGTTCATCCTTCTTCCAGTGGGAACAAAACTGTTAAGGAAAGCACTCCTGCTGCATTTTTGCAGCAATTCCATCTCTGCCCAGCCTGGACAAGCTCCCTCTGACCCACTGTGTGACACCACCCCTGCACAACAGAAACAGATCAAAACAAAGAGAAAATTCTCATCCAGCTTTGCAAATCCCTTTCAGATGTACAGATAAGAGGAGCTCAGCCACTGCTGAGAGGCAGGGATCCCACAGACAACACAAAATACTCCAGGAGAGATCAACAGCAACAAGATTTCAGCTGGTTCAAATCCAATTTCTTACAAACTTTCGGGCCGATTCCCATTTCCATCAAATCTGCCTGAATATTCCTCGTGTTCCTGACAAATGATGCCATTAAGTTCACTTTGGGTTACCTAAACGAAACTGAACACATTTAGTTTGTCACAGTAACTGAAATGACAGTAAAATATTTTGGTTTTGCACAGCACACAAATAAAGAGGGAAAGGGAACTGGGACGTGTTTGGGAGTTTACAAACACTCCTCCCTGACAGGCAAAACAACAAAAAAATCACGCAAAGAAAACCACGGTCTGAAGGAAAACCTGAAGCTCAGGGACTCATTTAGCTTCCCATTGTTTTCTCAGCAATGATTCAAAATCCTTAAAATCGTCCTGAGTGCCAGGAAAAGAGGAAAGAGGACATTGCACCGAGCTAAATCTTACAGTACTAGAGAAAGGTTTAAAATCTGCTCCATAAATCAGAATTAACTGCATTGAGACAAGTCCAAGCCTGGATTTGCACAGACACCTGATGTAAAGTTGCAGTTGTGCTTTTTATTCACACAATAACAAGAAAAGGGGAAATCTTTTCAGTTAATGGCTTTGATTAGGCTCACAGCATGATAAATACACCAGGACTGCCAGACTGCAGGGCAAACACAACCCTCTCCCCTCCTCTGAAAAATTCAATAGGAAAACACTCACATACTCCCACATTTTGGCTGCTTTAACGACAGGGAAAAGAACCAATAAACAGTTATTTCACAGCAGAAGAAAGAGAAAGGCAGAATAGCTGGTTTTAAAAATGCAACTGGGTCAGTTGCTGCCTCCAGTAGAAGGAATGGGCTGCCTGTGCCCTACAGAAACATCCCTCTGTGGACCTCCCTCCTGCTGCTGAGGACAAATAAGCTCTTTTAGAGCAGGATTTTTTAAAGTGCAAAGTGATTTGGGGCTTCAGGTCCCACAGGTTTCTGCAATGCCTCAGGAGCACAATCTTTAGGCTCTTTGGAAAATCCTACCCCTAAACAGTTCTCAGCTTTGTCATCTCCAGCCCCTGGTGACCCTCGGCTCACGAAGAACAAGAATCCAGGCACACATCTCTGCTGAGAGAGCCCATCTCCTCAGCACGGCTTTGCAAAGCTCTGCAAGCATCAGTGAGGCCTCCAAACCCTGGGAGAGGCAGCTCCGTCAATGGCAGAGCGCAGAGCTGAGCCTGGTTAGCTGGAAAGCCGGGGTAGAGCAGCACACGGGGTTAGAGCAGCCTCGCTGGCCCCAGCCCCTCGCACACTGACCTTGTGCAGAGCCCGGGCCGCTCCCAGGCCGGGGGGCCTGCGCCCCTCCTCATCCTCATCCTCATCCTCATCCTCATCCTCATCTCATCCTCACCCTCATCCCAATCCTCATCCTCATCCTCATCCTCACCCTCACCCTCACCCTCATCCTCATCCTCATCCTCACCCTCATCCTCACCCTCACCCTCATCCTCACCCTCACCCTCACCCTCATCCTCACCCTCACCCTCATCTTCACCCTCACCTTCATCCTCATCCTCATCCTCATCCTCATCCTCATCCTCACCCTCATCCTCATCTCATCCTCACCCTCATCCCAATCCTCATCCTCATCCTCATCCTCATCCTCACCCTCACCCTCACCCTCACCCTCACCCTCATCCTCACCCTCATCCTCATCCTCATCCTCATCCCATCCTCACCCTCACCCTCACCTTCATCCTCATCCTCATCCTCACCCTCACCCTCATCCTCACCATCATCCTCATCCTCATCCTCATCCTCACCCTCATCCTCACCCTCATCCTCATCCTCATCCTCACCCTCATCCTCACCCTCATCCTCACCCTCATCCTCATCCTCACCCTCACCCTCACCCTCATCCTCATCCTCATCCTCACCTTCATCCTCACCCTCACCCTCACCCTCACCCTCATCCTCACCCTCACCCTCATCCTCGTCCTCACCCTCATCCTCACCCTCATCCTCATCTCACCCTCACCCTCATCCTCATCCTCACCCTCATCCTCATCCTCACCTTCATCCTCACCCTCACCCTCATCCTCATCCTCATCCTCATCCTCACCCTCACCCTCACCCTCATCCTCGTCCTCACCCTCATCCTCACCCTCATCCTCATCTCACCCTCACCCTCATCCTCATCCTCACCCTCATCCTCATCCTCACCTTCATCCTCACCCTCACCCTCATCCTCATCCTCATCCTCATCCTCACCCTCACCCTCATCCTCATCCTCACCCTCACCCTCATCCTCATCCTCACCCTCATCCTCATCCTCATCCTCATCCTCATCCTCATCCTCATCCTCACCCTCACCCTCACCCTCACCCTCACCCTCATCCTCATCCTCATTCTCATCCTCATCCTCACCCTCACCCTCATCCTCATCCTCATCCTCATCCTCACCCTCACCCTCACCCTCATCCTCACCCTCACCCTCATCCTCATCCTCATCCTCATCCTCATCCTCATCCTCACCCTCACCCTCACCCTCACCCTCACCCTCATCCTCATCCTCACCCTCATCCTCATCCTCACCCTCATCCTCATCCTCATCCCAATCCTCATCCTCATCCTCATCCTCACCCTCACCCTCACCCTCATCCTCATCTCATCCTCACCCTCATCTCATCCTCACCCTCATACTCATCCTCATCCCAATCCTCATCCTCATCCTCACCCTCACCCTCATCCTCATCCTCACCCTCACCCTCACCCTCACCCTCACCCTCATCCTCATCCTCACCCTCATCCTCATCCTCATCCTCATCCTCATCCTCATCCTCACCCTCACCCTCATCCTCACTCTCACCCTCACCCTCACCCTCACCCTCACCCTCATCCTCATCCTCATCTCATCCTCACCCTCATCCTCATCCTCATCCCAATCCTCACCCTCACCCTCATCCTCATCCTCACCCTCATCCTCACCTACCTACGGCAGCGGGCAGAGCACGGCAAGGAAAGAGCTCGCAATTACCCCTGCTAAGCCGGTTCCGGCTGCGGGATCGGCTGCGCTGTCTCTGCAGTCGGGACCTCCGGAGCAGTCGGTAGTAGTAGGACGGTCTCCCAGAACTTTTCCTGCTGTTCATGGACATTTTTGGATCTATTTTACACACCCAGACATGCAGGCACGGGTTCGCTCTCCGCTCTGGTACAGGAGCAAAACAGTCCCAGCGTTTTAATGAACTGGAGGGTGGTTCTTTGGAGGGGAAAGGGAGAGGGGGGAAGAGGAACTCTTCACTTGACACATTTAAAAAGAAAAACAACAAGAAGAAAACATAAAAGGGAGAGAGAGAGGGAAAAAAAAGCAGGAGGCACCGGAGTGCATGTCTCAGCCGAGGGAGGACTCCAAGCGAGCAAGATAAACTGTGCTAACAACTCCTGCCCCCAAAAAGATAAGGCTGCTGGAGTAGGAATAGGAAGCCAGAGCTGGCCTGGGCTCCTGAAACGTGAACATAGGCTGGGGGAAATCCTGGACTGGATCCTGTCCGCCAGACATCTGATCAGAGTGTCCTGGAAGCATTCCCGGCTCCCGGCCCGGCCCCGGCCGCTCTGCCTGCCCCGGGCCCGCTCAGCTGCGGGGAGGGATCGGAGAGGGGATAATGATTTCCTGGCCATGGGACACATGGTAATAATCATCATGGAGCAAAAGCCCCGGAAAATAAAGTGAAATTTGAGAGGGGAAAACTTTAATTAGAAGTTGAATGAACAGAGCTCCAGACTCCCCTGGAGGCCCATTTCCTTTCAACATTCAAACTGAGTTATAGCACATCCCACAAATTAGAGAAAGGGCCTATTTACCATTTGGGTCCTGATGGCATCGAAGATTCTGCCTCCGGCTCATATTGCTCCATAAAATTACATTTCAATGGGCAGAATTAACACTTTAAGCCATGGAAGAAAATAAAACTACATATATATATTAAACAGATAAAACATTTCACTCCACCTTTACTGCTTCAAAAGGTCAAAAGTGAATTGTCCAGAATTCTGCACCTAAGCTCCTTCCCTTGATGGCACAAAAATGACTCTGCAGGAAGTGACAGAAAACATTTCAGAGACGCAGAATGGTGGCCAAGAACTGAATGCGTGGCTGCTGCTTCTCCCAGGCTGGCAGGTAACAGAGAAACCTCATCCCAGTGGGATGAGCTGCAAAACAACATCTGCACAATAACTCTGTGTTGTGTCCTCAGTTGTCATTTTTCCCAGACTTCTGTGCAAATTTATCTTTGTGGTGTCTCATGACCAGCCACGGGCTTGGCTGTGGATGAGCCCCGTTCCCCCGGAGCAGGAGCTTCAGCAGGAGCTGGAAAACTTCCCTGGATTATCCTGTCTTGTACCTCCAGTAACAAGAGGCAGAAACTGCACCGGGACAGGAGTCCCTTCCCCAGCACCAGCCATCCTCCCCGATTTGAGGGTTCCACACATTTCCACAGCCATGGAAAACATCAGCGCTGTGTGTCGGCCGAGAAAGGCCGGTCCAGGAGGAAGCCCAAGGCTCGCTCTTGCCTGAAGTCCATGCCTGGTTTTGAGGCCACACGTGAGGAATTCGGCGCCAGCTTTCAGGCAGTGCAGGAATGAGCACTGGGGAGGGCAGCGACAAGTTCAGGTCACGGAGGCAGATCCCAGCTGGACAGCGGGGGCTCCCGGCCCGGCAGGGGGACATCGCCCGCACACCCTGCACATCCCCACCAAGGCAAAGCCTCCACATGCTGCTCATCTGCTCCTCCTCCTAGCCAGAATCGCCTTCTTCTGCATATTGGGTACATAACAAAATAAAAATACAGGGACAACCCCAACTGTTTTCCAGATGAGCAGAGACTCGTCCTGTGCAGCTGATTCAACTCCCAAAAGGAGCTGAGAACATCCAGAAAACAGCGATGGGAAAGGCTGCAAATACTGAGGGGTTTGGTTAAAGATTTGCTGTAGATGAGAACCCAAATATTCAGGTGTCTCTCTGCAATTCTGTGTCATAATAACTGGGATGAAAGCTCTGAAGAGAGTCTTTCACAATTATGCTTTTATCACTAGAAATATCTTTAAAACGGCCTATCCAATTTACTTTTGTCATTCCCAATAGAAAAAAAAAAAAAGCACTGATGGAAATGAAAGTTTAAAGAATACCATTTTAAAAGCTCACCCAAATTTAGATGATCTGAAAGGGGAAGGTTTGATTTTGTTTAAGTGGAGCCAGGTGACTCATGCTCAGAGCCCTGGCGGCTGCTGGGGATCTCCCCAAGCTCTGAGGGAATGGGAGGTGGGAACACTCAGAGATTTTTATTTTTAATCAGCCAGGTACCTTCAGAAACACTCATACAGGTGACCACGAAGCAGGAGAGGTTAATGAGGGACTGTGAACTGTATGACAAGAGAAAGCAGCCCTATATAAAAGTATAAAGAAATGGTTGGGAGTTGTGTTTCAGTTTCCCCAGCTTGGCTCTGTCTCTCTCACTTAACAATGTTTCTGAAGGATTTAACTTCAGATGCTACAGGATGAAGAAGTATTAAACATAATTATCTTTTTTTCCTACAGTATCTTTTGTCCACCAGAGCACAGACACGTCTGCACATTTGCTTCTGCAAATACTTGCTCAGTTGAATGTACTTAAAACACATGAACTTCCTTTTTTTCATTCAGGTAAAAAAAAAAAAAAATCCAAGGAATGTGCCCATTATCAAGTGGGGAAGTCAGTTATTTGCTTCTAATAAATAATGTCCTGACTTTTTTTAAGAAAGAGCCATAATGTATTTTTAAAATGTGAATAAAAGAATTTCTCAGATATCCCTATCTGAAAAGGAAGTAGGGGAATGACACCTCCAATTCCCAACAAGGAGAGTTTTAGATAAGTTTTAAATTTCTGCAGCTCCTCGGCGGTGGGAATTCACAGCAGGCTGGCTCTGAGGAGGCCAAAGCTGTGTGTGTGTTACAGGGGGCACAGGGGAAGGGTCTGAGAGCCTGGAGACGTTTCCTGCACCCACCGTGAACTCGGGACGGGGCAGAACCACCGAGGCTGACTCACAGCACATTTCACATTTCCTGCCCCCTTCCCAGCAGAACAATGGAGCTAAAGAACATCAGCTTCTCCCAGCAGCTGGGGAGACCACAACAAAATCACTTCACTTGCTCTGCTGACACACGACACTCCTCCCAGGTACACTGGTTTATGACCTGACTGCTAATGATGCTAATAAAATTTACAAAGCCAAAATCCATCTAAAGACTTGTGCTAAATTTCCACGGACCTAACGAAGCAATTAAAACACATGGAGTCCAATGCAATGGAAGAAGAAACTTCTACCAGAATCAAACATCCAATGCCTCAGAGCAGCCTGCTCCTTTCAACAACAGGAAAAAACCAGGAGTGTGAAGTCTCCACTGTACAGCAAAAATTCCAAACTAAAAACAAAAACCTTGTACAAATCCCTAAATCAAACAAAGGCCCTCAGACCTAACTGGGAGCTGTACAAAACTTCCCAGCACTGTGTCTTCCACGCTGAGCTGCTGGCAGGAAATATTTGTTTAAGCAGGACTATTCTTCCCAAATATCCCTCATTACTAAAATAAAATGCTAGCAGTGATTCACTGAGTGATTAACAGAGTAACTTCAGCTCTGGCTTTCCCAGGATCCCCCATTTCCTTCTCCAAGACAAAACTGTGGCAGTTCTCTGCTGTGATCCTGGAGGGGCTCAAAAGCGACCTCAAAATCTCACCTGGTCCAACCTTCAGTGGGAAGAGAGCCCAAATGATCATCTTTACCTTCACATCTGCACAGTTAAATAAAACCCACATCACCTCTAGGTTAGGAATCCAATTATTAGATGTAATAACAAATACTGTAATAAACTACAAAATCCGCATTGACCTTAATCAAAATATTCATATAACAAAAGAAATTAACTCCTAAAAATATTTTTACTTTGTATTTCAGCAGTAAACTTGCTGTTGTGTTGCTGCAGGGAAGGAGTTGATAAAAGTCTGGCATCAGTGCTTTTCTGTGCCAGATTTATGGGTTATTATTAGCAGAAGGCTCAGCTATTTCTGCTGAGTTCTGTTACAGTGGCTTTGCAGGGCTGTGTGCTAAAGGCCAGGGAAGGAACCACGAACCTGCAGCAGCTCCTGCAGGGCATCACTGTCCTTGCCTGCCTGGAAGCTGAGTCTGCTCTCAGGCAGAGGGGGAGAAGAGGCTTTGCAGGAACTGCTGAGCACACAGAGAGCTTCTCCCCGTGTCAGGAGTGCGAGGGCTCAGGGAAGGAGCTGCCTCCCCTCCCTTCCCCTCCTGATGCCATCTGGGCACCTGAGGCTCCCCCTCAGCAAGATTCAGCTCTCGGGGTGTTTAATCTCATGACAACATCCACTGACAGCAGCATCTCTGCTGGTAAGTGAAATGAGAGATTAACTTGATTGCACATGCTATGTAAAACTTATTTCCTGATTAATTAATAGATTAGGCACTTCCAATTCATGTTTAAATGCCTGATAATGATCTCACGCTCATATAACAAATCACTGATTTATATACACACAATCTAAACTTCATTTTTCATGTGACAGATTATTTTCTTCCTTTCCTTGCCACATAATTTGCAAACTCCACTGCAAATATAGTTGCTCGTTTCACTTGCTTTTTGGCATCAGATGACTCATCCAAGGAATATTTTGGCAAGAATGATCTTTAGCCATCTTCCTTATCAGGCTGACATGACAGAGTAGCACAGAAAACACCCTCTGTTTTAAAAGAGTTCCCTGTTAACAAGTTGAAAAATGAAAATGTAGCTATTGTTTTTAAAGAGGGCTTTACAAAAGCAACTGGAAATCCTGCAATCAGTTTTTAAATACCATTGTGAGGGTGGTTTATTTAAATTTACGTTTTTCCTTCTGGCACAACAACACAAGGCTGCCCTGAGAGATGTTATTGTCCAAGAGCAGCTGATTGCAAAATGTGGAGAGCCTCCTTCAAACAACAGAAATATGAAAAACACTCCAAGAGCAAAGCAAGGGCTGGGATGTTTTGAAATGTGGAAGTTCAGGGCACCAACACCTCCAGTGCCTGAGCTCTCGTGAGCCAGGATCCAACACGGGGAATTCTCACCCTGCTGGGTCCTCACCAGCCCTGAGCAGGGAACTGGCTGATGATCTGGTAAAGGAGACTCCAAATAAAAATAGCAGAAAATATCTAGCAAGGCACACAGTGACCAGTAGTGCTCTTCTATTGCAGCATCAGCCCAAATTGTTTTTTTCTGCTTCTCTTCCTACTTTTTTGTACAGATCTTCCACTCACAAGTGTATGGAGTCTGTATGTTCCCATTCCACTAATACCCCTGTTACATTTTAGAGAGAAAAGCTACTAAAACCCCCTCTTCCTACTGAATTTAAATACTCTATTCTTCTAATATACTCATTTTCCCTGGATTACCAAGTCTAACATCACATCCACAGGGCAGCACCTTGGATGAGCTGGCTTGGAGGGTTTGTACAATTCATTGGTCAAATGCCACACTGATGCAAAGAAGGCAAAGTTTGTCTGTTTGGTGTTGTATCTAAGGCAGCTGGGTGGCCTCAAAGCGATTTTGGGAGGAGACACAAAGAGCAGCTTCTTATTGATAGAGCTCATGCTTGGAGATGAATGGCAGTGCAGGAATCATCCTCCCATGTCCTTCTCCTCCCCCCTAAACCAGACCTTGGTGCTGACCCTGCCAGTGGGGACATGTGAGGTGAACCCAGTGAGAAGAGCAGAGCAGAGCCCTCCCAGCACTGCCATGGGGCACCACAAGCACTGTGCAGACACCCCTGGGGTTTTCATTGGGGAAGAAAATGCAAACACCTGCTGCAACTTCGAATGCAGGATTTCCAAACAAACGCTGGAAAGAATGAGGAGTTCAGTGGGACTTTGATATAGAACACCAATGAGTGTGCAGCCCCTAAGCAATGCACAGATATCCAGACATAGATCTAGATCTATTTCTAGAGCTATTTCTCTCAGGGCAGCAACAGCCCCTCTGCACTGCACAGCTCCCACCAGGATGCAGCCTCACAGCTCAAACTACACAGTCAGTCTTTGCTAATCTTGGCCTAACTCAAAACTCTACTTATCTTTTCCTTTCTAAATCATCCCCAGGACAAGACTAGAATCTCTTTTGAAATGTAAAGGTTCTATAATAAAATTTAGAAAGCACATATGGTACAAATATCAAGCGTGAACATCTCTTCCCATCTTGTACGTTTCAAAGCCTGTGCAAACAGCACTTTTCCCTGGTTTTGATCATGCAGCCAAAATGAGTCATCTGTGAACAATTATGGCTCTGGCAGGGGCCTGACTGTTGGAGAATGAAAGGAAACACTTTATTATTGAAATGATCAGTATGCCAAGCTGAGAGGCGACTGCAGAGAATGTTAAGAGTCCTTTATGCTCCTTCAGCCAGCAAAATGGAAAGCAGAGGATGCAGTGCTGCACTCTCGGACACCTGAGAACACCCGAGTTGAGAATGGGCAATGCAAAGCACGAGAAAGCAGGAGCTGTGGAGATGAGCAAGGGAATATAAGGCAGGAAAAGAAACACAACCTTAAAGCAGGAGGCCTGGCTTTAAAAAGTGTTGGTTTTTCCTGGCTTAGTTCTCCCAGGGGAGTTGTGAACGTATTAAAGGAACACACAGTCAGAGGCCTCTGTGCTGAAATCCAAAACTATTAAAGGACATTTGTTGGGAGTTCGGGACTGGCTGAGTTTTACAGGCTCTTCTGAAAGGGGATGAATGGAATTCCCCTCGAGGAGAAAAAATAGCAACCAAACCATTTAGTAAGAACACGGATCTCCCTATGTGCAGCCCATTTCAGCAGTGATGCTGCTGAGTCTGGGTTTGCTGCCAGCAGGGCCTGGGCAGGATCCCCCTGGGATTCCAAGGGGAATTGGGGATCTGAGCTGCTCACTGAGGGCTCGGCAGGGCAGGGAGCTGGGCAGGATATTGCTCTGATGGACTTGGCAAATGAGACAAGCAGGAGATGATTTTAAAATTGGACTATGAACAAGCAGTGTATGAGAGAGTAATTCCTGTCCTCTTTTCCAGGAGCAGCTTGCAGAGGGAGGGGGAACAATGTGGTGATCACCACCCAGAGCCTGCAGACTATTTAAAGACCATGAGGGTTGACAGGATGACAAGGGAGACTCACGTACACAGAACTGCTAATGGAAGGTGTAGGGGGGAGAACAGGGAGCAATATGGGAAAAGCACATTTTGCACTCTGAAATTCAGGTCCAACTCCCAACAGAAGAGACGCTGGAGGAATTTGAGATCAATATTCTGACAGCAGGATCTCTCAGGTCTGAACATTAGCTGACAAATTCTTCTTGCTATTTCTGAAACCCTGATGTCTGACAACCTTTGGAACAGATTATCCCTCCATCACCACAGTTTGGGCAGCCTGGATCCAAAACAAAGCGCCCTGGGAAGCCTGGAGCCCAGACTGAGCTCACCAGTACAGGGGATTCGTGCAGGTCAGGGCTAAAATGTAACTTCCTGTGATCCTGAGCAGGGCAGGGAATGTTCACAGGTGTGGTGTTTGTCTTTGCAGGAATCAGCCTTGGAAAAGGTCAGTTCTGACTTCTTCAGTCCCACAGGGATTAGGAACCCCACACTTACTGTGTCAGGGCAAACACAAGAGACTGCACATTCCTGTTTTGGAGGGTTTGGGTTTTGGAGGGTCCTGTTCAGCTCTTTATACAAAGGCACTGTTGCTTCTAACAGAACTCATCAAGGCAGGGCTGCAAACTTCCTCCAGATCTGCCCCAAACAAGCCTGGCAAGCAGGGACACACTCTAAGCACAACCCTAACCCTGGGCAGAGCAGTGAAAGCAGCCTTGGGTGATGTTTGTTTCCAAGTGAGGAGGTAAAACACTTAGCAACAACGCTGAAAACAGACACCAGGAATTGGAATTTCCCAAAATGCTCATTCTTTGCGACTCCAGGAAGTAGCCCATGGTTATCTTCACACAGTAAGTGGCAATCCTACATGGAAGGCATCTTGTTTCTGTCAGGAGCAGCCTGGAATGTCATCTTGGCAGCAACTGGAGTGTTCTTTTTGTTTGGGTCATGTCACTCATAAACTTCCTTCCATAACACACTGAGCTGGGTATAAACCCACATAATACAGGGTATTGTGGAGCTTCTCCCAGCTGTGGCCAGGCTGTCCTTTGCACACACACTGTACACCTCCCTGCAATATGGTTTGACTTTTCTGAGCATTCCTAGGTCCCAAACAGCTCCTCAGGGTCCATCACTGCGTTACTATTGCAACAGAAACGAGATCGTTTCCATTTAAACCACAGAAAACAGATACAATGTCAGTGGTCTCAGAAAACATTTGTTAAACCCACTGAACATGGAGGAGCCCGGGAGAAGGGAGAGAGCTTTTCCAGCTGAAAACGCCAGAAACGCCAGTGCTGTGTCAGCACGTTAAAGCCAAGGAAAATTGCTCTGTTCTGGACACGGCCCTGCTGCAAATCCAGCGGCTCGCCGGGAGTTCCCTCTCAAGGTGCGAACTCTGCTGTGGCCAGCGCTGGCTCTGGGGTTCCCTCATTTCAGCACCGGCCTGGGCTGTTCCACGGCAGCGCTGTCCCTGTCCCGGGCAGGGCTGTTCCCCAGCGCTGTCCCTGTCCCTGTCCCAGGCAGGGCTGTCCCCCAGCGCTGTCCCTGTCCCTGTCCCTGTCCCGGGCAGGGCAGTTCCCCAGGCTGTCCCTGTCCCTGTCCCGGGCAGGGCTGTTCCCCAGCGCTGTCCCTGTCCCTGTCCCTGTCCCTGTCCCTGTCCCTGTCCCTGTCCCTGTCCCGGGCAGGGCTGTTCCCAGCGCTGTCCCTGTCCCGGGGCAGGCGGGGCCGCTCCCGCTCCGCTCCGCTCCGCACGGCTCTGCTGCCGCCCGCAGGCCGGAGGGCGCCGGCTCCGCCTGGGATCGCTGCCACATCCCCGGGACGGGATCACCGCTCCCTCCCAAGAGCGGGCTTCCTTTTAGAATTCCCTTTCTACGGGGATTAGAAAATATGCTCCTTGCTTTTTCCCCTGCCCAAATGCTAAAAAACATTTAAAAATTAACATCCCTTTTAGTGGAGTTTGTTACTCTAAGCTTCATTACTTCCAGCCTAAAGAACCCCAAACAATCACAAATCTTTGTGTTTTGAAATAATAATCAAATAAGGAATAGTCCAGGTGAGATGATGATAAGTCAGCTGAGGAGTGAAGTCAGTGGCAATGCAGCAGAGTTAAACGTGTGTAGGTTTTATTTCTGGTGACACACTGAGGTGCTGTATCCCAGGTAAGTTCACCCAGAATTCACATACAAAGAGGTCAAGTGGGTTTTTTGGACTTGCACTGCATTTTCTATTTTGTTAATGAAAAAGGAGTCAAGTATATAAGATGCTGACCAGTCTGAGGGCAAATTAGCAAAACTCCTACACCCGTGCTGAATTCCAAGAATATGACTGAAGGAAATCTGGAGAGCCCAGGTTTCATTGCTTCCATCTGTAACAGCACTCAGGCTGGGTATGCTCCCAAGCTTTCACCCAAATCACTTCCTGGCCATCACAAAGGTTTTACAGCCCTGCCTGGGAACCTGCCCAGCTTTCCCAACCTGCTTTTTTCCATGTCATACTAAAAAGCATATGTGGATTTAATAATTACTAATCCAATGACTGCATTACTTACTGCGTACAACTGAGCTAAACGTGCCAGCATCAAATGATCCCAGAGCCCTGGACAAAACTGCACATCTGGAATGGGCCCTTGCTTTCAGAACCACGGGGGATGCAGCCAACAACCACCATGGAACACAGCCTGTGCCCAGGAGAACTCCGACAAGGAATGTGACTCCCAGGTGGGAGCTGTGGGTCACAGGGCTGAGGAATGGTGCCCAGCCAGTGTGAGGCACAGCAGCACCTGCAGCAGCTTTAGGGGATCTTTTCCCAATGGACAGGGATCATTGAAGAACAGGAGTGATTGCTGCAGTGCACTCCCTGACCTTGGTGTGGACACAAGAATCAAGGGCTTGCCTGGTGATTTGTGACCATCAGATGAAGCAGCTCCCCTCTCTCTCCAGCCCTCAGTGTGAAGTGAGGACCATTCCCAGTGAATTTCCCCTCTCCCATGGAAGAGGCCCAAGGCTGAAGCTCACAGAGGCTTTGGTGCAGCTGCCTCAGCCCAGGCAGTGCTGTCACCGCTGTCCCTGGGAGGGGCTCTGACCCACGGCCCAGCTCTGCTCTCCAAATGCCCAGAGCACCTCCAGCCCGTGGGAGGATGACGAAGAACATCCCACCAGGAGCACAGGAGAGGAGGTGGAGGCAGCTCCTGGCTATCTGCCAAGCCTCACCACTCTGCTTTTTCATTTTTAGTTTCTGCTCTTTGCTGCAAAGTTTCTACTTATGCTCCGGTTTCCACGGCAACTGCATTTCTTGCCTTTCTTCTCTAGCATTAAATTTTTTATTTGATTTCCCTTCTTCCCAAGACATGACTCTCTTTTCCTTTTGTAAAAAGGAATTAAGTGTTGTCTTCTCTTTGGTTGTTGATATTTTTAAAGGAGGTAGGAGACACTTTCACTCAGGCAGAATCTGCCTAGAACAGCAGCAGAGATTTAATCTCCCAAGGAAGAATGTCAGGGGATTCCCTTGCAGAAAAGCCATCTACTGTAATTATCTTAACAAGGTTATGACATGCAAGAGTTCCAGGTACTGTGGAACCCAGCGTTTTTTTAAAATTGCATGCTCATTTGAGACCAGACCTGGCCATTTTTTCTCTGCAACTAAACATTTTAATTTCTTTTTAAAGCATTACTTCTGACTCTTGAGCAGTCTCAGGAGAGTAGTTTAATATTGGAAGTGCACTAGAAATGTGGTCTTCAGTTCCAGACTGTAGGAGAATTCAAACTTTTCACTGGCAGTGTGGCTGGGAGAGAGGAGTTGGGGTGAAGCTGAAGGACCCCTCTTCCTTCCCCTGCCATGGGCAGTCACCCACAGCAGTGCCTGCACACCCTCACACAAAGCACCCAGAGACAAAACCCTCACAACCCATGGAGATAAGGCTAATTAATTTGTCTTGCCCTTGTCATGTTGGGACTGAATAATCTGACAACCAGAATTTATTTGAGAAGGAAAAAATTCATCAGAATAGCAAATCTGGATTAGATCTGTTTGGTTTTTCCAAGCTTTAGCTTCATCGTAAACATAATTTACATGCTGCAAAGCCCTGAAATAATACAGGTTTTCATGTCAGCTCACTATGAAAGAGTCTCTCCACATCTAAATTCTCCAGCACATTCAGGCCATAAACTGACCCTCCTGTACAGTTGTAGATTACCAGGTTTCCAGTCTTTATCTCTGCCTGGTGGGATTTCACAGTAAATTCTTTCAGGACTGAATAAATAAAAGAAGCAAAACCACAGCATTTGGCTCATAAGGCAACACAAACAAATCCGTCCATGGGTGCTATCTTGTTTGCAGCACATGTGCACAGATTTACATGTAGGATTGAGGCTTAGTGCTCTGTTTGTTTAGATTTTCATTATTCTGTACCCCAAGCATAAGGTAAAAGACTTATGTATAAAGACTGAACTTGGAACAACTTTAAGAGTAAGCTGATCTTCTTAAATCATTTTATTAACCCAATTTTGCAGTTTTTAAAGATACTCAGAAGAAATAAGGGAAATGGGTCAGGAGTGAGGAGCCCGGTCTACTATACTGGGTTCATGTCTCTCTCCTGCTCGTGAATTCCCTCCTCCAAGGAATATCTAGGTCAGGAATTCACAGGATCTTATAGAAATCTGGCAATGTTCAGTGTGTTTGCCAGCCAAGCTATTTGAATTGTCAGATATTAAATATATGTACTAGGATCTGTACTGTAAAATCCCATTACAACTTACACTGTACATCAACTCCCCATGGATTGGCTTCACTGCAGGCCAGGTCCCCCACTTTGAGTCAGGGTCAGGAGGAAAGTTTTAGACATGTGAGCACAGCCTCCATGCTTTCCTCCCTCCGAGATGCCAGGATTAGGGATTCAAAGAGCTGCTCTAGGCGTAGTCCCCTAAATCGCAGCCATAATGCAGCTTTTATGTGGCCACGGACAGGCTTCATGTCTGCAGTGTTTCAATTCCCAGAGTGGGGATTGATTCAGGCAGACAGCAGCTTACTCAGCTCTCAGCTGCTGTGCTGAGGCGAGAACATCCAGCAGCCCCTTGCTCATCCTCGCTTGATTTAATGATTTGCTGGCCAGACTACAGAGAGCGGCTCAGGAACTCCTACCCAGCGTGCCGTGATTTGTGGGTTGCTGTTGCTCATCTGTAATTGCAAGGAGAAATGCTCATCAATCACTCCAGCTCTCCAGCAGAACGTTGGGAGATACAGCAATGGAGAGCTTTCAACCTGGCCTATCTTTCAGAAAACATTCTAATCCTGCAAATAAAGATCTGGACTCTGTCCCGGTGCCAGGACGAGAGCAGCTCCTTCCTGATCCCAAGGGGCACAGCCATCCCTCAGTGAAATGAACCAATATTCCTCCTCTTGAGAGCAGGGACAAGGCTGGGAATAAAACCTGCTGATTTTCATTGCTGCACTCATGAACTCTCAAGTCACAGCATCAAAACATTTTTCTTCAGCTCTCTTGGAGCCCCTTAAGGCACTGGAAGGGGCTCTAAGATCTCCCTGGAGCCTTCTGTCCAGGCTGAAGAGCCCCCACCCTGCCAGCCTGTCTCCAGAGCAGAGGTTCATCCTTCAGTAGTGACCAGAACTACAGTGTGACATGAGTGCCCCTCTCCCATTCCCTGTGCCTGAGCCACCTGAGCACCATTGCAAATGTTTCCTCTGCTCTGTGAAGCAGAAAATCATCATCACCCAGTGGGACAAGAGAATCCCTGTAGGTAAACCCAAGACTGAGTGGGGATTCCTGGGAAGCTGCACTCCAGATCTCTACAATCCTTATCATCCTCATTATTGCTCAGTCAGATTTGAAAACTCTTTTTCCAGCAGTCCTGTGAGCAGCACACCTTCCCAACAACATCCAGATCTGAACCGCTCACACTCATTTCCTGCAGTCTAATAGAACACAATCTTAACACGATTTATTGAGACAATTAAAATTCAGAAAACAAGCTTCTCCTTGCTCCATAAAGCACAGCAAATTTATTTGCTGCAGTCAGTAAAAGTCTGCTGCCTAAAGCAGTGCAGTAACTCAGCAGGGCCTGCCCAGGGACTGCGGGACCCTCAGAGCTGGGCTGGGATAATCAATTGGAGCTGGGTCTGCACCAGGGACCCCGCAGCTCCCCAGCCCCTCCACACCTGGAGAAGCAGAAAAAAGGTTCAGGAAGGAAAAGCTTTGGAGGGTCTGTGGTTGCTCTGTGCTCAGCTGCCGTGCCATCCAGTCCTACCAACAATTGTGACCAGTTTTGAAGCTGCACATTTGTACTACCCAGTATTTCAAGTTCCCTTAACCAAAGACAAAATAGAACAGATTTTTCATCTACCAAACAAAAAAACCTCCCTAATTTGGAATTATTGGAATCATTACAAATGTGTAAGAAGGCTGCAAGCATTTGGATACACCACACTCAAGCCCCAGTACATACATTTATGCAATGAAATCCCTTAATTTGAAACAGATCACCAAAAAGCCAGCTTGCATTTAGGCTGCCTCAAAGAAGAGATGTCATGCTAGAGATTTTCCCAGTTACTTATAAAAGAATCACTTCTTTAAAGTTTTCTGGTTTGAGAGGTAATTATTAAGTGAATTTAGAATATAATTGCTCTGAACAATGACAAACTTGTATTATACCCTGAGTAAGCAGTACAGGCAGGTGATAAATTGCAGAAGTAATGCTACATCAGTTTAACTTCCTGCCGAGTCACCCTGAACTGCTCCAGCCTTGCACAAAATAGCCCTTGCTTTCATTACTAATAAAACACAGAATTAATTACTCAAAATAAAAGAGGCCTTGAAAATGTGCCCAGACACTGAACCATGCTGGCTTTTGCATTCTTTTTCCCTTTCTTTTTTCTCCTATAAATGAACCTCAAACCCATGATTCCTATGATTTCTTCAAAGCCAGCTGCACCACACCAGGTTGTGTTCAGGTCTCTTCCATTTCCAAGTGGATGCTCAGGACCTGCACACACAGCAGACTCTCCAGTCACCACACTCCTCTCAAAATACTTCAGTTGATGGCTGACTGTACCACAAATTTCATTTCTCTGTCTGGATTATGATAAAAAAAGCTCAGTTTGGAAATCCGCTCAAGCAGTGGAAATATTTTAGACCGGGATCCAAATCTTTCAAATGTCTAGTGCTGGACTGGAATTCTCCAGGGACTTCCAGGCAATTCTGCTCCAGCTTGAACAAGAAGAATCCCTGGCTTGTTATTATTAACAGCTGGGAATCTTTATTTCCCTACTCTCCTGTAAGAAGCATTCCAGCTTCTCCCAGAATCTCATCATTATAAACCATGCAGGTTTAGAGCTGTGCCTGTTTTCATCTCAGCAGTTCTCCAGGAATTTGCTTCAAGATGAAACATCACCCAAAGTTTGCAGGAGATTTCAGCTCCTGTCCCCTTTGTGTCACCCCCCACACGCTGACAGGGGGCTCTGGCAGTGGGTGACCTGCATCCTCCTCCCTCAAAGCGACCTTGTCACGAGCAGCACCAGGAAAAAGCCATAAAACTTCTTTAGAGAAACACAAACACAAGGTTCCCACCAATTCCTAACCAGAGCATTTAAAAGCTCTTGGGCAGCCGTCCAGCCCTTCTGGCAGCTCTGTGTTCATGGAGGAAGAGAACGTGGGAGAAAGAATCCAATGGCACAAGGAGCCTGAGCAGCCAAACAGCTGCACGAGGAGCCGAGCTCAGGCTCTGTGGAGCTCATTCTGGAACCCAGGCTCTGCAGGGCTCTTTCTGTAACCCAGGCTCTGTAACCCAGCTCATTCTGGAACCTAGACTCTGCAGGGCTCATCCTGTAACCCAGGCTCTGCAGGGCTCTTTCTGTAACCCAGGCTCTGCAGGGCTCATTCCTTAACCCAGGCTCTGTGGAGCTCATTCCTTAACCCAGGCTCTGCAGGGCTCATTCTGGAACCCAGGCTCTGAGACAGGGCTCATCCTGTAACCCAGACTCTGCAGGGTTCATCCTGTAACCCAGGCTCATTCTGGAACCCAGGCTCTGTGGAGCTCATTCCTTAACCCAGGCTCTGTAACCCAGCTCATTCTGGAACCCAGGCTCTGTAACCCAGCTCATTCTGGAACCCAGGCTCTGCAGGGCTCATCCTGTACCCCAGGCTCTGCAGGGCTCATCCTGTAACCCAGGCTCTGTGGAGCTCATTCTGGAACCCAGGCCCTGCAGGGCTCATTCCTTAACCCAGGCTCTGCAGGGTTCATCCTGTACCCCAGGCTCTGCAGGGCTCATTGTGCAGCCCAGCACAAGGCTGAGCACAGCCTGGGGTCTCCCTGTCAGTGCCAATGTCCCTGCTCAGCCCTGGGCAGCTCCTCTCACCCGGCTGACCCTGAGTTCCAGCTCTGCCTGCAGACACAAAGCTCTTCCTCCCTTCCCAGAGCGCCCAGCTGGGGCTGGAGCCTCCACAGGAGAGGCCTTGGAGGGTTCTGATTGGCACAGCCAGTGTGGAAGGGGCTCCATGGGCCTCCCAGGGCTCCCCTGCAACACCTCCAGGGGTAACAACATCCCTGCTGAGCCACTGCAAAGTCACTTTTGCAGTTCTCTGAGGCAAAGAGTGACACACAAGGAAGGCAGGATTTAGAGCGTGGGCTGAGTCTCATGTGAGAAGATTCTGACTGCAGAGGTAAAGTATTGGCTAAATTTTATAATGATGGAGTTAATTTTGTTGCTAAGAAAAGCAAAGGCATGATGAGGACTGGCTCCAGAGATTACACAGTGTGTGGTCTCTGCACTTGAGGAGCTCTGCACAGCACTGATTCATGTTACATCAATTACTTTAACAAAGTCAGATTCAGAATAATATTTATAAAGCTGAGATCCACAGACCTTTTTGCAATCACCTGGGTACAATCACCTTATTCACAAAACTGGCTATAAATTATGCTAATCAGTGAAACACTCAGAAGAAGAAAAGAGATTTCTTGTGTAATTTTAAATGGATTCCTATTAAAAAATTGGAATATATGAAATTACAGAGTTTCAGTGCGCATTTCTATTTGAATCTTGGGTGTCAGCAATATAAAGGTTAAAGCACTATGATCAGGAAATTCAAAATATATCACTTTTATTGTGGGGCCCCTTCTATGTCTCCACAATGGTTAAATATAATACTGGAAGGTTTTGGTGACATCTTAAACACCAATCCTGACCACTCCAGTGAAGCCTAAATGAAATGGTAATTTTTCTCTCAAGGCAGTCCTATCTCTGACTCAGTCCCTCTTGTATTTTATCATTACTTTAATAATAAACCCTTTCCTTTGTGGTTTTCATAACATAAAAAGTTAAACAACACAGTGAGATACAGCTTTCTCTTCACGTCCTTTGGGGGAGTAATTTAAAAAACCATTTAACTTTAGCCTACTCTAATGTATATTTCAATGAAGGGCACATTCCTGTGCACTGTTCAGGTGAGACAGCACCTGCAGAGCAGTTGGCACTCCCTGAAGGTCAGCAGCAGCACAGTGACCTCAGTGAAGTGAAGCTGCTTCTGTAAGGCCGGGCTGTGGGAGCAGAGGGGCTGACACTGCCCAGGGAGGCCCTGCCAGGAGCAGGAGCGTTCCCTGGCCATGCAGGGCTGCCAGAGCTGCATCTCCACCTGTCCAACCCCACGGGACCTCCTCTGGCTCCTGAGCAGCCCAGGGAGCTGGGGAGCACAGCCTGGGAGGTCACTGCCTGGCAAGGGATTCCCATCTTGCAGCTCAGGCACAAGGAAGGGGATACTGCACATGGTTTAAAACAAATCCCAGGATTTGAGGTGAAGCACAGGAAATCCTGTATGAGGTGTGACATCTGGCAGCCCTTCCTCAGGGCTGGATGCTGGGAAGTGAGGAGGATAAATGGCTCCCTAAAGCCAGGACTGGGCTGTGGGCACGGGCTGCCCCGTTAGCTGGGCCACTGCTCCTCTCCAGCTGCCTCTGCCTTTTCCAGGATCCCAGCCCTGGATCCCAGCCCTGGATCCCAGGCCTGTGTCCATGCTGCCTGCCTGTTCACAGAGCACAGCTTCTCCACACTTTTTGCCCAGGTTTTTCTATACTCAAGTGAGATTTTCCCCCTTTCCCTGCTCTGCTCTCTCGTTACTGCTCACAGCTCATCACCAGGCACAGACACGGGTGACTCTTCACCTGACTTTGTCTGATGATGTCTCAAGTTCAGATTCCATGGGATTAAAATCCCCAATCAGAGGTTACAACTTACAGAAGTTATAACTCAAACAAACAGGTCCTTTTGTAGGACTCAAACCCTTTGCAGCCCACTCCTGACCCTGCAATGCAGCCCTAGGGACTGGAAACCATTGAGGAATGTCCTTGTGTGTGGATTCTTCCTCCTTTCCACGAGGTTGTTTGCAGACACATTAAACAGTGCTGCTACTTGGGACACAGAATCCATTAAAAGGAGTGATGTGCTAAAATTAACCACGTATTTGTTTTCTCTTCAGTTTCTATAGAACACGAGGAGAGATGCAGATGGTTAACAGCACTCAGATTATAGTGATAGCTGTAAAATTTGATGACTGTTATCAAAAGCATCGTATGGCTTATGAGAGCAAGTAGCAATTAAAAAAAAAAAACCAACAAAAAAACCAACTTCCAAGCTTACCCTGGGCAGGGAACAGGAATAGCAAAGGGGGATTAAAGCCAGTTTCATGCTAAAGGATTTATTAGAAATAAGAAGATCACTACTTCAAACCTTGACAGACACAGGTAATCCTGAGCAGTTTGGATATGAATGAAATAGAGGTGCTGGGTGTGAGCCTCAATCACTGACAAAGAGAAATTTAAATCTGGGGTGGAGATTTTACTGCTCAGGAAAGCAAGGCAGGGATCAGCTGCACAGACCTGAGACAAAGGCCAAGCAACTGCTCCAGCATCTCCAAGTGGCACTCCAGACACAGCCCTCCTTCTCCATGGCTACAAAAATGCTGTGCTGCACCTCCTCACAGGCAGGGAGATGCCTGACAAAATAAGCTGAATCACTCACTTCCTCCACTTTCAACCAGAACAAGACTTTGTTCCACCTCTCTGGATGAAATATTAATCCAGCCTGCAAGAGAATGATTCCCCCAGCCTTCCATCAGAGACCTCTCTGTTCAGACTCCTCTGTGGAGAATTACCTTTGCTCTTTCCCAGCTGCAAAAGCTCTTGTATTCCTGTTCCCCCTCCCTCTTCTGAGCTGCCATGACTGGAACTCCAGACTTTCCAAAGTTCCAATGATTTATTGAAACCAGTTCTGCTTAGTGAGAGCTCTGGCAAGCAGAAGCTGTGCTAATGCACCCAGCAATCCACAGAGCGAGATCAAATCTCCCAAGAACATTTTCAAGTGGTAAAAGAAGAAACAACAAGGAAAGGGTTGGAAGTTTCCAATGTTCCCTGAAACATGGAAGATCATGAACAGAGACATGAGTATCTTTTCTCTTAAGGTGTGTGTCTGCCCATTCACTGGAGGAAAATCAGGGACTGACTCAGAAATCAGGACAGACAGAAGGACAGGACACACTGTTCCTTGGCTTGGCCTCTAGAGAACACATCCAAAGCATCTGTGAGAGCCATCTCTTAACCCTTAAACATTCCAGTGCTCTCAAAATATCCATGTTACATCTACTGGGACACAAGTTCTTTACGGTGGGAGAAAGTTTCTCACAATCCATTGGGGAATATGTTTCTCTGTGTTGGTTTTTAATTTATATTTAATCTCTACCCAACACCAAAATATGTACATACATAATTAGCTTAAAATATTCAAGAACATTTCTTGATGAGGGATCCCTTTGCAAGGAAAATGATAGTAAGAACCAGAACTGAACGGATTTACTGACAAAGCACTAACATTCACAAAACAGCACTTTAAAAAAATCCACCAAGCTGCTCTTAGATGGCTCAAATGCCTGAGATGAAGAAGTCTGGCAGCACTTTCCAAAGGCACATAAAACAACAGCAATCTCAAAAGGTCTTTAGTCTTTTTTTAACCAAAAATACTAAAAAAAGACTCCAATTCTCAAACCTTGACTTTGCTCCAGAGGTTCAGTTCTTCCACACTGTCCTTAAGCCATTTAATTTCAGCACTGTTAGATGGGGCTGCAGCTGGAAGTTCAGTACAAGCCTCATCCCAACTGACTTTATTCTTTGCCTTCAGTTCTCTGCTCCTAAATGAAAAATTACTATCTCAGAACAAGGGAGTAGGAAAGCAGGGTTTGAGCATTCAAAAGTCCCTCACAAAATTGCCATGAAGCTCTGGCTACACTTTTTCCAAGACTAAACTCCCAAGATTTGTTGGAGTCCCTGCTCCAGTCACTCTGTACCGTTCCCAGAATGACATTCTGGGTCAGGGATGTAAGGACAGGCCAAGCCCAGGGCAGGCTGTTGGCAGCTTCCTGTGACAAAAGAGAAGATGTGGGCCGAAATTCCTTGAGAGAAAGAAAGACTTCCAAAATTTCCATGAGGCAATTCTAAACCAACCCTCCTTTTGCTGATTTTCACTTCCACAGCTGCTCTGCAAAATGGTTTCACATAGTCTGAACCAGAAACCAGGAACTCTCTGGTCTCCTGTGCTTGCCACTGGATTGTCCCAGTTTTTCTGAAATCCTTCTCTCCCCACCAATGCTCCTCTTCTGTTAAAAATTTAGTTTCTGTGCTTCATCTGACCTACATGGAGGCAAAATACCAGGTTTTAATCTTGATTTTCTTATCTTGATTTTGAAAATGTTGATAGTCTACTGGCAAGCACCAGGAGCGGTGACATCATAACAGGAGGCGGCATCTATTCCAAGGAGCTCAGAGCCAGCAAAAATACTCCCAAAATCACAAAAATAGTTCCTATTACATTTTACTCCTTGGCAAAGGACTATTAGATTATATAAAAGGCAAGGCTAGCACAGATACAGGCAGAGAACTTCATGGTAATGGCAGAGCCTCATCACTCTGGGTCTGGAAACCTCAATTCTAGGTAGGTCAGACTTATCTTAAGCTGAAGTTCACCAGAAATGTCCTGATTTAGACTCCAGGCACTGAGTATGGCAGAAGGAGCCACATTCTTTGTGAATTAAGTGAGACTGAACTCCCAGAGAAAGTCTGGCAACCAAGTCAGACAAGAGAGTTGTGGTGGTGGAGAAGAGGAAAGGAATCTGTGTGGATTTCTGAAATTAGTCTGTAAATATACACTGATGTTGCATTGCCAGAGTTGCCACTTTAGCAAAATAAAGTAATTTCTTGTTGTGAAAATGAGAATTCTTCATCTTCAAGGAAACAAAAATCCTGGCCTGCTGAATAACCTGTGCTGAGATTTTCCAGACTCCCAAGACATGCCAGGTGGATTGTGCTCTCCACAGCAAAATGACAAATGCCCTCCAGCAATTTATAATTGGGAAGAAGAGCAAAGAAAGGGAGATAGGCAAGGAGGAAGACTGTGGAGCAAGAAGAATGGCAGAGGACTAATGGGGAACACAGGAGATGCTGTGCCACTGCAATGCCATGAGAAAATCTCCCTGTGTGTGACCCTGGACAAGGCAGTTCTAACTCAGCCCCCCTTCAGAAGAAGAGGATAAAAGCAGCACATTTAAGCTGGCATGAAGTTATCTGGATTAGAGGGAAGAACACTGGAGCATTGCAGTGCTGATGATGAGAGCAGCACATCAGCCACAGGCAGGCAAACAACAAGTGCTTTGCAGCTACACAGGATGCCATTAAAAGGAAATATTGACCAGTGCTAAGTTGTGGAGGGGTTTGGGAGGGATCCAGCAGGAACCCTCTGCAGAAGGGTTACAACCAGGAAACTCTACCCTTACAAAAATATTTATCACAGTCAGGCCAGTGAACCAAGGAACTGCTGTCGGATGAAGCATGAAAAGCAAAAAATAAACACATTTTTCCAACCAGCTGGTGTTTGATCTGAGCATGCATATGGACATCCCACGGAACTGCAGAGCTCTGATTCCACATCCCACATTCTATTGGTCACCCCTGCCAGTGGCTGAGGAACCTTCTGGAGCCAGGTGTGGAATGGAAGAGATCCTGTGGAGTTCAGAGGTCAGGATTCCATTCCTCATTATAATCATCACCCAACAGCCCAGTGACAGGCTGGGAAATCTCTCACTGACAATACAATTCCAGCAAAACAGAACTAAGCCAGCATTTATTGTTATTGTTGTTGTTGTTATTATTATCAATGAATAACAAATAGCTTTTCTGTCCCCAGGATGAGTTATTACTGCAAACCCCACTGGGACTGGTGCACACCAGACCTTTCAAAGGTTTTTGAGCGTCCATACCAGGAGTGGCACTGCGAGACCTCAGCCCACATGTCCCCAGCAAACCCAGTGCCCTCCTGGGACTGTGCTGGTGCTGAGCTTGGTGTGATCCAGGCATTCCTTCACAGAACCGTGGAATATCCTGGGCTGGAAGGGACCCACGGGGATCATCAAAGCCCAGCTCCTAATTCCTTCCGTGACTTGCCACACTTTTCCTAATTACAGCAAAGCAAGTTTTTTCTTCATTAAAAGAGCTGCTTTTGATGATCTGGCAGTGGGCCAGGAAAATGACTAAGTGAAAAGATACCTCCCTGTCAGTGCACCAGCTCCTTGCTGTACCCTGGAACATTTGCTCCACGCTGGTGCCCGGGTGCAAGGAAGCACAGCAGGAGCACGACCCTCTCCTGTTCATCTGAACTCCACTGGATATGGAAAGCTCAGGTCAGATCAAGCATCAGTTACATAAATCTGCTGCTCCCGTGATTACAGGTACTGAACATTCACCTTGTAGTACATATCAGTAAACAAGTCACACATTTGCTGCACAGTTAACATTAACCCACCGACACAAAAAAAGCTAAAAATCAGGTGTTTGTCAAAAATAAATTTCAATGAGTCTTCAGCAAAGTCTCAGAACTATATTTTGCAGAGGTCCCCCTTGAACAGACCACAGAAAAATGAATAATGTGGCTCACTGGAAGGAGGGACAGGATTTTACAAACCATTAATATTTCTTGCTAACTTTGTTTTGTGTGGATAGAAGAGTCTGACTGGAACACAACCTGCAGAAAAAGAATCCATACCCATATTTTAGAGGGCACATGCAAGAGTTCAGGATGTGCTAACAGGGGGACAGTGGTGGCCCCAGCTCTGCTGTCCCGAGGTGAAGGAATGGCCCCAGCTCTCTCAGCAGGTCATTAGTGGGCAGGATTTAACAGGCTCACAAACTGCATCTTGTCCTCTGCTGAGGAAATACAGACTGCTGCAAACTAACTGTGCTTGGTCTGAGATAACAGAAAAAGAGATTCCATAAGCAGGAAAACGAGACTTGAGAGTTCTCTGCATAAAGATACAAACCCAAAAATGAGCTGCTGTTCTGAATTACAATTACACTCACACTGCAGAAAGTTTGGGTTAAGACTTATTGTAAAACAATTGCTACACAAAAGAGAAAGAGACAATCATTGTTCCAACTCTGCTCATTAAAGAAATTCAGAGACAAACCCAGTCTTTGATCCCAGGCATTGCTAGGAGGCAACTGTACACTGCAAATGATTCACATTCATTCCTAAAAAAACAACCCCCCTTGCAAGTAGAAAGTCAGTCCCGAAATTCCAAAGTCTTTCCCTGCTTACCTTTTTACAAGCAGGTCAAATTTTTGGAAGTAGTTTCTCAGAGCAACTCAGACATTCCACGTTAACTCTCGTGCTGCAATAAACAGCTGCAAAACTCCCTGATTTACTTCCCGGCTTGGTGTGCATGCTGAACCCCAGAAGGAATCCCACACAAGGCAAAAAATAAAGGAAAAAACACCTCCAAAACCCACAGGAGAAGCAACTCAGCCTTCGGGCAAAGCACAATAAAAGTTCCACAGGGAAGCAGAAAGGAAATCCAGTGCCGAGCAAAAGTTTGGGTAAGAAAGAGGGAAGGCAGGCGGGCTCCCCGCGCCCGCAGTCCTGGCTGAAGGTGCCGCTCCTGCAGAATCCACGGAGGCTCCGGCTCCTCGGAGCAGATGGTATTCACACATTATTCCCCAACAGCAGCATTCCCCAGCCCAATCAGGAGGCAGCACTCAAAAGCCAAGTGCTTCCCAGACTCTGTTACAGTTTTCAATAGCTATAGCACAAGATGAATGACTCAGAAAATGAATAAGCAGGGAAAATAAAACCTGCCTCTCTCCTCGGCAGAGCACAGGCAGGCGGGTCAGAGCCCTCAGTGTGCTCGGCACTGGGTTCAACTTGAATGCACCTGCTTTTCTCCCGAAATCCTAAATGCTGATCACTTTTTCTGTGCCTTGAGTTCGTGTGATCAGCTTCATCTTGGGTTTCAAGACACAACAGTTAAACCTTTTTTTTTTTTTTTCCAGTCTTAAAAAAAACAATCATTGATAAGAGTCAAAACAAAGGATGAACTGTGCCTGTGCTCTTGCAGGCAACTCAGACAAACCCCTCATGCCATCTCCTGCTGAATACATCAATATACATTTCTAAGATTAAGGCCTGAATTTACAGACCATGTTGCAAATGACATGAAATAGATTAATACATCCTCTGGTTTTGCCTGAAGTTTACCAGGAAACTTTAAATGACAATAAAACAAATATCTCTAAGAATATATGAAAAAAAAAAATTACTACCAGCTTTCAGGGAAAGTAAAACCATTATCAAAAAACTGGCCAAACTGAACTGGAAACTACTTCCAACTGCTCTGTGCAGCTTCCAAAGCATCCCATCCAGAGGGCACTTCTAAATACAACTCCCAGCTCACTGCCTGCTTTTTCTGACAGCTGCAACCCAATAATAAAGAGTGACCAGCTGAACAAAGCCAGTTCCTCATGGAAACAGGCACAGCACCCAGGCTCTCCCTGGAACGCCGTGGTGCTCTCCTGAGCTCTCCTCAACACGCTGGAATTCTCTCCAGCTCTGTACAGAAGGGATTGTGAGGAGGTTGTGCTGTGCTTGGTGCTCCTGCCCCAGCCCTGCTGCAGCACAGACTCTGCTTTTAAACACTGCTGCTGCTCAGGGCTGGACCCCGGGCAAACGGGAACACTTCCATCGCTGAAACTGCCTGGGGTGAGAAACATTCCCCCAGGTCCCCCCGGACATTTTCAGATCTTTGTCTCTGGCTGTAAATTGATCCTTTGCATTCCTGTCTGACACATGGACTGTGAAAAACTCTTCAGGGATATTCTCCCTGCCAGGAGAAAGGCTCTAACAGCACTTCTGCAAACACAGGGCCAGTCAGAGAGACAATAAAATTTTGTGAACTCTGGACTAACTTCTACTATTATTATTTTGTCTTTTTTTTTTCTTTTTCTTCATTCTGGAGCAAAGAAGAGAATGCTATTTGCATTTTACTTTCCTGTTTTCCAAACACCAAGTATCAGGGTTTCTCCCCAGGACTCGGAGCAGGACCCACATGCAGAGGCATCGCTTTGCTCCATCAGCCAGGCCCTGCCCACCCAACGCTAAGCAAACAAACCCACACGAGCAGCTCCAGCACAAAGAACAAGGGCTGGTGTTGTAACATCTGCCACAGCTGCCCACCAACCTCCAGCTGCAGCTAGAGAAGTGTTCAAAGGTGGAAAACAAAACTAGAGGCATATCTAGATCTGCTAGAAAACAAACATTTTCTGCAGCCTCATTTTGGCAGGTATTTTCTGATCCCTGCACTAAGCTCCATAGCAGCCAAAATCATGTTGACAACTGACTCACTGAGCGAGGCATATGCTGGGCCTCTGAGCCTCCACCAGCAGGAGGAATGCTCTGCAATTACAGCTTTTCCATGTGCTGGTTCCTTGGAGATGCTCAGAGAGGAAGCACATCTAAATCCAACAGGATCCCCACAATGCTCCAAGTGCTGGGATAACCCCGTGTATGCCTGAGGAACCTCCTGGGCAAATGTCCCATTTGGATGTCACAAAGAACACTGGCTCAGGGTAAGCAGCTCTTCATTCTGTACATCCAGCCCTAGGGTGGATTTGTTGGCCAGGGATGGGAGGCAGCAGCACCCATCCATCTCTCTGGGCAGCACCAAAGTGGAGGCTCTTGGCCAACAGCTGAGCTTCATCCATGGCATCCCAACAACCCTTGGCTGGAGGGTTCAGAAACTCCACTGGGTCAAAATGTGGGGCTCAGATCTCATTAACAAGGGACACTTCCTTCAGCTGCCAGCAGAGTCTCATTAATGGAAAAACTTCTCACCTATAAACACCTCAATACATCAAATGTATGCTTGGAGCTCCTCCTCATCTCTGCTCCCAGCAAATCCCTTCCTGTGCACTCTTCCATCCCATCCAGTTATGCTGAATTCACCTTCCAGCTATGGCTGATGTAGAAAGTTCTGAGGGCAGTGCTGTGTGGAGGAGATGGATCTGGGAGGATCCCACACAATGCTCTCAAGTTCCTCTCTTTTAAGAGAAATATAAAGAGGCCTGACTAGGAAAAGACCCTTTTCTTTAGTTCCAAAGAACAAAGAGATGACTGTGACTGTTTCCAGCACCTCCAAGTATGGATGGTTGCATTCCAATCCTGATGTTCCTTCAAATTCCATCTGTCAAATGCCCATAATCCAGTGAGATGCTCATTTATTGACTGCTCTGCCCCCTTCTCCTGATTTCAGCAGGGACTGAGAGGAAGCCACTGCATGCAATGGTTGTCCCCAACTCAATTCCCAAGCTGGAAATTGCAGAAAGCATCTACAAATCATTATGCAGTAATCTGCTGAATCCTTGAGCTCCCATTCCTCTGAAGCTTTCCCACTCAACTCTGCTACCACACATAACCTACAAAAAATCCTGCATTCCCAGCCCTTGCTTCAGCATTTCTCTCTACCAGGTGTGATTTCTAATGCAGGCCAAGGTGCCATTGAGGCCAGGATGTCATTACTGCCCTCGAACAGTGCCTGAAGAATCTCAATTACCAACAGCAAAGTTCAAGCCTGGCTGCCATCCAAGTAATTCACCTGGCTCAATGTGTACGTCAAAGACTGGAAAAATATGCTGTAATTATTGTGTTATTAAAGCACAATGGTTTAATTTTATTTCTTTGTGGCACAAAATCTGCATCTGTGATTCACACCTATTGTGCAGGGAATATGATTCCACCAAAACCAGTAGCTGGGATCTGGTCTACAAGGTTGTTCAAAAAGTCTAATAAAAATCTTGTGCTCTTTAAGAATTACCAACTGAATCACAAAGAAATATTGTCAGGACACAGAAAAGAATAAACTCAGAGGTGGTTCCAGTGCTGACAAGAGCTGTACAAACTGAGATCTGAGCAATTAGAAGACACAAAGAATACATAATTCATAGATATTTTGTACTCAAGAGTTTGCACACAAATAAAACATCTTATAAATCTTGAGCAGCTTGCAGAAAGCTGCTGAGCTGTCTTTTATTTGTGGAGCAGCAAGTGGCTATAGTACAAAAGAGAAATCCATAGCTCTGATATGTCATCCCTCCAAAATGGGTAATTTAGGGTTATGGTTTCAGAATCAGCACATTCTTCAGCAAGTTTCTTCCAAGAAATTTTTTTTGGTGAAAAGAAGTAAATCCATGTCACTACATTAAAAAGAACACTTCAAAAACTCAGAGCTGTGAGCCACCACAAAATGACAATAATGTTTCTCTACATGCCTGCATTCCAGAGAATGGAAAGAAAATAAAGGGTGGGGGAGAAGTAGAAAATAACATGGGGGTTGCTTTAATGATTTTTAGAAGCCATATGAGAACCTGTAAGTTTCTGTGAGCCTTCATCCCATGTGGAGGAGAAAAGTTACAGAACTCCCTGCACACATCTCCAAATGAAGAGCAGCCTGTCAGGCTGTGTTCCAGGCAGTCAAGCACTGCAGCTCCCTGGAGAATCACAGAGAAAAATCCAGTAAGCACTGCACCCACAGGTGATGCAAAACCCACAGGGTTTATTCCAGGGGCTGTTACGTCAACGCAACCAACACAGCATAAATCATGTCAGGCCCCCACATAAATGAGTAGTGATTCCCTGCTCCAGCTACAAGCAATAATAAATCTATGAGGCATCTCCATGAAAAGTTGGCAACCTAATTTGATTAGGAAAAAAACCTCCTGTGCTAAGAAATGAGACAGAGCTTCCCAATCTTGAATATTCCACCACCGTCCTGTGAGCTGAATTCATGCAGGTCAGTAAGCAAATGGAAGGGCTGCAGGAGGCACAAAAAGCAACTCTCAATGCATTATTGCCACAAATTCTTCAGAACAGCTTTTTCTGTCATTAATCATCTCTTGATTGTGCTGGGAATAAGCAACACAGAAGGAACCGAGGCTGAATTTTAAGGTAGATGGTTAACCCACAGGTAGAGCAAAAATTAAAGAATGGATTTCATTTGGCTGGCAGAAAAGGGGATTTGATTTGGCATTCTTGAAGGTAAAAAGGCACTTTTCCAGCAAGCACAGGAGTTTTCAGTCATGGTCACTCCCCAAGGCATTAAGACTTGTCACATGAGCAGCCCACTTGGATAAACACAACAGTTCCCAGCACGTCCAGAGCTGCTGGATATCCAAGGGACCCAGGAGCAGCTTCCAGAACAAGGGAACGTTCTCAAGGGGCAAATCTTCCTGAACAGCACTCTGCTGGCTGATTTCTCAGAACTTTCTCTTTACTGAATTCATACAAAACAATGCCTGGGATCTCAGAGCAGCAGCTGAGTCCCTCAGTCCTGCAGCTCCAGCAGCAGCACAGGGAAGGAACTGACCTTGTGATCAATAAATGGTTCAACCCATTTGTTTACACTGAGATAGTTAAAATCAAAGTAATTTAAACACAACTAAAAGAAGATGGGGATTTACATAGGAAGGGGAAGCAATGAAGTTTTTTTCCCAGATCCTTGGTACCAGCAGTGCTTGCTTATCTCTCATTTCCCAGCCTATGAACCTTCCCAGTGTTTGCCGACTTATTCAAATATTTTGTAGGAAAACAAAGTTTCTACACAGTGTGACAGAATATACTTTAAGTGTCTGTAAGAAAAGAATGAGAACCTATGTATCTTAAATTATGCATTCTAAATTTAATAAGAAATTTAACGTATTAGAGAAAATAAAGTTAAACTTGTATTTCCCTCAGCACCCAGACACTCTCTGTGACTCCTAAATGCCGGATTCTAACACTGGGATGGGCAAGAACACCTGCTCACATGTTTGTTAATATCAGCTCAACTCTGCATGCACTTCTCTGAAAATCCTAAAACTTCCTGCGGGAAAGAAAATGAGATTTAATTCTGTGTCTCAGTGGTCTAACAGGAGGTATGAGACATGAGAGGTAGATGCTGTTCTTCTAGAGAGGAATTAATATAACTACACATGAAATAGAATAGAAAAGAGAAATAAGAAGTGTGAGACTCTCCTCTTAATATTTTCATGCAAATATCATCATTTGAAACACCACTGAAATCTGTCCTTGATTATTTTAAGTTCTATTGCAGCAGGGCACAGAGCCCCAAGTAAAGCAGTGCTGCCTACTTATATGTGCCCAGTCAACTGTTCACATAGTTTAAATGTTACTTCATTCCCTTAACCACATTCTTTCCACACAGTTTTAGGTCTCTGTGATATTAAAACTGCAGTTGTGTCAGACTTGAAGCTCTGTTTACCAGCAGAGAATATGCTGTGGGAAATCCATAACTACTTCCTGAACAATATTTATGTGGGAAGTGGAATATTTAGTGGATTTCAAGCTGTATTCAGAATATACTGAATGCATATTAAACAGTTGAGAATCAATTTATTCCAAAAATCACCATCTGAAATTGTTTTCATAAACATGAATACTTTGTTGTCCTCAATGCAGCCAATTCTCTTCACTAACAGAGAAATGAGACTTGCAAACAACTTTTCCCCTCAATTTATGCTTTTTTGTGTGCTTTCCAATAGACTGGATAGCAGAACATCAGCATGTGGAATGCTATAAATCCATGGAATAGCTGCATTTTTAACCATGGACTTTAATTCCAGGGCGAATTTATGTGGTCCTTGGCTAAATATATCCTCCTAAGTAAATTACTCATGCATCTGCCTGTAGGAAAGCTTTCTGCAGATAAAGAATCTGTTCCCAAATGCTACATCTGACAGCACATACGGCACAAAGTTCCATTCTCTCCTCAGTGGCAAAAAGCCCCCCAAGCTGAATAAGGTGGAATGCACAGGTCCCTGTTCCCTCTGCACAGACTGCTCAGGAGACAGCTTAATGCTGCCTGCTGCCTGCTCCTTCCAGCAGAATAAATATCTCAGTGTATCAGTCTACTACATGTTTGTCTCCAGCCCCTGTAAACAGAGGGATTTCTAAGCTCTTGTGAAGCACATTCCCACATTCATTTCCACTTATCCATGCAGAAGACAGTACAAACACATGCCTACCCCTGTGCCTTTAGCAGGATGGGGAACTCAGACACTCTCATTATCCTTTTTTTCCCCTCTCTCTTCTATGTTTCCTACTTCTTACCATTGGAGTTGTCCTGGTCCAAAGGATTATCTGGTTCCATTACTTCAAATAAAAGCATCCAACATGCAGTTCTCCATGCAGCAGAGGCATAAAAACACAGCAGTTGCCTAAGCTGATTCACCTGATTTATGAATTAGTGCAGCATCCATAAGAGGCTGTGTTTCTTCTTTTGTATTACATCTGGCTCCTTTTCCAACTCGATGGCTGGGTATTACAGCATGCAGGCCTTTTTCCAGCATCCTCTTAATGCATTATATTTAAAGTAGCAGCAACCTTTTTCTCCCATCCCCCAGACTAAGTTACAGCAGTAACTAGGCTGAGCTGGCAGCAAGCGCAGCTCATTCAGAACAGGACCTGCAAGCGTTCTCCGAGTCGTGGTGCTGCATAAAGAGGATGATTGATACAATAAAAAGTAAGTGGGCTTTGACACAGCACGGGATGCACTGCACAAAATCCCACCAAAACCAGGCAAAGGTCCTGAGGGTTTGGGGAATGCCTCGCTGAAACCAACAGTCTGCACCCCCTCACGCACAAACACAAATTATGTCCTGTTCCCTCCTCCTCCCCCTCCCCGCTCCGATCTTTTATAACCCTGGATCTCCTCCAGCAATAGTCTGTTCCTCCACTCAGTTTATAATAAACTCTGCCATTGCCGTGTCCCTCGGGCTGGCATGGGGAGGAAGGAGGCTGTTTGCACAATGAACAGCCCAGCCCGCGCCTGGCGGGGAGGCAGCTCCGGGACTCTGTGCCGGGCACCGGGAGCTTGCTGCAGCAGCAGCGGCCTTTGGCTGGGGACCTCGTCCTGCATTTCCCTGCTCTGCCAAGCCAGGGCTGCTGCTGGGCTGCCGTTGGAAAAGCTCCTGCAAAGGAGCTGAAGGACGAGCCCCAGCCTGGCTGGACTCGGATGGTCAATGACACCAGAGCCTCTCCACAGAGCCCCTATCAGGTGACAGCCAGATCGCAGCACTGCAAGGGAGGTCACCTTCACTCTGCTCCTGGGGTCTGCCACTGCCTCCTCGAGACCTGTCCTAGCTCACAACTGCTCCCCGTGCCTCAGCCTTCTGTGATAGGGACACTGGAATGTATCTTAGCTCACAGCAAAGGAGCTGAGACCTCCCAGCTTTGCATGTTTTGAACTTCTTGGATAAATGATACAGTGCAAGGGCTGAGGAAGAAGACTCCACCACCTGGCTGAGAAATAAAAATTTCATTTTCTCTGAAGACAAGTCCACAAAATAACAGAAAAATATATCAAAGTGCAACTCTAAACCAAGCTGTGCCTCCGAAAGGTAAATTCATATTGCTGTTACAACAGTCCTGAAATAATTCCTCAAATCTAGCTTTCAGGATCAATTTGACCTCGAACCCACAATTCAAACTCTTCCCTCCACACTCCAGCGAAGGCATTAACACATACCTTGTTTCAACAGAATGTTTTTCACAGAATCCAAGGCAAGAATCGCCCTAAGCACCCAGAGCAGCCCGAGTGCATTTTGGGGTTGCCGTGGCTGGTGCCAGAGCCCCGGGGCAGGCAGGGGCTGCTATTTCGGGCCCTGGGCAAGGCTCTGCCTCAGCAGCTCCCCCTTCCCTGCGCCAGGGAAGCGGCTCCGGCGCTGCCGCTGCCGCCGGGGGCTCCGCGCTGTGGGCGGACAAATGAATGGCTGGCTGAAGGCAGCAAAACACCGAGCTCTGCCTGGAGGAATTAACAGCAGCCTGACAGGGCTCTGCGGTAATTGTGCCTTGCAAACCCATTTTAGCACTGTTCCTGAGGGCTAGGCCATATTAATAGAAGAAAGACTCATTTCCATCTATTTGTTTTAAGTATTGCACAGTCTATAGCCTGTTAAATACTGTTCCGAGATCTCTGCCCTGGGGGAAATTACAGTGCTGCAAACCCTCTATTCTCCCCCCTCCACCCTACGCTCCCGATGTTCTTTACAACTTCAATACTTCTCCCACTCGCTGACAAAACAAAAAAACCTCCCTCTTTCCACCTTCCCCACAAAAACACCTACTCGGGACTGCAGGCACACGGCACAGCCTGTCAGCAGGGCCCCACCTGCTCTGGGCCATGTCCACGGGCCACGAGCAGTGCCCGATGGAAAATGGTGTCTGAACTTCTGACTGACACAATGAATCCCTCCAGGACATCAAAAATGGGTATGGAAGGGGTTTGGAGACCTTTGGGGGTGAGGAGGCCTGAGCAGGTATCATGTGGCTGTTCTGTACCCCAGGATGTGGGGATACACAAACAGGCTGTGACTCACTGACTCCTCGATCACAAGGGACTAAAAATGCCTGGAGAATCAGGACTGTCGACGTAAAGGAGCCCATAGTTCTGCAAGGAACATCTGAGTCAAGACAAATTATATACAGAGAAACAATTTGTATTCTGCCATGAAACAGATGCTGCATATACATAATAGAGACAATTTTGAGGCAGAAAAGAATAAACACTTGTGAAGTCTTTCCTTGTGGAGAGTCAGAAATAATCCAGGGATACTACAGAATAGCTAAGATCAAGAAATCAAGATAGCAAAGTGAAAAGCAATGGTTGTTCAGACCTCCATGATTTTTTGTGACAACCAATTTGATTTTAATGACATCCAAATGATTTGCTAATCTCTAGTTACAGACCTAGTAAAAATTAATTCTTAATGTGTAAGTCAGAATGATGTCAATATTTTGGCTAAGACTCTTCACAATTCCTAACAATTGAGCAATTGTCATACCTTCTTTGTTTGAGCTCAGCTCATGCAGAGAGGCAAAGGAGCTCATGCCATGATTGTGAAAAACAAGGGACAGTTGGAAGACCAGGGCTTTGATCACTCGGGATTTTAATTGCTCAGGCACTGAAAGGAAAACTGCAGAAGTGAAGAGGGAAATGATTTTCAGACAAATGCCTGGATGGTCAGAGGCTGTGCAAGACCAAATCCTAGGACATGAGCCAAGCTCACTGAACTAATGAGCGTGGAAAGAGAAGTCCAGCGAGCACGTTCTTCGCAATACCCACGAGGTTAAGTGGAACACAAAATGGAGAGTTATGGAAAGCTGACTCTTCAAGGAAGGAATTTAGAAATTGTTGGATGGAAAGGGAAATTAAATGTCTTCTGTTACTGTCTAATCAGAGCATCTCTACATTCTCCTCAATAGCTGGTTTGGAGACAGAAAAAGAACTTCTATCTAATTGCCTAATGGCTGCATGATGTTTGCTTCAGCATCTTTTATGTCCCAGGCTCCAGTCGTGCTCAATATGTCAGACTACACTGGAGGAATTGGGAGCTGCTACTTCCTAACTCCTATGTCTTTTGCTAACAGATGGAATCATCACTCACACTGGCATTTATTTTACACCATAACATGAAATTGTAAACAAGAAAGATGACCCTTGCTTCTGGTTTGCTGTAAAGCTTGGGGCAAATCACCTCATCTCTCTTTAGCAGCCACACAGATCAGCACTGAATCTTTATCATGAAGTAATTGTTTATTTCCACATTAAGCAATAGCCTAAGTTTGCAGTGTAATCTGGTGATATAACTGGTCTTGAATTTATTTCAGGGGAAAGGGTTTCCTTTGTAGGTCGGTTTGGACCAGGTTTCCCCACTTCATGTATAGCAGCAATAGAACACAGCCAGCAGAGTCTATAAAAAGCCTGTTTTCTGTTCTACCAGGTGCCTAAATATCTATAGGAAAAAGTAAGTGGAAATATTGTGAAAACAACACTCCATTCTTCAAAATAATATTCCATTCATCCAGAAGAGAACTCATCACCCTCAGTAGTGTCCCACTGTGGGAGAAACCCAAGTTGGACTTGCTGATCTTGAAGGTCTTTACCACCCTCAGTGACTCCAGAACTCTGTGACTCTCCAAGGAGCCACGAGGGCCCTGAGGCTGCAAGAAGGAGCGAGGGCAGTTCCAGAACTCTGTGATTCCAGAACTCTGTGACTCTCCAAGGAGCCACGAGGGCCCTGAGGCTGCAGGAAGGAGCGAGGGCAGTTCCAGAACTCTGTGATTCCAGAACTCTGTGATTCCAGAACTCTGTGACTCTCCGAGGAGCCACGAGGGCCCTGGGGCTGCAGGAAGGAGCGAGGGCAATGCCAGAATTCTGTGATTCCAGAACTCTGTGATTCCAGAATTCTGTGATTCCAGAACTCTGTGATTCTCCAAGGAGCCACGAGGGCCCCGGGGCTGCAGGAAGGAGCGAGGGCAGTGCCAGCGGCTTTCCCGGGAGCAGAGCTGCGGCTGGAGGCGGCGTTGGGAGCGGAGCAAAGGCGCAGCGTGGTGCCCCGGCTGCTGCCACCACCCGGCCCCTCCCGGAACACAAATTCCCATGTAGGAGGGAGCAATCAATGCCTGCGGGTTGAAAAGCCAGCGAGGCACAGACCTGCTTAACAAAACCCTTTGCCAAGGTTACCGGGGGTGTTGTCAAAGCCTCCTCTTTTGTGAGGGCTGAATAACAATTTATACCCAGTAACCGGCTTCGGTTTCTTTGGCTTTACCTGGCACATTTTCAAAGTCACTGCTCATGGCTGGGGCTGTTCCCATTGAGATTCAGCTTATCTTGCCCTGGACAGCAAGTGCAGGGATCATCCGACTCCAGAAGTTCATGCCAAAGCCCTTTTGTGCTGCTTTGCTGCTTGAGCTGAACTACAGCTCTTAGAAATGTGCTTGAATATGTCACGGGCACAAATGGAAATGATGCAGCCTTGGTTACTTCATACTGGGGGGGAAGAATTTCATTTAGAGAAGTTAAATATTGCTGGGATCTTCAGGAGGCCCCAGCTGCAGAGCAGCCCCAGCTATGAAGATCCTATCTGTGCAAATGCTCCTGCTATTAAGTCAGCAGGCTTTTATCTTAATTTTCAGAAGAAGGTGATGCTCTAATCACACATCTGAGGTGGTAACTTTTCATCCAGAACTCAGCAAAGCTCCACCACAGAGAAAAAACATGTGCAAAAAAAGGTGTAATGATTAAAGGGAGTGTGAAAAGCTCCAAGATCAGTGCTGGAGACAGAGGCAATGTGAAAGACATTCCCCAGGAAATCAGTGCAAGGACTGGCTCCTGTCACACCTTCCCTCAGTGCTCTCTGTGTGTGAAGCATTAGGAGTTTGGTGTATCAGCATGGTCTCTGGTGGAAGAGCAGTTCTGTGTCTGGTACATGCCCAAAGCTCAGCACTTCCTGAACCCCCTTTGCCTTCAGAAGCCATTTGCTGAACAGACTGAGCCTTTTATCTCTATTGAAATCTCTGCCACAAGCTACTAAATCTTGTAATCATTAACAAACAAAATTCTAAAGAAAAGAAAACAACAAAATGCTTCAGAGTAACAGGCTCCATAGTAATTATAGAAAATACAACTATTGCCATGAAAGGAGCACACATTAAAAATTCTACTGTGAAAAATACCAACAATCAAATGTAGTCAATATTTTAAAGACCCCAAAAATTGATAATAACATCAGGACATTGTTTCAGGGTCACTAGAACATATCATCATCTCCTGCTACTGTAAACCTCAGACTGAGGAAAGTGTCTCTGGGCTTCTTTAGCAAAACCCTACTGGCAGTCTAATGGAGGAAAATCAAACTAAACCGACTCCTGGGCAGAAATAACAAAAGGTCTGCAACACCCAGACTTCTGTGCCCAATTTACCGAGCTGTCTGCTGAGATTCCATCTGAGCTGACTCTACAGATTCCTCACTATGTTCCTGCAGTTGTCTCCTAGAAACAGGAACAAGAAGCATTTGCTGTTTTCTCAGCTCTTTTGTAAAACTCTGCAAAGCTTTGCTCACGTTCCGGATGCCCTGGGATCAGTGTGTGGATGGACAGCCTGGGACAGAGCACTTCTCTTCACTGCTGCGCTATGGAAATGAGATCCAGCAGCAACAGTGTAACATCAATGTGTCATTAATAAAAACTCCCATGAAATACCCCCAGAATGTGCAATTCAGAGAAATACTCATAGAAACATTTGGATACTTAACCAGGATCCTGAGGATACCCAAACATTGGGTCGGGAGCTTACAAGTGCAGACTACATTGAAATTTACTCACCCTTCCTTCTTGCACCAAGCTGAATTCATGGTGGCTGGAGCTCTGAAGGGATCTTACTGCACAGCAACACGGGGGAATCACATGCAGACTCTTGAAACAGGGGCAGAAATTCTACCTGATGTTTCTGTGAAGATTCTGTGAGGCTAAAAGAAATAAAATACAAATAAACTATTAAATCCTCAATAATGTCTGCTGGAAAAGTAGCCCTGGTGTAGCATTTATACATCTTTTTGCATATTGAATATCATCTTTTCTTCCCTCTCCCAAGTATGGCCAGTGCCATACTCAATGTAAATGAGGGAAAAAATTGACACCCAGATTCTCTGCAACCTTGATGTCCACAGAGCAGTAGATTATTCCCACACATCCATAGTTACAGTATAGAAATGCTGGACTCCTTTCCATTTGCAAGTTCTCTCCAGAAATACATGGAACTTAGAAAGAAGAAGAAATTGCAGACAGTGTTTAGGCATGTGAACAAAGCTGCTGCATTAAAATGTAGTGTGAGCCCTCAAGGGCTGTCAGTCTGTCTGCTCTGAGCCTGCTCCTTCTTTGCCTTCATTTATTGTTTCTTGTCTTTCCCTCCTTCTCTCTCTTTCAATTTAGAGATTCAGCCAATTGTTGTCCTTCCAGATCAAGCAGCTCCTTCATTTCATGGCTTTTTGGGGCTAAATTACTCCATATGGGTTCCTGCATTATGTGAAGGTCCCATAACAAAATGCAAAGGTTCGAGATAACTTTTGTTTGTTGCTGTCACTTGGAAAGTGAAACCCAAGATAAATGATGGCTTATTCTTTCTTTGGGTTTCTAATCTGTTTCTGGTTAAAAAAAAAAGCTTATAATGTTTCTTTTTGGGATATTACTGTCAGTCTTCCTTTTTGTTGTCCAGTAACTTCTGGTTTCGCATTCACTTTTCAATATTCTCCCTAGCTTTAGGCAGAATAAAAGTATGAGAACACAGTCTCTGTTCTTACTCAATTAGACTGCCTGAGCCAGGCCCTCAGAAACAGATCGAAATACCTGACAGAGAAACCAGTTTTAACCCAGTTTCCATAGAATTATTGAGATATTGGTGTGGGTGTAAAGTACTTCCAGCAAATCTCATTTCAGACTTGGCTAGAAAATGCGAAACTTCACTGAAATCAACAGGAAGAGGAAACATAAGGTGAAATGACAGAAAATAAATGTTCATCCTTGGGAGGTTCAGACCTGCTATTCATTATGCTGATGAACAAAAAATCCTGACCAATCAATCATTTACCCTGCACTTCCTTTCCTGACTCCTGTGATACTTCTCCAGTTAGTCCATGTGAAGCTCATCCTTTGTCTTTCCTATAGAGTATTTTGGGAATCTAAAACAGTTATTTGGGAATTCCACCCTCTTGATTCATGCTTCCACCACAGGTCAGCCCTCAGGTGGGGGACGCTTCACCCATTTACCCTGAAATACTTCTTAGCTCAGCACAGATGAAGGTCAAATCAAATTAACATTTACTTACAGCATTTTAGGCAATACAGCTACAAAGACAAGAACTGAAAGAAAATAATTTTAGTCTACTTAAACCCAAATTAAATATACAAGTTCCTCTTTCTGTGTATGTGGGTGACTGATACAGTTGGATTTCCACATCGAGGCGTTCTGTCTCTGCTTGCTTTACCCACTCATTCTAGACCCCCTTTCCTGGTGGAACAGGCTGGGTTTTGTAACTGATCTTCCTGTGTATCTCATCTCCTCTGGAAACTCCAGTAAGGTGTTTCAGCTACCTCATCTTTTCATTAACTTCATTTTCTGTATCAAGTCTGACTTGGGGCAGTGTGGAACTGCTTTAGACTCAGCTCTGATGCTGTTTGTTCAGATGTGTGTGTCCACCTCTCCCTAGGCAATATCAGCATCTCCAGACTCTCCAATCTTCCAGCTTTGTTCTAACTCAAATTATTAGAATGATTGGAAGAATTAAAAGTACTTTTTTTCCTCCTTCTTTTTGGCAGCCTACTTTTATCTGATTTAGCTCTGTCCTCGTTTGCCTTCTTATTCTGACAAGGAGATACAACAAATTTCTATAATCAGTTCCCATCACTTGATAGAATAATTTTAGTGTCAGATGAAACTGGCTTTGCCTGATGCTCAGAAATGCCTTTCAGGCTGCACAGACTATGAGATCCCCTCTTGGGCTTCTCTTCTGCTGCAGGTTTTTATCATCAGCACAAAACCCTCCCCATGTCCAATTCTGCAGCCACAAGGGGCATGTCAGTAAAACACATCTGTCCCAGGATCCTACTGAGCCCTCCTCAGCCACTGGAGCCGGGGCTTCAAAGCTCTTTGAGTTCCTGTACCAAGCACCAATTTCATTTCCCTTTCTTCATCAATTCTTCATTCTCTCGTGATGTCTTGGCAACATTTTGTTCTCGTTCAACATTCATCATTAGCTTCTCTTTTTCTCTTACTTCCTTTTATATTCCTTTCCCTCCCATCTGCTAATTTAAAAGGAAATTGCCTGGTATTCAGCATTATCAGCCAATCTGTTTACTGTGCTCTCGTTCCAGTGAAGACCATTTCTCACACACTGAGCTGCTCTGTCTCACCCCCTACCCACTGTTATTATCCTCAAAGCCTTTATTTTCTTCCATATGCCACCTGGAGAGCTAAGTACCCCTCCAGAGGTATTCAGCTCCCCAAAATTCACTCTCTTTTTTTAGAATTAGGATGTGGAAATGAAGATCCATGTGGAAGAAGAGAGTTTCCCAGGCACAGGCCTTGCCTCCCTGCCAGGCAGTCCCAGCACAGTGGCACCCACAGAAAGGAGAGTGCTGGCACCATTGTGGCTGCTGGGGGAGCAGCATTCCCACCCACACATCCCACACCCAGCCACGGAGACCACTCCATGGCAATCAAGCTCTTTCTTGTGAAACAGCTTCCCAAATCCTCCCCTCCCTCCACATCAGCCCAGCTCTTCCCAGCAGTCCCTCCTGGAAGCACCTAAATCATTTCTGTTCCACACTGTTGGTTTTGCTGATCCTGCCCTGCTCAATATTGCACAGTTTGTGATTTCATTACTGACAATAACTCTGATTTTGACCTCATGCTCCAAGCCTTTAAGATAAAAGATGAATAATACAAAGTCTCCTTTGATCCCTATCACAGTGGCTAATGCTGAGAGCAAAATGTTGAAACAGTCCTTGATAGCAGCAACATGAGAGTTTTGCTTACCCAGGGCCAGCAAGTGGAACTGGGGCTAATGGCTGCTGGAACAACTCCCAGCAAAGGCTTCATTAAACCTCCAAATGCCACAGTTCTCCTCTCAGGGTCTACTGAAATACTTCAGAGAGACCCCTTCAAAGGAGGTTCACATTGTGAGTGATGGTCCTATTGAATTATTTAAAATATCAATATAAATAAAAATATGCATCTGTTCCTCTAGAGATGAGATCAGCTGACAAAAAATGATCTCCACTATGAAATGTCAGATGTGAATTTACAAAGTGATCAGATCTTTTCAAATTCATCATTACCTTGGCTTTAAACAGAGGAGTTTGGAATACATGAGAGAAGTGAGAGTCCACCTTATCCAATACTGTAGTCTGTGTTCAGGTAGGGGTTATGAAATATCTGTGTTGATCTGAACAGAGATTTGATATCTTCTCTCTGCTCTCAAGCTGGCCCATTCTGAGTGAGGTTTTCCAGCAAATCTGTAATTTTAAGCAGGTAAGCAAACAAACCTGCTTCAAAGCTGAAGCATTTTACTTAACTGGTACTTTGATAAAAGCAAATCTTGACAAAGTCAGTGAAAGCCACACAACCTCAAAATAGCTAAAACCACCCTCTCTGGGGGAAATTAGGAAAAAAATATTTATATATGTATATTTTTAACTCTTTTAAAAAACCCACAAAAATGTTTAACTTTTGAATGATTTTGTTACTAATTATACAAACCTTTATGTGCTGAAATGAGTGAATTCTTGTGTAACAGAAAAGTAGATCAGAATAATTTTACAGAATATTGGAGCTTGACTCCTTACCAACTGCAGAAGGTATCATGCTGCTGTATTGTATGTTGCTTAGCAATATAATGTGAGAAGCAGCACCACAGTCCTTGACAGCACCATTGTCCATTGAAATGCTTGTGAAATATTACCTGGGTTATATAAAGGTAGCACACAGTCACAGAAAATAGCATGAAGTTTCCAAAAGCACAAAGAAGGCTGGGAAGAAAAGGCATTGCTATTCCAATGGCAAAAAGGTCTCCCTGGATGATCTTTCACTATCTGAATCCAGGCAGCATAAATTAAATATGGAGAAATCATATCTGTGCAGTGTCCCTGCAGCTGTGCTTGCAGCAACTCCTCCCTGCCCAGGATGTGCCAGGGCCTCTGCACTGCTGCCCCAGACACCTCCTGCTTCTTGCTCCTTGTCCTGCTCGGGAGGAAAAGGCTGGGCAGAATACGGGCAAGGGAGAAGCAGCAAGCCAAGATGGATTTGTTCCACAAACAGACGACATGGCAGAGCCTTATCAGTTAGATAAATGTCAATATTCACCTCTGGAGGCCTCCCAGCACCCCAGGGTCCCAGGCACACCCCTGGCCCTGCAGCTCTGTGCCATCCTGAAATGCCACATGGCTGAGCTGGGCTGGCAGTGCCATGGATAACCCCAAGGGCAATGGATTGCTCTGAGCTGCTGCAGCAGGAGGTCACAACCCCCCAGCCACACACAGAACTGTGTCACCAGCAGACTGAAGCTGAACTCAGGGCCCTGCAGCTCACAACACCATCCCTGGATTCACCCAGTGCTGTCAGCTGAGCGAGCATCAGGCTCGTATTCTTACTTGGTCACACAGAACAAACCTCACATTATGGTGGTTCAGAAAGATACAGGAGCATATCTGCATCTTAGTGAAAAAATATTGAATGGACATGACAGATCCTAGGGGCCTTTCCAAGGAACAATTCAATATTCCCTTTTATAGTATTTGGCACACCACAGAGTTTATTCAGCTTGAATTAACTAATGGATTTGAGCATTCTCTTTAACAAAGAGAAAAGATGTTGAGTTCACTGAGTGCAGAGTTACAGAATGCTTTAGACAAATCTCACTGAAACTGATTTACCACTGTAAAAATCTGTGTTGGCTTTTCTCTAAACTCACAGGAACTTATGCCTCATATTTTAAAATGAGAATTTATAAAATGCATTTAGAATATTTATTTTTGTTGATAGATATATTACAAATAAACATGGGAAGTTATTTGCCTTCATAAAAAAGTGAGGATTGACAAAGTAAAAGATGCTGTGCTGTTGAATGAAACCAAAGAAGAGAAACAAAGGTTTCAGGTGGGACAGTCCCTTCCAACATGCCCACAAACCCCACTGCATGAACACACAGAGCACGGATTTAGAGGAGGATCCAATTCCTTCCCACAGACCAAAACCTCATATTAATACAATAGCAACAGTGAGACTTAACCAGTAATAAACCTCACTCATTTTCACCCAAGAGAAATCTGATTTTTGATCTCAAGGATTGAGATGGCACTCAAGAAGTATGATTTGCACTTGATATGTAAGACCCATTCTCCTAAATCAACATGAAGTGAGTAGTTTAAGCAGGAAGGGCACTTCAGCTGAAAGAAATGATGTGTGTCTCCATATAAAACCAGAAGTGTTTGTTCCAGAGACCCTCCTGAGCTCACAGCTACTCCTTGTAGCAAACTGTGCAGCCTGCTCGGGGTGTTAAGGACACAGGTTCCCCTCGTGGTGCAGGAGCTCCAGAGAGGAGCTGGAGAAAGAGCAGCTCCCCATAGGTGTCCATGAAGGCACCATTTTCTCCCAGGAAAAGAATGCAGGGGAACTTTTACAGGTCCCAGCTGATCACTGGGTGGTGTTCCCAAAACTTTGATCATTTGAATAGGGACTGCAGAACAATGTATGGGTCATCAGAAATATTGTATTTCCATTACAGCCTTTCTTAGGCCTTTGAATAATTTCATACTTCTTTGAATTCCTTAATTTGGTTCCTTTAACTTGGCTTTTTTTGAACTTCTGCCACGTATTGTTGGTGTTTCAGCCTTGGTTTCCTTTCACCCAATCTGAAATGAAGATCTATTCTGTGCCTCTAATGGATTTTCTGGTTAAACATAAGTGAATGTATCATTCAGCCAGAAGGTTTTTCATAAGAGTGCAGCCTTACAATAGATTAAAAGCAGTTAGCTTTTACCAATACAGGCCCCTTTTCAGATCTGGTGCTTCAGAGAAGATCTGTAGAGACAGACTTCTGCCTTTATTCCTTATTTTCATCCTGAGGAGAGGTTTTTCAAATTCACTTAAACTGAAGTTGCTCTTGGTTTTTTTACTTTAATTTGCAGTTGAGAACCAGCGAAGGTGGCTGGCGTGATACAACTGCGCTCTGTCTCACTCTCTGCACAAATAATTTTAGCAGGAGAATAAATAACAACCCTGTTTTCATAGTCAATTGCTCAGAATAACTTTCCAAGTCTGCCCTTACGTTTCTGACCTTCCTGAGCACACTGGAAGCACCCAGAAGTGGGGAACAGTTTCAGTTAAAGGGTGAAGAGCACACCCATTGCTGGCTTCCTCTCAGCTGAGCCTTTCAGGATCAATCAGCATCATTTACTTGGCTTGTCACTTCAAGGCCACAGACCCAGCTGGTATTGATCCCGTGTCTCCCTCTGTGCTGAGCCTTGGGGCTGATTCCCCCTGGCCAGAGGGTGTTAAACACACCTGGCCAGCAGCTGGGGCTGCATCTGCCCCAGGGGGAAAGTCCAGCAGTGCCGTGCTGGGTGAGGCCCTCAGCCCTGCACACCCCAGAGGTGTGCCAAAAGGAGCCTTTCCTCCAACCCCGTGCTCCCTCCAAGGGCTGCAGAGCAAGCCTGGTGTCCGGTTTTCGGCTGTTTGGAGGGCCTGGAAAGGCCCGGAGTGGCCTTGGGGCAGCCCGCGTATCGAAGGACGAGAAGAGGCTTCAGTTCTTCTTTCGGTCTCTGTGTTTATTAATTGTTTATCTAAAAGATTTTCTTTCGGCCCGACAGAGCTCTGCTCAGCAGTCAGCCATGAGCACACTGTGCTGCCCTCCGGACAGCCACCTATCTTTATACCCATAGTTACGTGTACAATATTTATCATTTTTCCCCAATACCTTTTATTCTTATTACCCGGTGCACTTTCAGTAATGACCAATCCCAAAGTGCCACCATCACCACAGAAGATGGAGGAGAAGAAGAAGAAGAAGAAGGACAGGACACGCCCCAATTCCTCCATCTTACTTCTCTAAACCCCCCTGTACAGAAATCCTAAACCCTGTGTTTCACCCTCTAATTAACCAATCCCTTCACCATTCACCCCGGTGAAACCCTCCTACCCTCATACAGGTGTCGTCTCCTGTGTAGGATCAAAGTCCAGCCACCAGACACTTCTGGCAACATTCCAGGACTCCTGAGCCCCCCAAGGGTGGTCTCGGTGACACCTCAGTCCTGAGGTGCTGAGATCCCACAGCCTGGGATGGCAGAGAGGCACCCGCGTGTGCTCCAAAGGCTCCTGGGCTGCACAGCAGGAGGAGCCATCACCTCTGTGCACAGCTGAGCGACAACAGGAACAGCCCAGTGACAACAGCCCCCACAGCACCGGCCATGGGGACACACGGAGCCAGCTCCTCCTACAAACCCCTCAGCTGAAGTACAGCCATGATGGGGACAACCCTGCCGGCCTGGCCTGGGACTTGGGGCAATGGCTATGGGTGCATTGAGCCCTTTTAAATGGGATTATCTGAAGAAAGCAGTCTGGGCACCAGTGCTCTTCGCATTCTGGTGCTGCCTGTGTTCCCCCATAGCAAAGTCTGAAACTCCCTCTTGTGGGGGATTCGGGAGGATCCCTTCTGGAACAGAAACACCACAGTGAGAAATGAATGGCATCTAAATCTTCATTTCCCCATACGCTGTCCCCAACCATTCCGAAACGGGGCGATCTCAATACCAGACAAGACAGAGCCTTGAGGAACCTGATTTGACCTCAGAGCTGACCCTGTCTGAACAGGAAGCAGGAAAAGAAGCAGGGAAGCACATTAGGAACTCCCTACTACTCTATTTCATTAGTTCCAAACATAGTTGACATCATGTGTAGGAGATTTTAAGCAAATGACTTCAGGAAACATGGAAATGTACTTCACTGCCCCAATTCCCAAGAGGAAGAGAGGCTAAGGATGAGACAAACCAAATATACAGGATTGGGCTGAAGTATCTTCAGAGCCTCTTCTGTTTGTACCCCAAAGGAAGCACAGACTGCAGCCCCAGGTACTGCTAAATCACCATTCTGATTCACTACAGCCTAATTCTAAAAATACCAATGTGGTTCTGGGCATCAATATTTACAAACCAGATAAACAATACATCTGCACAGTGTTTTACATGCACAAGTCTCAAAGCACTTTGCAAACTGCAAGATCCTCAGAGGTTACAATTGCTTGCTGAGAGTTACGAGCTCAGGCAAGTGCCTGATCTTGGGCTTTGCTGTGGAGCTCAAATCATCCCGTGAAAGTTCAGCTCAGTCACTTTGGGCTCAACATAATGAACATTTTATGAGATGGCAGAGATGGAGACAGAAGATACAAAGGCAAAATAGAATTTCCCACTCAGGAAATGTTCCCATTCCAAACCTGTGTATAAGAATAAGCTCAAGGAAAAAAAAAGGAGTTTTTGAGTCATTTCTTACACTGAATCTTTATAACATCATGAACAAGGTATCAAGGCCATGGCAGCCCAAATGCTGTCCCAGTACAGCTGTACCCCTTTGCTGCTTGTATTTTTAACTGAAGTCAACTGCTTGTCCTTGAATTTATTTTTAACAAGCAGCAGTCACTTCAGCTGAGGGTACAGGGCACTGTGCACTTACATATTCAGCGTGAGTGACTGAAGGAAGAAGACATCCAAATCCTTCCAGATTGTACCCCATTCATAAATGAAATGCAGACCTCATCCTCAGAAGTTATGTAATACAAATGGGGATGGTAATTATGTTGAGTGTTTCCTCTGGCAGAGCCAGGTTCTGCAGCTCCCTCACCTTGCTCTACTCTGCAGTTTCTGAATCGTGCCCTGACCTTTTGTTCCACTGCATTGCCACTGACAAACCTTCCACAGCCACTGAGTCACCCAGTCCTGCTCCAGTGCAAATATTCTGCACTTCCATCCTTGCATCCTCCTCCTAAAACCGTCTGTTTGTCCTTCCAGCCACGTCAGGTACTGCATTATGCCTGCCCTGGGTTCCCTTCACTGATGCATCTTCTCACTCCCCACAGGAACAGCAGATTTGTCCTGCTCTTTAGGGATTTCTCTCTTTTACTTCCAATATCCAACAGAAGATCACTGCCTCTTCTGAGTTTGTACAAGAATTGGAATACTGATTTTCATAGGAGTATTTGAATTTATTCAGTTTCTTCAATGGAATTTCTGTCCATGTTTTCCATAATGTAAAGACTGGGAGGTTTCCCCCTACAGAGTTCTGATAATCCCAAACACTTAGGGGTATTTACACAGGCTGCAGATGTCCCCTCTTCTTCAAACTCTAATTCTTGTAAGTGCACACTTAAATGACACTAGAACTTTAGGGCAGCTTTAACCTATACACTGACATAGATCTCATTTCTATTCTTCTTTAATTGCAAGCAAGAAAATAATTTCTCATTACCAAAAAGTTATGATTGCACCCAAGAGCAGCAGAAATGGGAAGAAATCTCCAAAATGACAAATTATATCTAAAATCAACATGGAAATCCAGAGATGGGGAGTATCATGCACGGGGCAAATTCTTTGCTCAGCAGAGCCAAAATCTTTTTTACTGCAGAGGTTGTTACACTATAATAGAGAACATTTGGCTTGAAGCTGATTGAAAAGGTGGGTTTACAATTTGGTATTAAAGGACAATCTGTGACTGGAGAACACAATGAGCAAGACAGCGCCTGATATGAAATGCTGCTTGTCAAGCTTGACATTTTATGTCTCTATTTATATCAGTCTCAAGGAGATGGAGTTTGCTGGCAGTAAATCCCAGCCATTAAAGCAGGATAGAACCTGCTGGAAAAGTTTGTGTCTCAGTTTAATTGGGCTATATTTATCATTAGCACTATAGTCTTTAACATCTAACCTACTGACATTATTTTTCTCCTTCAAGCCTTTGTACCTCCTTTAGTGCCATAAAGTCTTGTAAAGGTTTTTTGTTGTTGTAAATTAAGGGGGAAAAAAATGAGACATTCGGTCATGCCCTATAGCTACCTAGGCCTAGGTAGAATTTTTAATCTGTGCATAACAGCAATAGTTTCTCATTTTTATGTTTCCCTGAAATCACAGTAGAAGCAAATGCTAAGCCTAATGTCCCCAGCAGCAGTGAGGCTCATTAGGTACAAGTTGCACCATTTCACTAGGAAAAATAATACATTTCTCTGTGATTTATGAAAGCCAAAACTCAACCAAGTGCTCAGGTCTCTCCCCAGTTGTGTTACGGCTCAAAAAATTTGCAAAGGGACATTTAAAACACATTTCAAAACAATTTGTCTGAGTGTACATCTTGTTTACAAGAACAAACTATTGAAACTGAGTAATAAAACTTGGAGAAATGCATTTTATAGTGGAAACACTGGCACGAGTTTAATTACTTCAGTGTAACTGGCATCTCTGTGGACAGACTGTTCAGGCACTTCCATTGTGTTTTAAACCTACATGAAAAAGTCAAAGGACAAATCCATAGAGCAAGAAATGGAAACATAAATCCCTTCCAAATGTGAGATGACTTCAGCTGAGAAAGTTTGCAAGCCATGAAGACAGTTCTGTGGATGAAAGGAGAGGCAAGCAGTGGGACCCCCCCCATTGTCCGTGCTGATTCCAGCCTAACCAGTCACAGAGAGCTCTACAACAACTTAATGAGGAACGAGACCTCAAGTCTATCACAAATTGAGCAAAAATAGAAACTCAGGAAATCGATTGCAGGCTTTGAAAGAAATGCATCTTCAGCTGCTGTGTGAGGAGAGCCATTCACAGCACTGCCCACTCCCTGGAGACAGCAGCAAAACACAACAGAAACAGGTGGAGAATCAGTGAGGACCAAACAATCAGCAAATGAAAGGATTTGTGCTGGGAGCACGGAGCACTGAGAGGGTCACACACCACATCCACCACACTGCTAAACACAGCACCACTCCTGCAGGGAGAAGCACATGAAAGAGAAATGCAGCATGGTGCAGTAACACAGTGCCAGCCCGAGAATTCAGCAGCACTTTGCAGGTTTAATGCACTCTGTGAGCTCCAGGGAACACTTCCATTGCCACCAGGGCACACTGCAGCAGCTGCTGCTGCTTTCTGATACAAGGCAGGCGCCTGGTTCTGAGGAAGCGGCATGGCCACCCGCTCTTCAGGGCTGCTTGGGCCTAAGAAACAGCAGATACCAATGTGGAGGATGGTCAAAGGCCTTTATTATCTCTTCTCGTGGGGTTTTATAATCTAGGGTTTCTCTACGTCATAGGGGGTCTGTCTTTTACTATCTATGGTTAGTAAGGGGTGGAAATTTACTGGGTAGGAATGGAACATTACTGGCAGCTGGTTTAGGGGGCTGCATTCTTAAGTTAATTTTCTTGTCTAAGGGAACAGGGGCCCTGTCTTGCCGTAACATCACGAGATCTTCCGAACGCCTGACCCTGTCTACCACAAACTGCTGGGCCAGAGGAACCATCCCTGAGGGAAATGTCCCCTGCCAGGGCTGTGAGGCTCAGCTGACCTGCAGGGCTCCAGGGGCTCTCTGGCCCTCTCAGGCACAGCCGTGTCCTGCTCTCACCGTGGGCACTCCTGACACACAGCAGGGACATTCACCAGCCCAGGGAAGCTCTCCGTGAGCAGAACCCAGACAAGGCCAAGGCCAAAGAGATCTCACAGGATCTCATGGAGCAGAGGATGTCAGGGATTGTTTTATGCCACACTTGGAATGTTTTAACCTCTGTATTGACTGCCAATAAACTCTTACCATCACTGAAATTTCAGCACAATTCCCTCCTGGCTTGGGGTGTTCTGTAGAGATTTCTTCCTAAAATCAGGCCCTGTCCAATGTTTGGAAACTGATTTGAGTTAAATGCAAGGAAAGAGACCTTATACAAGAAAACCCCATACTTTTCAGGAATATCCACATTATTTACACACAAAATAATTGCTTCTAATTCACCTAGTTCAACCAAAATAGCACTGAAGTCAGACTATGATGTTTTATGTATACACCAACCTTCTTTCATGTTGGAAATAAAAATAGCATGTTATTACTTTAAGGAAAATAATTAACAGTAATAATCCTAAAAAAGGCCTTCTACTAAATAAGTTTCAGAAAATAGCAAAAATCAGCCCAGTGGGGAGTCATAAAGCAATATATCTGTCACAGGAGTTTTTAAAGAATCTATATAGCTTTGTGGGGCTCCCTCGAGCTACTTTAGCTCTGACTAATAAGAACAGATGCACCCAATATGAAATTGTCCTGCTGAAGCAGTAGAAATAAAAATAAAATATTTCTTTCACAAAGCACACCAGAAACTGTTCTATGATCAGATAATCAGCTGCTCAACAAACACTGCATAGAGACAAGCAATAAAAGTCACTGACTAAAGAGTGTCTTGACAGCTCTAAAGGAAGCTTGAGTAAAAGCTTCTAAAGCAGTGCTTTATTAGAGGGATTTACTAAATATAGCAATATCCTCTTGAAAAGTTTATCATCCTATCTTGTAATTTAAACATAGTCATCAAATTTATCAAACCTTCTAACCAAACAGATCTTGTCAACCAAGTGAGAAAGAGAATCAGAGGCCATAATGGTTTAATCATTTCTGTTTTCTTTTCAAATAATGCTACTGCTGGCCCTGGGGGACAAACAGTTTGCTGTAACTCCCCTGTTCTACTGCAGAATATTGCACATGATGGATTTGGAGTGACTGCAGCAACTCCAGCTCAGCCAGCACTTGTAGTTACCCACAGTGATAGTGTGGCCATAATTCCCAAACTACACAGAGTAAGCACAGGAGATCTGGATGCTAAGGAAGTGTTCTTTTGTCACAAGACGGAGTCTGAGCTGCTCACAATGAAGTCTGGGTGCTAAGATCAGTGACTCTGTTCAGCACAGCCTTGTCAGCACTCTGTAGAACGTGTCTGAAATCTGTGTGAATTCCTCTGCAGAACAGGCAGGGTAAAGCTGACCTCTCTGGGATTGGGGATTTCACTTGGAGCAGCAACTGCTGGACTCTGCAACCACATTACAAATCAAGGAAGGAAAAAAAATCTCTTCTAGCTTGGCATGGTGATAATGAATCCTTTTCAAACCCTCTGCCAGCAATTTACCTTTCCAGAGCCCTGCACTGCTATCCCAGATTCTGGGGAGGATGCAGCCAGAAGTGAGAGTGGAATTATGAAGTCCAGAAATGCACAATAGTCATGAATTCATTTTTATCTCTTGAACTGGGAACACGTCATTGGGATAATTTCAGTCATTTGGTTTGAACAGCCTCACAGAGACAAAGCCAGTCATTATTTTACATTGTTCAGCTGCTGGCACCAGCCTGTTTCTGTTTGGTTTGGTACAATGGAAACAGTAAATTTTTCTCCCATTAAACCACTCTCACTATCTTTAAAATTATCTAAACCCTTATTAATTTCTCCTTTTATTTTGTGCTAGAGCTCCAAACACCTGGTGTACTCCACTTGATCTATTTAAAGGAACAAATCAAATGAGCCAAAGCAGAAATATTTCATTTCCAGTATCAAACACTTGTGTCAGAATGAAAAATCCTGAACTTCAGGGCTGCCTGGTAGCTGCTGTTGGAAACAGTGCTCTTCACATTGTATTCCATATTTTACTTGTGCAACAGTATTTCCCCCAAGGAAAGTAGCAGCAAACATGGGAGATAGTTCAACAAAAGACGAAGAGCCAAATCAAGAGGAAAGAAACTGCAGGTAGCTCTGAGTTTTATGAGGAGGTGGGAAGAAATAACATTCCTTAAATTGGAAATAAATTTCTGCTCTTTTCCATATTACTCTTCCATTTAAAGCATCAATTCAGGAGTGAATCTATACTTGTTGTAAAAGAGTCTAAGTAGTTCCTGAACTGATTAGAGTAAAAATGAGTAAAAATACATGAGTTATTTCATTTGCTCTAACAGTCAGTATTAGAAGACAGAGATGATGTCTCAGCCTCAACCAATTCTAAACATGAGCATGTGCTGTGTTGGCTAATGAAGCCATTTGTATGGCCATGGAATTGTGAGGGAATGAACCACAAGGTGCCTCTGACTGCTGAACTCAAACTTGATTAAGCAGAATCAGTCTCTGCCGTGAACTACTGAAGGATCTGGTAGAAAGTGAGGATGAATGGATGGTGCATAATGAATGGTGCATAATGAATTGCAGGGCTGTGAACTGATCTGTGTTGATTAAGAAAGTGAAATCAAGTGAATAAAAGCATGGACAGAAAGAGCACAAGGGCTCTGTGAACCACAGCTTTCACCTCTGACCAGCACGTTCCACTTCTGAGGAACGAACTCCAGAGTCTTGGCCTTGTTAGCACAGCCCGAGGCTCGGGGCTTGTGCAAAGGCTGCAGCACCACGAGGGACAGGGCAAGGGAGGGACAGGACAAGGGAGGGACAGGGCAAGGGGGGGACAGGGCAGGGGAGGGACAGGACAAGGGAGGGATAGGACAAGGGAGGGGACAGGACAAGGGGAGGGGCAGGACAAGGGAGGGGACAGGGCAAGGGAGGGGACAGGACAAGGGAGGGGACAGGGCAAGGGAGGGACAGGGCAAGGGAGGGACAGGACAAGGGAGGGGACAGGACAAGGGAGGGACAGGACAAGGGAGGGATAGGACAAGGGGAGGGGACAGGACAAGGGGAGGGACAGGGCAAGGGAGGGACAAGGCAAGGGGAGGGACAGGGCAAGGGCAAGGGGAGGGGACAGGGCAAGGGAGGGACAGGGCAAGGGGAGGGACAGGGCAAGGGAGGGACAAGGCAAGGGGAGGGACAGGGCAAGGGCAAGGGGAGGGGACAGGGCAAGGGAGGGACAGGGCAAGGGAGGGACAGGGCAAGGGAGGGATAGGACAAGGGGAGGGGACAGGACAAGGGGAGGGACAGGGCAAGGGAGGGACAAGGCAAGGGGAGGGACAGGGCAAGGGCAAGGGGAGGGGACAGGGCAAGGGAGGGACAGGGCAAGGGGAGGGACAGGGCAAGGGAGGGACAAGGCAAGGGGAGGGACAGGGCAAGGGCAAGGGGAGGGGACAGGGCAAGGGAGGGACAGGGCAAGGGAGGGACAGGGCAAGGGAGGGGACAGGACAAGGGGGGGACAGGGCAAGGGAGGGATAGGACAAGGGGAGGGACAGGGCAAGGGAGGGGACAGGACAAGGGGAGGGACAGGAAAAGGGGAGGGACAGGACAGGGCAGCGGCTGCCCATGGACAGAGGGCAGGGCTGGGTGGGATACGGGAGGAAATTCTCCCCTGTGAGGGTGGGGAGGCCCTGGCACAGGATGCCCCTGGATCCATGGAAGTGCCCAAGGCCAGGCTGGGTGGAGGCACCTGGTCCAGTCCATGGATGGACTTGAAGTTCCCTTCCAACCATTCTGGAATTCCACCACAATCACAGAAACCAAGAGGCCACTGTGTGTGGGGACACTGGGACTGCAGGGATGTGGCTCAGCAGGGCAGGGTGGACATTCACCAGCAGAGAATGAGGAAGGCACAGATGTGATAAGTCAGGACTGGAAATGCCTGGAGATGTGCACAGGAAATGCCCACATCCTATGACCAACTCTAAGCACGAAATTAAGGCTCAGATGCTCAGTAAAAACAATCAAACAATTCAGCAACAGCAGCTGAATGGAAACTCACACCAGCACTTCGACTGCTGAGCTGCAGCTTCTGTCCAGCAATCCATCCTAAAAATCTCATCATTAAAGGCAGTGATTAAGACAGAAATGTCACCTTTCATTTATACAGCAGTTTTCATCCTGAAGCACTTCATTAACTATCTTTCCAAAGATCACTTTGCAACACTGATTCTGCTGTATTTCTCCTCTGTCTACCCAATCACAAAAAGAGGCAGATTGTACCCTTTTCAGAATCCATCAGATAAAACCTTAAACTGGAGTTTCCATAGAAACACATCATGGGGCTCTCGCTTTCGCTATCAAACCTGTTTTTAAACTTTCAGCTTTACTTAATGCTAGATTTTCAAAAACGCCAATTATCTCTTTCATTTCATGTAACAGTTGGACTCGAGGATCTTGAAAGTCTTTTCCAACCTAAATGATTCCATGATTCTATAAAAAGACAAGGGAAGAACAACAGCTGCCATGGACAGGGGAACAACAGGGAAAATTGGGGGGTTTGGTCTTCCAGTAAAATCTCTGAGTGCCAGTCAACTCCCATTTGCACTTCAAATCTCCTGTCAAAGGTTGTTACAGGAATCTGAGCCCCACAGGAACCCTGACTGTGGAAACAATAATGTCATGCAAATGAACACAGGACTGGGTCATTTCAGGAATATTCTGATACAAATATATGACTCACAGAGTCTACTGCCACTGACCCCCAGCTCAGAGCCAATTTTCTTGTTAATAAAAGTGAATACAAATGTTTGTCTTCATTTTCTTAACATTTCCTTTAGTTCTTTTTCTGCATCCAGTACAGTTTAATCACTGCTGCCAGAAATGTATTTGCAATAAAATACATTTTTATTACAAAGTCCCCAGAGCTTTGTTACTTTTATCATCAGATTTAGTTGTATTGTTTGTCCAGAACTGCTTTCAGTGTCTCACACAGTTATTCTGGTTTAAAACACAGAGCTGTTAAATACACAGAGTGAAATGTACAGCCCTTCAGTATCTTGTTTTTACAGTAACATCATCTCTTACTCTGCAACTAAATCTTTCAAGCCTGCCAGTGTTCTGGAATGCAGCTCTGCTCCTTGTTCCAGGGATGGAGCAGTTACAAGTGCTAACCCCCCCAGGCTATCTAAGTGTGAGACAAACTTGTAATTTCAGTGACATATGCAGGAGGATTCCTTCTGAGCCTGGGCTTCTGGCACAGCACAGTGACATCCCACTGCTGCTCTGAGGCACCTTGATGACTTTGACTTCTTCCAGCACATGTGCTTGGTTTGTGGTGCTACCTCAGGCTTCCTGTGTTTTGTCAGACACAAATTTTCTCTTTTGCCAAACCTACAGAAGTAAAGAAATCATTATATTGAAAAATCAAAAAGAGCCCTGGCTGCCCAGATGGATCCTGGGTAAGCCCAGAAATGACAAGTAAAGGCTCTGTGCACATGAGCAGCATAGGAAATAGGAGGAAGGTTTCTCCTTAGAGAAACTGACTGGAGAGCTGTGGGAAATTTGGAATTTACAACTGCTACATCCCCTTCTGTTCTCTTTCCTTCCCCCAAACTGGCTCCGGGGCTGGAGCAGCTCTTGGACTGCTGGAAGTCTTGAAAGCTCAGTCCTCTGCCTCACTGAACTGTGAGAAACACTTCAGAAAACAAAAACTATCTCCAAAATATTCTCTGTCAGCAAATACCATCAGCAAGGACAGTTTGACTTGACTTTGATTTGTATTTGTGGACCTGAATATCCCTTAACACAATATATAGGAGAATTCAAAGGAGTGAGTTGTGTAGAATGTTCTAGATTTCTAAAATGCTCATAATACTCATAGATAGTTTGGCAGTAAAACTATCTGCTGAAAATTTGACCAGATTTTTTTGATACTTGTCATAATGAAAGTATGCTAAGTCAGGAAAATAATGCAGATTATTTTGCACAATGATTTGTTTCAAAGCTCAGATGCCCCCAGGGCAGCACCCCACAGGGCAGGCAGATTGCTGGGATCTATGCTCTCTCCTGTAAATCCATGTACAGGCAGATTGCTGGGATCCCTGCTCTCTCCTGTAAATCCATGTACAGGAGATTACTGTGATCTCTGCTCTCTCCTGTAAATCCATGTACAGGCAGATTGCTGGGATCTGTGCTCTCTCCTGTAAATCCATGTACAGGAGATTACTGTGATCTCTGCCCTCTCCTGTAAATCCATGTACAGGCAGATTGCTGGGATCCCTGCCCTCTCCTGTAAATCCATGTACAGGCAGATTGCTGGGATCCCTGCTCTCTCCTGTAAATCCATGTACAGGAGATTGCTGTGATCTCTGCCCTCTCCTGTAAATCCATGTACAGGCAGATTGCTGGGATCCCTGCTCTCCTCCTATAAATCCATGTACAGGCAGATTGCTGGGATCCCTGCCCTCTCCTGTAAATCCATGTACAGGAGATTGCTGGGATCCCTGCTCTCTCCTGTAAATCCATGTACAGGCAGATTACTGTGATCCCTGCCCTCTCCTGTAAATCCATGTACAGGCAGATTGCTGGGATCCCTGCCCTCTCCTGTAAATCCATGTACAGGCAGATTGCTGGGATCCCTGCTCTCTCCTGTAAATCCATGTACAGGAGATTGCTGTGATCTCTGCCCTCTCCTGTAAATCCATGTACAGGCAGATTGCTGGGATCCCTGCTCTCCTCCTATAAATCCATGTACAGGCAGATTGCTGGGATCCCTGCCCTCTCCTGTAAATCCATGTACAGCAGCCCCAAAGCTCGGGATTCCCTCAGGAGGAGCTTTGTTCTGAATGATTTTCATTTGTATTCTCCAAGTGTAAACAACATAAAAATAATGAACCTCCCAGACTCAATGCTATTTTAAACTATGAAACTTTTAATGTGGGAGAAATGACTCTGTTTAAAGAAACCTGATTTTAGGACATTCCTATTTTGGGATTATTATCCAACATATATGTACTCTTATTTCCACTGAAAACAAATAGTCCCATGATATAAAAATAGGCAACTAAATGAAATGCAGGCTGCTATAGCGTGGGAAATGTTTGTGGAACTTGCAATTCTGGGTTTGATTACTTCTGGATGTTTTAGGGGAAAATGATTCAAAGCAGCGCTTTAAAGATTAAAGCCAAAATATATGGAGCCAGACCTACTGGAAATGCATAAGGGAAGTGAAAAAGCTCTCCAGAGAATTAAAAATTCAACAAAATCTTTCAACACATGTGTAGCAGGAACCCAGTAGATGTCCTGACATGCTTAAATGCACCCTTCAAAACTCAGAATGGCAAACAGCACTGGAAACCAATGGTAAGAGTTGCTTAAAATGTATAGAGACCTGGGAAAAGCACACTGAGATACAGCACACAGCACACCTCACTGCCATGCCATGGCTAATCCCTGTGGGAAGCTCACAGCACTTCATGTGTTTAGAAAAGCACGAGTAAAACTGAGGTTTCACATAAAATTTAGTGTAATACGCCAGCTCCATAATTATGAATCGGAATATTCCACATCCAGCTACTTTTTAAAGTAAGAATCAACAACAGTTTCGGGAATAGCCTTTGCTATTATTCCATAATCCTTGGGGGCTACAGCTTACTTAACTGAGTTTAAAAAACCACCGAGGTGACAAAAACTCCTCAAGCAGCCTCAAGCAGAGGCTGTGCCCAGTGCCCTGCTGACATCTAACGGCAGCTGGGGACACTGCAGAAGGATCCCAGCGACAAAGCGCGGCTGGGAATGCACATCCTGTGTGGAGAGCATCGCCTCCGGTACAGCTCAACGCTCCTGAACGTGTTGGTGGTGAGGACTCTAAAAACTCCTCACCAGACACACTGGAATTCAAGGAAAGGTTAAACAAACCAGGCTTCACTACAGGGCAGTACCAAGGAGCTCCTGCTGCCACAACTCTCATCTTTGAAGTGACACTGACTTATGGAAATAATAAAGTCAAGATCCCATGAAATGTTCCTCTTCATAAGGCCTAGAGATTAATAAATCAATTTGCAAGTCCACTGGTTTCTTCTAGGCAGACAGAAATCAAGTTCTTTATCTCCTTTAGTTATTGAACCAAAAATTAGGAGAGAAGATATTCCAATGTTATTATTTAGCAAAGAAGGAGAGGCGAAGGAAAGGGGAAAGGGGAAAGGGGAAAGGGGAAAGGGGAAAGGGGAAAGGGGAAAGGGGAAAGGGGAAAGGGGAAAGGGGAAAGGGGAAAGGGGAAAGGGGAAAGGGGAAAGGGGAAAGGGGAAAGGGGAAGGGAAGGGAAGGGAAGGGAAGGGAAGGGAAGGGAAGGGAAGGGAAGGGAAGGGAAGGGAAGGGAAGGGAAGGGAAGGGAAGGGAAGGGAAGGGAAGGGAAGGGAAGGGAAGGGAAGGGAAGGGAAGGGAAGGGAAGGGAAGGGAAGGGAAGGGAAGGGAAGGGAAGGGAAGGGAAGGGAAGGGAAGGGAAGGGAAGGGAAGGGAAGGGAAGGGAAGGGAAGGGAAGGGAAGGGAAGGGAAGGGAAGGGAAGGGAAGGGAAGCTGTGCCGATGGTCAGTGCCCCAGGAATGCCCTGTGGAAGAGCAGCCCGATGGCAGCAGATGGCAGCAATGCCCCACAGGACAGTGCCGTCCTTGCCCACCCCACCAGGGGCTTGTCCAACTTCCCTGGCAAACAGCCAAAGAATAAATAATGGGATGCACCCATCTAAAATTAGAGAGAAGCTTCCTCTTTAAGCAAACGCCAACACAAATTTGTACATCACTACACAGCTGAGACACTGCTGAACCAGGGATCCCAGCTCATGGAAGAGAAAGGTTTAATCGCTTATTTTTTACTCTAGAGAGGGGAAATGAATTGGAGTTTCCTCTTCCTTGCTGAAAAAAGGTAAATCCATGCTGAACATCTCTTAACAAACAATTTGTATAAATTTTCAAAGCACCTATAGAACCATAGAACCATTATCTTATAGCTCAGATTTTTCTAGTGGCAAAGTTGCTGTGGAGGACAGGGGTTCCTCACAGCTCATCTTCTCTTTCCACAGAGCCTTTCCCTCCCATTTCCAGCACATCCTTCCTTCCCTATCAATGCTGATTCACTCTAAACCAGCCTATTTGCCAGGAGATCCTAAGGTCAACCAGCCCATGAAATCTCATGGATTTTCATTCAATTACAGCGTGGTGATATTTACAACCCCTGGAAATCTCATGGATTTTCATTCAATTACAGTGTGGTGATATTTACAACCCCTGGTCAATTATCACATTGCATTGAAAGTTTCATCGTGGCATTTGTGAGCTGCCTGCAGGTGACAACCTGAGCATAGAATGATTATTTATCAGTTCTCATTTAGGCAGCTCACAGGTTCTCCCTTCCTTTCACCCATGTGAAGAATTAGTCCCATGTGTTACACACAGAGCATAGGTGAACTCACAGAGTTGTAGACAGTAGGACAAAAAGGTTGTGGAATTACTAATATGAGAACAGCAGGTGTCAGCACGTGTAAATGTATTAATAGCAAAGGCATGAGTAAAAATAATGGACAGAAGGACTTTCAAAAGGTCAGAGACAGATTTAGCCTTTGGTTTCACATACTGCTCATCTGGATCAGTCTGAAATCGACTGGCACCAGTGTGGCAGGAGGAGCTCACAGCAGCAATAGGAAGAGTGTTCAAGAGGGATCTTATCCTCACTAGAGAAACTGTTGGTCGTTCTCCAGTGCTGTTCTTGTCACTTGGAGACATCAAGAACCACGAGTACATTTAGCATTCAGCTCCACTCCTACCTCTGCCTCAACCAATTGTGCTACCAAACCAAAACCTTTGCTCCTCTGGAACGTAATGGACAGCAAGATTCAGGCTGTCCATTTAGGCTCTTCCAAGGAAGAGTTTAACACAGAATAACATCAACACTAAAAATAAAAGTATTTTAGTAGTCTAATACCATTTTTGTTCATAGGCTGCAATGAGTTTTATGAAGAAGAAGCAATTGCCCTCAGTACACAGTATAACGTGACAGATGCACGTTTGCACGTGCCCACTAATTATCAATATGCCATAGAGAAATAAAGGTTAAAGAATAGCCAGTAATTATTTATGGACTTCATAACTCACACTAATATTGAACTGGAGTTTGGAACTCTTGTCAGATTTAACTATCTGGTATGCAATGACTGTGTGCGTGATGTACTTTTGCACAGACTTTGTCTCTGTGGATGGACCTTGGAAAGCAGCAGAAATTGTTACTCTGGCCTCTTCCAAAAGGGGAGAAAGATCCCAACTCTCCACGTGAGAGTAAGAGAACGTGAGGAAGAAAAGCAATAAAACCTCACAGAACATTAAACGAAACACGAGGCCGGGGCAGCTGGAACTTTCCCCGCTGCTCCCCTCACGAGGGGATGCCCGGGGCTCACTCACCTCAGGCGATGGCTGCCCGAAGGGCCGGCCGCTCACTCCGTGCCTTCTCCTTCGGTCCTCCCTGCCTTTTCCTTCGGTCTCCCTGCCTTTTCCTTCGGTCCTCTCTGCCTTCCCTGCCCTGGGCCGCTGCCCCTCCGCTGTCCCGGCCCGGGCGCGGCGGCGGGCGGGGGTCGCTCCATGGCCGCTCCCTCACGCCCTCAGCGGCGGTGGCGCCCCCTGGCGGCGGGGGCGGGCGGCCCCTTCCGGAGCGCGCGGCCGGGGCGGGGCGGGGCGGGCGCGTGGCGGCTGCGCTGAGGCGGCGCCGAGGGAGCCGCGACGGGGCCGCCGTGCTGAGGCGGCGGGAGCGGCGGCGGCGGTGGCGGTGACAGCCGGGCAGCGCACAGGCGGCTCGGAGGGGACGCGGGACTGACGCCGAGGCGGCTCTGAGGGGACCCGGGGACCATGCCAGACGAGGAAGCTGGCAAGCCCCGGCGGCCTGCAGGTAACGGCCGCAGGGGGAGCGGGCAGGGGCTGTCACCAAACGGCCCCGCAGCGGCCGCTCCTCGCGGGGCGCCTTCGTGGATCTCTCTCTCCGCTTTTTTGTCCCGGTTTTAATTCTTGCTTCATTTAGTCGAGGAGGGAAGTTTGAAGATGCTTCATCGAAGTTAAGCCCGCGGGAGGAGCGAGGAGCGGTTGTGCTTCGCTTCCCGGGCAGCCTCCGCTTCCCGGAGCCCCGGCCGCCGAGGGGTCACCGGCGGCTCCGGAGCGACGCCAGCCCCGGCTATCGGTGAATGCTGAGCCCCCAGCCCCGGCTAACGGGGAATGCGGAGCCCCCAGCCTCGGATAACGGGGGCTGCTGAACCGGTTACCCGGCTATCGGGGAATGCTGAGCCCCAGCCCCGGCTAACGGGGAATGCGGAGCCCCAGCACCGGTTAATGAGGGATGCTGAGCCCCCAGCCCCGGTTAACGGGGGATGCTGAGCCTCCAGCCCCGGTTAATGAGGGATGCTGAGCCCCAGCCCCGGTTAACGGGGGATGCTGAGCCCCAGCCCCGGCTAACGGGGGATGCTGAGCCCCAGCCCCGATTAACGGGGCATGCTGAGCCTCCAGCCCCGGCTAACGGGGGATGCTGAGCCCCAGCCCCGGTTAACGGGGCACTGACCCCGCTGCCCCCCTCGGGTACCGTGGCCGCAGGTGGCGATTCCCGGCAGGTCCTCACACCGCTCCGTGCCGGAGCATCACCGGGAGCTGCCCCGGTGGCGTAACTCGGGTGGGTTTCTGTGGTGTGCGATTTCCTTTCCTGTGCAGTAACTCGGGTCACTGAGGGGGAAACTACGGAAATGATGACAGAGTCAACAGAAGTAATCTTTGTTTACTGTTACTGCTGGACCAGTGAACAAGAACAAGAACTTAAAGATTGTTTTTTGACACTACTGTGGCTTTTCACCAAAGCCAAATCCTGTCTAGGTGTGACTGGAGGTAGTGGTAGAAGTCCTCAGGTGGGGTGATGGGTTGTACTGAATTTTTACTTCTTGGTATCGTTATTGATGTGGGTTTTGTCCTCCAGTTAGGAGGCATTTTGGAGATGATGCACTGAGCACTACTGGCAGTCTCACTTACTGGAAGCTGGCATGTTTTCCTGTTACTTCCATTGTTCAGAAACAGGCAAAGTCCTGATTTATTCTACACTTTTCTCGTTTGCAGCCAGAGCAGGAAATGTATTTATAAGAAAGCTTTGTGTATGAAGCCTTTGGTTGGGTAATTTGAGTTGTTGTATAAATAACTGTGGATCTCTTTGGCCCTGGTGCCCAGTGGCACATCCTGGCTCTGGTATCTTTGGAGAGGATCTGCATTTCATGTGTAACTCTGCTAGTTATTAATACCTCACCACGGTCACATCGGTGTCAATCTTGTCTCTGCAAGCCTTTCCTGAACACGCTGCTGAGGTGGTTTCTCCTGCAGCTCTCATGTGATCACAATAAAATATGGAGTAAGTGGCATTAGATGTAGTTTTGGTTATTAGATGTTGAAATTTTGGGTTTTTCCCATCTGAAATGCTCTGTGAAGCATCTGTGAAGACACGTAATTCACTTTGAAATTGGCGTTTCGTTTTCATCAGGGCACATTTTGTGTGTTTGACTGTGGTGTGCTTGTTTGGATTGTGGAGTCTTTGCAGAAGGAAATAAATCACAAATGAACCATGTGCCACACTCAAGCTGTAACGAGAACTTTCCCCTTCCATCTTAGCCTCCAGCACTAAGTGTGTATTATAAATTCTTAATACAGTTTGATGGTCCAAGTGATAATTTCTTGCTAAAGTAATGGTAACTGTTCCAGTCAGCCTTAAAGGCATTGAAGGCTGATTCAATTAAGTTTTTGTTTTTATTTTTTAATAACCCTTCTCCTTGTGGTTTATTTTTCAAAAAGGTTGCTCAAGAATATTTGCATTTTTTTTATTGCCTGCTTAGACTTGCCCACCACAGCAGGCCATAAATCCAAGGTGGGGGCTTGCCTGCCTTTTAGCTCAGAGAAGATTCCAGTGGCGGTTTAGGGATACTCAGCCAGCACTTGGTGTGGGGTCAAGCCCTTGTTTTCCACCTGTGGGATGGGCAGGGATGGGAATCACCTCCAGGAGCTGCAGAACTCGCTCATCCCACAAATGCCAGCCATGTCACTTGTGTCTCATTGAGTTTTCCACAAGACAGCATCTCTCTCCCTTCTCGTATTGTGAAAAACAACACATTGGTGCTAAATAAAGCATCCTCTTTGCTCAGTCTTGAAATCTGACATCATTTCAGGTGTGACTTCTACATGAAATTCCGAATCTCCAGAGTAGGAGGGTGATGTTTGTGAGTGCTGGGACACTCAGGGACATCCCTGCTTGGCAGCAGGCTCCTGGCAGCCCGTTAGGAGTCTCAGCTGGCAGGATAAGAGACTTCCTGTAGCTCTGAGGATGCCTCCCAGGCCACATTTTGGCATGGCTTTAGCTGGGGAGCTTTTGAAACCACCAGCTCGTTATTTGATCCCAGAGTTACCTTCAGGCGTCTTCCATTGACAGAGGAATAAGGCATGAGGAGCTTCTGGCCAAGAAATTCTTTATGGAGGTTTTATTTCCCATCCAGCTAATCTTATACCTCGTCTTATCCAACCTCCCAGATCCAACGGTGTGAGAATTGTGGTTTGCTTAGATGTGCACCCCTTACAGCTGGAACAGACCCAGTGCCAGCAGTGCTGCCCCAGAGCTGGCAGGCTGGGGGCATTTGTGCTCTACCCCTTCCATGAGGTTCCTCTGACTTGTCAGGAAACAGAGGAACACGATTTCCACTGCTGCCTGCGAGTCACTCTGCTACAAGAACTTGGGGAGAGAAAGGCCTTTGGGAATTGAAACTTCAGTGCTGGTACACTTGTGCATAAATGCTGCTTGGACAGCATTCTGCCCTCAGCTGTATTGCACAACTTAGAGACTGATGAAAATCAAAGCAGAATTTGGCTTTTAATTTGATTTTTGGATCTAAACCTAATGTATTTGGCCAGAGGAGTAGTGCTAACAGTGACTTATTTCTAGGAACACTTAACATAAATATCCAGTTTAGGCACTTTAATAGGCACTCTTGGTTTTAAAAAGTGACAATTTCTGCTCTTTTGTAGATGATGACAACTCTGGCCTCGGTTTCTGTGGATCGATCCTGGTGCTGATCTCGATTGTTTTCACTGTTATTACATTTCCTATAACAATATGGATGTGCATAAAGGTAAAATCGTTCACTGCTAAAGTGGATTAAAACTTTCAGCAATGCAGAGTGGCTATTATTGTTCTCAATTGGATTTATTGAGAAAATAAACACAAATTAATCTAGCTCTGCTCTTTCTTGAGCTATAGTAGACCTCAACACTGCAGTGCATTCAAACAAAAAATAAAAGTGGTTTTATAATATTTGGTCAAAATAATTCCTGCATTGATGTCTTCACTACATCTGTCCAGCTGTCATTAGTAAATAAGCACATTTGAAGGATCAGAATAATTGCAAGAACCCATAACTACTCTTAGAGAACTTATTTTTTTTAAAGATATCTCCCTGTATATCACTCATGTAAATATGAAGTGTGTAAATAGAAATCTGTAATTACGTACATGGACGTGGCTGCACGTGACACATTTGAAGACGCAGTGCTGCCTGTGATCACTCTGGGGTTGATGTTTGCAGTTCCACACAGGAGGAGTTATTTCCTCCTGGCTTGGCTGGTGTGGCATCAGAATTGGAGCTGGAAAAATCCCTGCTGGGTCACAAATGTTGCACTTTGGTGTGTTGTTGCCAGGATATTCCTGATGGCTCTGCTGGTGTCTGAACCTGCCCAGGTGCCGTCCTGTTGAGAGTCTGAGGAATATTTCTTGTGGACTATTGTCATGATATTTTCCTTTTGCTCTTTGCTTTTTGACAATAAAGTTTTAGCTAAAATTCTCAAAAGCAGCCAGTAGAGAAGTGTGTATTAAATTTGAGACTCAAGACTGCCCTAGCCTGGTGTGTACATAATTTGGAATCCATCATGTGCATGACATCCAACAATCTGTTCCAGGTTATCAAGGAATACGAGCGCGTCATCATCTTCCGCCTTGGACGCATCCTGAAAGGGGGAGCAAAGGGACCAGGTATGTCCTGGACAGCAATTTCCTCCAATTAGTCACCAGCAAAACAATCATGCTGTAGAGACATTGCAGTAAAGTGGCAAATGGATTTCTCAAGAATTCTGTAACTTCCAGTAAGAGGATGTGTTACAACAGGAATTTAGGAGCCTCGTGGGTCTCTTCCCGCTCATAAAGTTCTGATTTGTACTCTGGATTGAGAAGGCAGCAAACTTAATTCTACCCAGCTCTCCTTTGTTAATGTATGATCTGCAGGCAGAATCAAAAGCACTAAATGTAAAGGGAGGAATAATGGCATCAAATGGGTTATTTGAAAAAAGAAGTTTAATGTATCAGTTAAACCCAATGAGTCTGAAAGCCTCAATGTCCTTCAAAAGTAACAGAAGCCAGTAGAGTATTTGATGGTTTTGACAAGTTGTTAGAAACTCTGCAGCCTGGAAGAATGTTATTTTCAGCTGTTGCTCCTGCTGCTCAAAGTGACAAAGGGGCAATGGCTTCTTCCTTCATTTTCACCCAGGCTTTGCAATGTTTCACATTGCTGGAAAGCTGAAGAATCTCAGTGAGCCACCAGAACAAAAGGCAGGAGATTGGTGCTTGCCAGAATTAGGCTCCACAAATAACTGTGTGGGGAACATTTTTAAAAGTAGTTGTTAATAGTTTTGAGGCTGTTTTATTTCTAAATGTGAAAAATCTCTAAGTAAATGATATCCAGATAAATTGAAGTTTCTCAGCATGCATTTTTGAAAATCTTACCTTGGTTTGGAAGCCACCAACAAGTGTTGTGCTGCTGAGTTCCTCACAAAGAGCTGCACAGCCACAACAGCTGGATTTCACCTTATTGCATTAACAAGCTTTGTCTGCTCTAATGACTCATTTTCACATCTTCTTGAATGGATTTTTTGGCACAGGTTTGTTTTTTGTCCTGCCTTGCACAGACAGCTTCATCAAAGTTGATATGAGAACCATCACTTTTGATATCCCTCCTCAGGAGGTGAGTTTGCATTTGCCTTTGCATCTACTAAAGTCCTTGCAGAATTTTGTGCACTTTGCTTTTCCTTCTCCCCTCTCAGTATTGGGTAATGTGCAGTTTGAGTACAGATTCCCTGTGCAGGTGCAGTGTATTGTGAAGAATACATATATCCCTTAGAAATGTCATCCAGTAAGGGAAGAGCACTGAAAGAAGACAGATGATGCTCTGAGGACCAAATGAGATAATTGAATACTGCCTGAGAGCTGGAATGGGAGGGCTTTGGAACGAAGGCTGCTGGGCTTCATACTACATTCCCTAATTGCCTCTGTGAAATCTGGAAGATTTCCAGGCACAGCAGGGATCTGTCCTGTGCCAATTTATCTACATGTATAAACTGGCTCAAGTAATGGGATGAAATTGGAATATACATCAATGGTATTTATAGCAACTGGGGGAATGAGTGGTCAGCTCCCTTTGTTGGGTTGGTGTGCACGTGGCTCCTGTGCCCTGCCCTGCACAGGAACACCCATGGCAGGTCCTAAAGAACAAAAAAATTACTTTGATTTCTAGTCTGATTTTCCTTGGACATCCTAACTTTGTAGCAGAATGTCTCCAGAGCATTAAGCCAGCTGAACTCAGTGCAACTCAATGGATAGCAAAAGAATAAAACCCAAGTGTCCCGCTAAAAATAAGTTGTATCCTGATGGTTATAACTGTATCACTCATATATATCACTCATATAACTGTATCAGGTGCATTTTGAGACACAGAGATGCTCCCTTCAACCCGTGTGCTGCATCTGTTTCCTGTCAGATGTGCTGTGGGCTTGTTGCTCATGGTTAGTTGTAGATTGAGACAAATGGCAGCTGTCCTGGTACACTCTAAAGGGTAATTGGGAAAAACCTAATCACTGGCAGGCAGAATGTGCTTGCAGCTGCTGATGTGCCATTAGTGAGGCCATCAGTAATCCAGTTTTTCTTTTGACTTGATTAAATTACGCTTATGGATTTAGGTTTGTTTGTGTTCCTTACATAGGGGCAGAAATCAATTTTTATTTGCTCAACATGATTTCTGTGCATGCTACTCATTCTTTAGCTTTGTGTTATGAAAAGCCTGCTAAGAGAGGTCGTTTGGGAAGGGACAGGGCAGGTGAATCTTGAAGGGAATTGTGTACCATGGAACGAGGTTCTGTGAGCTCCCCTGAGCAGTGGCACCCTCCTGTCCCAGGAGGGGCAGCTGTGCAGCACAGTCCCACAGCCCTGCTGTCAGGCTGCCTCACACAGCCCTGGGGAAAGCTCCCTGAAAGGCAGCACTGGGACCTGCCTGGGTGTGATTCCTTGCCAGAGTCACTGGTTAAACCTTCTCAGGTGAAGATGAATTTCAGAGTAAATAATTTCTGCCTTTTCTCTTTTTCCTGTCAGTGATATGACTTACAGATTCCTCTGTGTTTTCGAAGAAGTGGGTTAAAAATAACATTAGGGCAAAGTGAATGGAATGTGCTTTTTTCACTGACAAGTTTCTAATCCCATAATTAGTCTCAGCTTTTCAGAGCTGTACTGGGAAGTTTGTGAAAACACTGGGGCACGTTCACATGCAGCATATGTGTATAAGGACTTTGGTTTTCAAGACAGTGGGAAACCAGGGCTTGGTGTAGTAAAACAAATATGTGATTGTCTTAATAATTAACCTTGTATTTATGGAATATTCTGTACTTTCCCCATTGCTTTTCAGATCCTGACCAAGGACTCGGTGACAGTCAACGTGGATGGAGTGGTTTATTACAGGGTGCACAACGCCACCCTGGCTGTGGCAAACGTCACCAACGCCGACTCAGCCACCCGGCTCCTGGCACAGACCACCCTGAGGAACGTCCTGGGCACCAAAAGCCTCGCTGAGATCCTCTCTGACCGGGAGGAAATTGCCCGCAGCATGCAGGTAGGAGCATCTTGGAGCAATCCATCACACAGCAGGTAAAGCAGCAATGCCATGGATCACTTAAAGGTGGGGATTTATTTTATCTCTGAGTGATCAGTTGTCATTTGGAGCTGTGGGCAAAGCCCTGACAAGATCTCTTGGGAGGGCACTGTGTAAAATAAGAATGAGGGACTAAAGCACCAGGGGCCAGTGGGGCTAGCATGTGGGAATGAGGGATACAGGAGAGGATGGCTTCCCTGGATCCTTGTGTCACTCCTTCACTGTGGAAGGAAACTGTGCCACAGAACTCCTTCAATTCATTAATCAAGCCCTGGGAGTTTTTGTTACTTTAAAACAGTTGTGCTGTTTTAGCTGTCACATCATACTACAAATACTAAAGCCCTGAAGGTCTGAGAATTTGAAGAGAATTCATTTGATTTATTGGTCATTTTTCATATTTGGGTATTAGTTTGAGGCAGGTGTGTGGCTTCACTTACGTGTCCTGCCTTCTGTAGGCCACACTTGATGAGGCAACAGATAATTGGGGCATTAAGGTGGAACGTGTGGAGATCAAGGATGTGAAGTTACCTGTCCAGCTGCAGAGAGCCATGGCTGCAGAAGCAGAGGCTGCCCGGGAGGCAAGAGCCAAGGTAATGACATCAGCCTGGGGGCTGGATTTGGTTTTTCCCAAGTAAGAAATACACCATTCTCTCTCAAGCCCTTGTAGATACAAAAAAGTACAGCTTGAGGGAGAAAGTAATTTCAGCTATCTGTGGGGAGTGCCTCTGGTTTTGAGAGGCAGTGCTGGAAGAAGCACAAAAGCTTTTGAAGACAGAATAAATACTTGCATTGCATTCTCAAGACCTGATGTCAGCTTTTGTGATCCTGCATTCTGGATGGGAGGACAGCAGGCACTGGGGCCTGGAGAGCAAACAGGAGCAGCTTGTGACTGGTGGAAGCACGTGCCCAGGGCAGGTCCCTGAGCAGGGTGGTTCCTGCCTAGGGCTGAGATCAGCCTGTGCATTCCCTGCTCCTCCTGTTTGGGGTTCAGGTTGAGGACCAGGCTCAGTGTGACCCGTTTGCCTCCGCAGGTGATCGCGGCCGAGGGGGAGATGAACGCGTCCAAGGCGCTGAAGGAGGCATCCATGGTGATCACAGAGTCTCCTGCTGCTCTCCAGCTGCGCTACCTGCAGACCCTGACCACCATCGCTGCCGAGAAGAATTCCACCATCGTCTTCCCCCTGCCCATAAACCTCCTGCAGGGCCTCCTAGGTGGGACAGAGTAGGAGACTGGGAGGGGCGAGCTCGGGGTCAGCCCATGTTTGCAGCACTGAGTTCACTGTGTATTGTAGCTGGCGGCAGTGTTAGCAAAGTGGGTTTGCTGAGGAACCTTTTTGTTTTATTGAGTGTGTTATAGAACTTGTATGCAATGTTTGTGAATGTGGACACGCAATATCTGAAGTTGAAAGCCTCTCAGAAGGAGTACAAGCAGGTTGTGATCTTAACTAAGCTTTATCCATATTGTCCTGGTTGGAACACCTCTATCCATATTGTCCCGGGTGGAACACCTCTAATCCAAAACTTCCTTTTCAAATAGAAGAGAAAACCAGTTGTGGTAGAGGTGATCCAACATTTGGGATTATTCCTTCTACAAAGTGGGTCTGTAGCCCTGCAAGGGAAGTGGAATAGTGTCCTGGAGGCTCCTGAAAATCAGGCTCGTGTTCTCTAAACCAGTCCCCATTGATGAGAAACAGTTGTTAGTGAAACTTTCTGACTTTCTGCCACCCATGAATGGCACAAACATGCCGTAGTTATGGATACAACGTGCTTGTGGTCACCGATGGGCTGCCCTTGTTATGAGGCTGTGTCTGCATAGAGTTGCACTGCTTTAAAGCACTGAAAAAGCTCTACATCTGTTTCTCCTAAAAATGTTTTAAAAACCAAAGTGCTGCATTTTATCCAGATCTACAACCATATTTCTCTAGGAAATGACATGTCTGTAACTAGCAGCAGGGACAAGTGGTGTTTAACAGAAGGCACTGCACTGGTGCTTTACCTGTTGGTGCTGCTCTCTGCAGACCTGGAGTGGTTGTTGTGTCAATAAGGGTTTACATTTCAACCTCAAAGCAGCTGGGCCTCAGTTCACATAACCCAAGCTGTTAAACTTCCTGTTTTGTACCCCTGTAGAACGGATTAATAACAGAAGAGGTGGAGCCAACGTAGGCAAGACTAAGACTCGTCAGGCTGCCACCAGCATTGAGTCTGACTTCCATAGAATCTGGGACGAGGCAGTGGAACTGAAAACACAAGACCACTGATGTAAGTGCCCTTCTCCCACTGGCCAGCATAACTCCTTAAGTAGTTTCTTATGCCCTTTCTGCTCCAATCAGCTCTGTATTTACAGGTGATTTAGGCCTGGGTACCTGTGCCTCGACACGCTGTGCCTTTGTCACTGGCAGGAGATGCCCAAGTGCTGTTGTTTTTCTGCCTGTCTGCTGGGCAGGTTTTCCTCTGCAACACCAAAGCAATATACTCTGTGTTTGTCAAGGTGGCAGCTGATGTAAGCTGAGCTTAACTTCTGGCTGGGAGCGGGAGAAACAGTTAACAAAGCTGGAATAATTAGCATTGCTGTGCTCAGGCACTTGGAGTGGGAAGCAGAGCCACAGCACAGCTCCAGGTTAATCCTTGGGGAAGATGAGTCACCCTGTAACTCCCGCTGCTGCTGCAGGTGCCACCCCTGTGAATTCTTGTTGATAGCACAAGATGCTTTTTTGCTCTCATCCTGAATAAAAAAACATGCTGTTTACGTATGAGTGAGTTTCTGAAAGAGTAAAATACTGTTTGTCAGGGGCTCAAATGCATATAATTCTGAAGAGGGGAAAGCAAAGCAGTTCCAAACTCCTCAAAATAATTTCTGTAACATTTTACTAAAAAGTCCATGTGCAAAAGGTGGCACAAAGGAGGTTTTGGTTTCTAAGGTGTGTTCAAACATGGGATCTACAGCTGCTCTTTAATGTTTTCTTCTTCATAACAAACCCCACCATTTCTGTTCTTCCCATATTTCATACAAGCTTTATTGTATTAAATATAATCAAAGCAAGGAGTAGGGTCAATGACTGGTCATGATTGTTTTCGGAAATTATTGCACAGCTAATTGGCTATTAACATCATTCCCTCGTTAACATACATCCTGCAGGAGGAAGGAGCTCTTGAAGGCACTGAAGGCACTGAACTTGCTCTGTTTCAAACATTGCTCACACATCCACATCTGCCATTGCTCTCTGCAGGGGATCCACAGCCCAGTAGTCATCATCCCAGCCCAGGAACCAGCCAGAGAAGGTGGGAGGCTCAAAGCCCTGCTTGACAATGGTCACCGGGGTCCTCTTGTCCCGCGTGGAGGGGTCTGTGTCAATGTAGCGCTTGGCTGGGGACACAGGGAGGGAGCTCACTGAGCACCAGCCCTGCAGAGCAGCAGCTCAGCTGGGGCCAAAGGGCTGCCACAGAGGCAGCTTCACATGGGCCATTTGAACAAAAACACCCGCTGAAAGTTTGGACCCCCTATGGTTTTATCTATGCCTGTCAGAATATGAATTGCCTGAGTCATGATCACACAGTGGGAAAAGGAGAAAGGGATAGTTCAGAGAGGAAAATGTGACATTACCAGACTTCAGTGCCTCAGTCTTTTCTTCTTCTTGGGCGTCTTTCCCAATCCATACAAAGACCTAAAGATAAAAATATTAATTACTTCAGCATCAATAATTCTCTTTATGAAGGGATAATTTAGATGAAGCCTCAGTGAACAGAGCATGACACAAACCAGAAAATCCTCATGTTGGTGCGCCTGGGTTGCCAACCAACATGGCCAAAGCTCTGTTGGTCAATAATGGGAAGTTTTTTGCCTGCATTTTATCTACATGCATTGTAGACCCTTGAACAAATTCTACACTAGCTTAATGTCAGGGGAAAGTAGCAGATGTTTGAACATTTTTCCATAAAACATCAAAATTCAGCCCTGAGTTGCCATGTGGCTGATGTGTGCTGAATCTGTAATATAACAGCACCTCTGGCTATTGTGGTTCAGGTCTCAATCTAGAACCAATCTGTGCCTATTCTTAGCTCCTCTTGTCCCCCTGTAAACGTGGCATACCTGATCCCATGTGTCCAGGAGCATCACATCATCTGTGGCAAGGTCGTCCTGAGTCAGATCTCCAGGAACTTCTTCAATCTGAAAAAACAGAGTTCAGATGAGCACAGGCTTCATTTACTTTATCTGCACAGGACAGACCACACAAAGATCAGGTGTAAGCTGCTGGGGGGCTCAGAGCAGCTGGGCTGAGCCTGTCCCCCGTGCCAGGCGGGTGCTGGATGCATCCCCCAGGCACTCACGGTGAAGCGGCCGCTCTTGTTGGAGCACGCGAAGAGGCGCGGGGGGTGCGTGTCCATCTTCTTGTCCTTGAGGCGGGGCGAGGTGCGGTACGGAGCTTTGCCACCCAAGGCTGCCCAGAAATTGTCTGGAAAACAGAGAGAGAGAGAGAGACTGATGCTTCTCCTGCTCATGCAACCACACCAGGGTTATGGTTTGGGCAGGACTCGAAGCGTTCTTCCAGGTCAGAAAGTCCCAATGGCCTGCAGACATACATGAGAGCGCTGTTAAACAATGAAAATACCCTGAGAAGCCCCTCTTGCCCATGTCCACATCTTGTTCTGGGAGACAGAATACCCATGAAATAATTGCTGAGGGTGTGCAGTTACACAGAAATGATCTCAGACTCCACCGTGACCCCCTCACCTGGCTCTTTGCCCTCAGCAACCTGTACTGGGCGAGCTCCCAGAATCTTCAGCAGCTCCTGTGCTCCTGATTTCTCAGCGTTGCTGGCTCCTTGGCCAACCCACAGGTAGGCAGCAGAGGGAGTTTTCAGGACAAAGGCATCATTGGAGTTCAGCTGACTGGCTGTAGGATCCAGCTGAAAAGAAGGAACACTGCAGGTGTCAGGTGTAACCATCCTCTACAGGGAGCTTTCAAAATCAAACCAGAACCTCCAGTTGAATAAACTGCAAACAAGATTTTCCATATGAGCATGTAAAGCTGTCAGATGTGTTGTGTATTCCCTGTATCTAAGTGATGAGTTAGATTTTCCACAGGGGAAGAGTAAATAACTCTTTCAGTGTGTGATTACAGGTACACATGATCTATAGCAGGAATGCCTGGCTGTCATTGTGCCACTCCTGGTGGTTATGGCAGGAGATTGAGGAGCTCACCGGGCAGCCCATGGCAGAGCAGTGCTGCCAACACTGATCAATCATTAACAGCAACCCCTCTGTGTCAACAAGGACAGGCCTCTTGAAGCTGGAAACGTGGGGAGTTCCTGCAGCCACAAACCACTGCCCTCTCCTCGGCAGGATTTACCCTCCCTTTGTCGTTGCACAGAGGGGTTTGTGTGCGTTTTCTCTCAGAGCACTGGGGCTCTGAAGCGTGTCCTGGCCCAAGTTCCTCTTCCATGGAGGGAACTGCAGTCTCCAGTGGATCCTGTTGCCATCATGGGCTGTACACACCCCCCCAGGGCTGGCTGTACCCACGTACCTCCACTGCTCTGGTGGCTCCGGAGGTGCTGGAGCGCACCTGGAACAGCCGCGTGGCCGCAGGAGCGCTCTGGCCTCCTTCCCTCGAGGTCCCACCCTTGTAAACAACCAAGGGCTTTCCACCAAACATGCTCATCAGGTGAGGGGGCTCTTTCCCTTGCACTACTCGTTTCTGAAAAAAGGAAACTCCCTGTCAGTTTTGAGGAGTGCAAGACTAACCAGAAATGGCTTTTACAACCCTCTGTTGAGCTGGAATATTCACAGAGCACCCAGCTGGGCCAGATGTTTAATACATATATAAAAAAATATATTCTTTATTCCCCCAGTGTTGGGGTTGGTTTCTGCTGGGTCTCTTTACCTGCACAGGGGTGCCTCCCAGCTCCTCATCCAGCTGTACTGTGAGGAATGCAGAGGTTGCAATCTCATCCTGCGTGGAGTCGGCGCCCTGCCTGGAGAGCAAAGCCAAATCCCAGCTTTATTCTCAGCCTTTCTAACCACACACACCTTACAGAGATCAAGGAGATGTAAGGGAACCCTTTGATACTGAATCTCTGCAGCACTTCCTTCAGCACAAAGGAGAAATTCCTTATCCTCTATTGTAGCACAGTGAGTACAGGGGGAGATAAGAACCTTTCCTAGATAAGCAGCACTTTCCTAGATAAGCAGAGCTTGATCCAAAGAAGGGAGTAATAACTGGGGGGGGATGGAAAACAAAATGTTCACACAGTAATTCTCTCCATTGCTCCACTTCCAATGAAACATCCCAGACCTCTGGTATCGTTTGGTTTGCAAGGGAAAGTTATCCAGGGTGAAACTTTATCCCCCAAAGATCCTCTAGAATTGGGAACCAGCAGTGATCGATTTTCCCAGTGGACTCGCAGCCCCACGCAGCCCCAGCGTTTCCCGACGTGCCCCAGGGTAAGTCCCGTACCAGGTGTAGATGATCTGTCCCCGCTTCCCGTCGTGCTGGTAATCGTACAGGATGATGTAGCTGTCCCCGCCGTAGAACTGCCCGTACGTGGCGGGGTCCACCGGCACCTTCTCGGAGCCTTCTATTCTCCAGATCTGGCGGAGAGGAGCAGAGGCGCTGCAGAGCGAGCGCACTGCCGGCCCGAATTATCCCCGAATTATCCCCGAATTATCCCCGAATTATCCCCAAATTCCGCATCCCGCAGCCGGCGGTGCTGCCGCGCCCTCTGCCGGAACCTGACGGGACAATTCCCATCCGCTCCACGGCGGGTCCCGAGCGGAGCTTTGAGGCTTTTCTGGGCGCTTTAAACAGCCAAACCTCGCCCGGGCCCGCTGTGAGCTTCTGGACAGCCCCCAGCCCGTTCAAGCCCAGCTCCACCCCTGCTTCTATGCTCAAAGTCACGAACCCAGGTGCTCCAAGACATTCATACACGGGATGGCAACAGGGAGAATAATCAGGAGGAAGAGGAATAAACTCATGTCCACAGCGCAGGGAAATTGTGGAATCACAATCAAGCCCACTTTTCTGCAGGGCTTTCAAGACCCTGCTGCTATTTCTGGTGTCAGAAATTCCCCCAGTAGTTCCAAGACCTCAGCATTGATGGCTCTGCGGCCTCCTGGCTCTTGCAGCAAGGCCATCAAGTAGCAAAGAAAAGTCTGGAAAGCTTCCCAGAGGGATTGTGCCACCACTGACCTGCTTCTTGCCAGTGCCATCATCCTCCATGCCGTGCTGGGCAGCCATGGCCTTGGAGCTGTGCAGGGTGGCAGCGTCGAAAGGGACCTGCTCGATCTTGGCAACGTGGCCAGACACGTGAGGCTGCCCCAGCCCTTCTGTCTGGTCCTTGTCCCGCCAGTTCTTGAAGAATTGCTTGAACAAAGGTGTCTCACCACTCTCAGGGAGGACTTGGATCTGAAAGGAATGGGCCTTTAGAACCATGTCCCTAAGAACAGCAGGTTTATCTACTCTTCACTCTTAGAAGAGGTCATGGAAAAGGTAAAAGAGTATCTGAGAGGAAGAAACTTTAACCACCAGCTGTGCCCATGTGGCAGAAAAGTGACCCCCGTGCTTGGGGCTGCCACAGGTCCTTACCTGGGTGTGCTTGGGATAACCCATCTTGTCAATGAACTCTGAGGCTGTTTTCAGTGCTGCCTTCTTCTCTTCAGAGTTGGCACCTTTGCCTTTAATGAAAATAGAAAGAAAGGGGGTCAAGATTTCTTACCCAGAGAAGAAACTGTCCCAGGTACCCTCTGCCAAAGTAGAAGGGCCCAGCTTTCCAGATAAATGATGCCAAATAACAAATGATCATTGTTGGATCTCTTTCATGCCTGTGATGGCTGAGAGAGAACAACCTTTCTAGTTTTGATATTAATTCTTTTCTCCCAGTTCTCTCAGGTACCTTTCCAAACAAAGATCTTCCCATCTGTGCCATGGTCCAGGATGAAGCAGTCATCTGTGCTCAGGGCTGCTTGGGAGAAGGGGTTCTCATCTGCCACCAGGGACACTGCCATGTTCCCAGCCCCATTGGAGACCTGTCACAACACAGCACAGAGGTCACATCAGGCACCCTCTGCTCCCTGCTGCTCCGTGGCCACAGCTCAGGACTCAGGGAGGGGAAGGGAAATCCATTGAAATGCACTGGCTGCTGCAGGCACTATTGTGCTCAAACAGGATACCTCTGACACAGTAACAATGTGGCAAAAACATAACACTTACTCTGAAGATTTCAATTATTTCTAGCAAAGTACATACTGCTGGGACCAAGGAGAGATTGGTCCAAAATCAGAAATATCCTCAGTGCAAAGGAAATATCTTCTAAAGCAAGCCAACTGCACACAGGGACTGAAGGGTAACTGGAACAGCCTCCCTGTATCAAGTGGGGTTAAAAATCTGAGTTCCTCTACTGACTGATGCATAAAGTGCCACATAACAAAGCATCTTATCAGATATTCACTCCATGGATACCAGAGGCTGCTTAGAGAAGACTCCTCCCAAAAAGTCTTGGACACTCTTCTCCACTCACACAGCTGATGGCAAATGGCACCTTCCAAGTCATGGCTGCATCTGGGCATTGGAAAGGGGCAGGTCCTGCTTTGCAGGCTCACTGTTTCCAGTTCTTTCCTGTCACTTTCCTAACACAATGCCTGACAGCACAGAGGAAAACTTCCTCTTTCCCTTATTTGTTTCACACTCTACCTTTCTCTCAAAAATTCCTGCAAGTCCCAGCTGTCTCACTACAGTCCTAAGTGGTGACAAACCAACAGAAAGTACACGGACATGCAGCGTGAGCAACCAAGGCTCATACATAAAACTTGTTAAGAAGCAGAGTGAGGCAGGAGTAGGACCTGGAGCAGCTCAGCTCCTCTCTGCTATTGATCTCCACCCAATTTCACAAAGATCACTCCCCTCTCCCCACAGTTATGTCAGGGCTCCTCATTACCTTGTACAGCTTAGCCAGCTTCCTGTTGGCTGTGTCGGTTTTGGTCTCATCAGAAACTCCTGCTGGCAAAGTGGGCTTTGGTCCCAGAACCTGTGAGGGAGAGAAAAATCATTACCAGCCAGTCCAAGAGCATCTTCCTCCCCAGGTGCTCCAGTCAAGAGAATGAGTGGAAGAGAATTCCAGATCAGTCACGTAAATTCCCTCTGAAGTCCCAGCGGGGCAGAGGACCAGCTCTGCACTGAGCTGTGTGTTTATACCACTCACAGCACCCACCCCACCCTTCTTTCACACCCCACTTGCCACTGCAGCAGGGAGAGAGGTAAATGAGCCTTGCTTGGTCTTATCCTATGCAAGCTGTTCCAGCTCCAGAGCTCAGTCCCCAAGGGCACTGGGTGCCAGAAGCCAGCTCGCTCTCAGACCAAGGCTGCGGGTCAGCCCCTAGCAAGCAGGGAGATATTCAGCTCTTAGTGATTAGGCAGCTCTTGTGATTTCAGCTTTGCTTGCTAGGTAGCTTTTCCCTTGGCCTAAGGCTCCAGCAGATGGTAGAGAGAGGAGAAGCAGAAGACGCTGGCTGTTCCACGAGTATGGCTTTATTGTAGGGGTCTATGAAGGGTCTCAGCTCTTCTTCTTCCGAGTTAGTAGGGGTACAGTATGCTACTTTTATACCCTTGACCTGGATCCAATCCTGACCAATGGCAAAGGTGTTAGGGTGACCATAAGTGACCAATAGTAGGGTTTAACACAATATTGCCTTCCATGGCTATAGGGATAAGGTACAAGGCGGATGTCCCTGGAGACAGGAAACTTCTTTGCCGCTGTGTCAGCATTCTATTCTCCAAGGGGCCCTGGCTAAACCTGAGGGGTTTACTACAGAGAGGCACAGAGGGAATAACCTGGAGCATTTCCTCGCGCTCGGATCCCTCCTCTGACACGTAGACCTTGGCGCGGCCGTTGCGCTCGTTGTCCCGGATGCCCTTGGCCAGCACCGTGGCCTTCAGCCGCTCCTGCCGGTTGCTCTGGGAGCCACACCACTGGAAGATGTTCTGGGGAAGGACAAAGTGGTGTCAGAGCATGACAGCACCTCTCCAGGTGAGACAGGACTCAGCTGGGACTGAGCAATGTCAGTGTTTCAGGATGATCAGCACTGGGATCCTTCAGCAGGGTGGGGGAAAATAAAACTCATGTGACGGTCAGACACCTCCTGCCCCCTGAATTCTGCCAGCCCTGCCTTTGACGTGGTACTCACACTGCCCAGGTCCAGGATGAAGCAGTCCCCTGTGTTGAAGCTGTCCCAGCTCACAGGGACCTCTGTGGCCCGCACTGTCCGCCTGCCCTTGACCTGCAGCAGCCTCTGCACAGTGACCTCGTTGGGAACCACGTGCCTGAAGCCAGAAGCCACACCACCAGCCTGGGGGGAAGCACAGGAGCAAGGATTCACACCAGGGCTGGGGGAAGAGTGTATTCCCATCTGTATAACATGTCCTGCCAACCAGAAATTATCCCAAGCTCAGGATTCTCTTTCTCTACTGATAAAACTGGGAATTATTTATCAATGCAGGCAAAAGGACCCATGTCAGTTACCCTCAAAAAAAGCACAACCAACTTTAAATGAACAAAAGTAACAACAAGCAAGTGGGAAATAAACAAACCAGAAAGATCAGGAAAGTCTCAGACATGAAGAAATGTCAGCACTTTGCAAGCATGTGACCTGCTATCACTTTCCTTGTGCCTTTGGATTCCCAACAGACACAACTGCTTGACTGCATGTTTTCACTTCTTTCCCACTTTATTGTGATGGCAGGGAGGAGTAACTCCCACTACTGTTCATCTCCTTTACCAAAACATTGCACATGCTGGGAGGGTGGGCTGAGCACAGAGACTGCAAGGTCAGACTGTTATGCAAGTGGGGAGAAATCAAATCCCCTGGGTAGGCGTTTCCCATTAACTTGGCTGCTTCTTAAATTCATTCCAGGTGCCTTGGGACTGTTCTTTCCTCTGCTGCTTGAAGAAAAACAAAACCTCGATTCCTAAAACTTTCTGGGGCTTTCCTTGTGTATTATTATTTCAGCCAAATCTCTCCCACTGGGATCTGCTGTTCTCCACCCTGCTCAGCTCCAACTCATTGAAAACATCTGGCTGAGAATGGCTTTTAAGCAACTGGAAAAAGTGCAATTCTGACTCTCCTGGGAATTGGGCAGGATGCCATTTGTTGCAGACTCAGCTGTCACCCACCTTGTACTTGATGCCAGATTTGAAGTAGCCCAGGAAGGTGGGGGACTCGTGGCCCTGCACCTCGCGGTGCTGCACTGCCTTGCCCTGCAGGTGCTCGTCCATCTGCACAGTGAAGATGGCAGCAGCCCCACGCTCATCCTGAGAGCTCTCATCACCTGAAACACAGAGAGGGCATGCAGGGTCTGCCTCTGCACTCAACTCTGCAAACATACGAGGAGAAAGCAGATTCAACTGTGGTATTGTCAGAGCCTGGGGTTTGCAGGCTTGGGGAAAGCCATGGCACTCTGTACTCGGTGACATGGACAGCAGAGGGCACTTGGGAGAGGGAAAAATCCCTGATCAGTAGGAACACACCTGACCTCCCTCCTCTCAGGCAGAAAGGATTCCAGCCAGACTTTTCACCTGAGGTCTCGTCTTCCCTGTGAACCTCTGCAGAACTTACCTGTCCCATTTTCCAGGAAAAGGGATTTCAGGGTGTAGGTTTAGGATCAGAGGTGGCTGTACTCCCTATTGCAGAGACCACACAAATATTTGACACGAGCAGGGCTATTTACCCCCAGACTGCACTCTCACTGTGCTGCTGCTCCTTTCCTTGGGCAGATGTCGCTGAAGGACACGAGAGAACACAAGTACACCACTACTCAAGGTGAAGGGAAAAAAGGGTAGTTTTATTCTCTGACTCCAATATTTATAGCTTTACAAAAGTGACAGTGGATTAGAAGGTGACATTGACACCTCTGCAATGTCACTGGTCAAACCAACAGTCCATCAACCCTCTCCTCTTCCATAAAGGAATGTAAAACAATGAGTTATTTACAGAAAGTGTGTGAGAAAATTCACTCCAAGAATGTCAACATCAGAAAGCTTAGAAAATCTTGAAAAAACAAGGTGACAGGCAGCGTTTGGTGGCCACGGCTGGAGCAGAGGCCCAGGGTCACCCTGGGCTCCAGCTCTGTGTCCCAGGGACACTCCCAGCACTCACCCAGCCAGAAGTGCAGGTCGTACTGGAGGTTCCCGCTGCGCTGCTTGATGGTGTTCAGCACCAGGTAGGAATCCCCGGTGAAGAAATCTCCATAGAGGTTTTTTGGCACTGGCACCAAATCAAATTTCTCGACCCTCCAGATCTGAAGGCCAGGTTCCTTCCCAGCCTTCAGAAACTCGGCGTGCTCCACCATGCTGACAGGCTGGGGGCGAGACAGAGGGTGCTGTTCAGTGGGCAGGACACAAAGAAATCTTTAAATTAAATTTCTTCTCATTTCCTAACTTGTTGTGCCAGGCAAAAAGTGGAAAGTTTCCTTTTTTCTCATGCACTGAGTTTTGAAGGGGGGAAAAATAAGGATGTGTGTGGAAAGAATCCCTCTCCACTGATCACTGTTAATTTTCACTTCCAATCACCTCCACTTCCTGGCTTATTACTGCCTTATCCTCTTCTAGACTCTATTGTGTCTCTCTCTGGATTTTAATCTCTGTATTTTTCTTACTAATTTATAACATTTTAGTATGGCACATAAGTGAAGCTTGTCATTCCAGGCAGTGGGAAAGAAACCCCTTTGAACTCCACTTGTTGTACATCCTGCACAAACATGATTTACAGGTTTTCTAAAACCAAATGGAAAATGCTGTGAATATCATTGAATATTTAGGTAATTAACAGGCTTCTTAAAGCTCTTCTGTTCTGACCTGTTACTTAACTGCTCCCCTGTAGGAATTACATTAATTTACACAACATCCTGTCCTAAAGACACTGCAATTTTGGTTTAATATGTTTACTGCCATCCTTATGCAATATATCAACACAGTGCAATATCCTTTTTTTTTTCTAATAAACATAATGAACACTTTCTTATAAAAGAATCACTTTGGTAATTCTGAAAGGAAATAAAACATTTCTGGTGTATTGGCAATGAAGTGTGTCCATCGATCACATCACACCTTTGAGAGCTATCAGGTAACAGGGAAGAAAACATTACAATATCACATTAGAAGCATTCAGTACTTTGACAAAGAAGATGGTTCACAGCAGCTGATGGACAACAGTAAAATATGCTCAGTTTTCAAGGCAGAAATAAAGGATGTTACAAGCTAGAAAGCAAAACAGTAAGTTAGATATCAAAGTGATTCCTAAGCTGAAATCAGATATCAAAGATGGAAAAGAATGAACTTTATCATCACGATTCGAGTCTGTCTGGATCTCACCAAATTCCCACTAAAAACTGACAGAGTTAAAGGAGAGGGACTCCTGGAAGTAGCTGGAACCAGAAGTTTTTCAGTGTTTATTGTGATGCTCCTCACTTACCACGGCTGAAAGCACAAGAGCTGCTGTAACAACATATCCCAGCCCTGCCACAGACACGGAGCTGACACAGCTCAGCTTCAGAGCCATTGTGCAGCAAATGGTCAGGAACAGATAACTGAAGTCCTTCCTGCCCATTTCTAGGAGCAAATGGGCTTCTCCCTTCTCCTGCGGGCAGTCCCAGCTCCTCGGGCTGCTGGGGCAGGCGAGGGGCAGAAGCCAATCTTTTATCGGGGACAAACACACCCACCCCCTCGGCAGCGCAGGGGCGGAACGCGTTTGTGCAAACAGCGCTGCTGGAATCCCAGAGCCTCTCCCAGCCAGAGCCCGGCGCGATGCGCGATCCGTTCCCCACAGCACCCGGGGGCACACGGGCCAAAGTCCCGCACGGCCAAACTCAGAGACAGCGTTTGTCAGCCGGGAGCTGGGGATTGATGAGACACAGAGAACAGCACAGCGGCTCCGCTGGCAGGGGAGCAGGGAGAGGGATTTGGGGAGAGGAGGATTGTAGTAAACCCCTCAGGTTTAGCCAGGGCCCCTTGGAGAACAGAATGCTGACACAGCGGCAAAGAAGTTTCCTGTCTCCAGGGACATCCGCCTTGTACCTTATCCCTATAGCCATGGAAGGCAATATTGTGTTAAACCCTACCATTGGTCACTTATGGTCACTCTAACACCTTTGCCATTGGTCAGGATTGGATCCGGGCCAAGGGTATAAAAGTAGCATACTGTACCCCTACTAACTGGGAAGAAGAAGAGCTGAGACCCTTCACGGACCCTCCAATAAAGCCATACTCGTGGAACAGCCAGCGTCTTCTGCTTCTCCTCTCTCTACCGTCTGCTGGAGCCTTAGGCCAAGGGAAAAGCTACCTAGCAAGCAAAGCTGAAATCACAAGAGCTGCCTAATCACTAAGAGCTGAATATTCCCTGCTTGCTGGGGGCTGACCCGCGGCCTTGGTCTGAGAGCGAGCTGGCTTCTGGCACCCAGTGCCCTTGGGGACTGAGCTCTGGAGCTGGAACAGCTTGCATAAGATACGACCAAGCAAGGCTCATTTAGAGGATTGACGGGAGCAGCCTGAGGATGGGGAAGGCGCCCTCAGCCCCGCGGAGCTGCCGGAGCAGCACCTGAGGGAGCCTCACACACAGCACCGGCACTGGGGATGCACTGAGGGAGCTCCCAGAGCACAAGGCAGCATTCACAGCCTGTAGGTGACACAACAAAAGCTCCTTCAGCAATTCAGTCATTTCACAACCAAGTATTTCTGAGGGTGTAGCAACAGCCTGGGACAGGAACACAGGAGCCATCAAACCTACTCAGCCCAAAGGAATTACAACAGGGCTGATTGTAGAACCCAACAATCTGCCACCAACAAACAGATTATTCTTCCAACTATCTCATGCTGCAGCAAGTTCATCTATCACATTTGCCGAGTGTTTGCAGCGAGTGACCTGAGCAGGAACCTTTCCCTGAGCCCCTCAGAACGGAGCAGCCACACAAAGTGGAGTTGTGCTGCTGGGCACTTTGCTCTCAACACACCCAGCGGAGAATTCCTGACAAGCTGAGCTTGCCATGGTCAGAATCTCTCAAAAGATTCTTAAATAAGGGGCCAAACCCTCCACCCATAAAACTCCACGACAAAATTCCACAAAGGAAAGAGCAGACCCTGCTTTGTGCTTTCTCCACTCTCATGAGGGTATTTGCTTTCCCTCTCTCCCGAGAACACTCTGCTGCTTTCTTGTCCAAGCTGATGCATTTTAATTTGAAATGTCACCTTGGCAATGTACCTTTGAAAATTTCACTGGAAAGTCTCAAAGTGAAACAGACAATAAAAACAATGTGCTAGTCCTGCTGGTATTTCTGATCTCTGTGAAGGAAGTTCAGAGTGTCAGAGGTCTAAGTCTCAGTGAAAAACATGTTGGAACCCTGACTCTAAGAAAGGCAGCTGTGAAAGGCTTTGGCAGCTGCAGCAAACCCCAAACTAAATGACTGGGTTGCATAACATTAGAAAGAGATGGGTCCTTTCCAAATGGAAAAATACTCTGGACTTTTTATTACTAAATTAAATACCTGTATAGTCCCACACCTGGGCAAACCTCACAGACTGAAGGCACAAAGATGCAGGATAATCTTCTTTGTTAACATCCCACTGTAGGATACTGTAATCTACAGATATATGTAGACACAATATTTTTGAAAAGCATTTATTTAGCCTTCTAATTAATTTGGCATTTTGTAAGTCCAAGCTTGCATTGCCAATGAGCTGCAATATATAAATACAGGCAAAAAACTGAAAGAGGGTTACAGTGCATAAATGTATATTTTAGTGCTTTCTCATAAAATTAATTAATCTGAGCCATTCCTGGAGGGAATAGGTGTAAATCAACCCCAACAGCTGGTTTGGGTTATCACAGCTGGCAGCAAGTGTTGCATTGTTAAATCAAGCCCCAGAAATGTTTGCTCTGGACATTGTTCTGAGGGCACTTGCCAGGGCCCTGCTGGAAAGGGTGTCCTGATGGAGACATGGAAAACAGGCACTGTTCAAGCTGCTGCTCATAAAAGTGTCCAGCTTGGTCCCAGAAAGGGTGCTGTGCACAGCCAATGTCTTATGCAAAGGAAAGTTGTTTAAGGAAAACAAGGAAAGGGCTTGGAATACAGGATTTCAGTGCAGATGGATCTGCTAAATGACACTTGGCTGCACAGTGATGAAAACAAGAACTTGGGAAAATGAGTCCAATGATTTGAGCAACCACTGGAAGACAACAAGTTCATGATGGTCTCCAGATGTGCAGTCACAGCAGCAGGACAGGCCAGCCCAGGAATGCCCTGGGATGGAGTCTGGCCTGCAGGAACAATCCCAGGGCACCCAACAGGAAAGGCGACCACTGATCAGAGCCTGTGTCTGGCCACAGCCCGGAGGCAGCCTGGAGCTGCTGCTGCAGGGGGGTGTGGAATGAAGGAGCTCCCCAGGGCTGGGAGCTGTTTGCTTCAGGACAGGCAGAGAGGCCCCAGCGCCTGAGCTCAGCAATGCCAGCCCCGCTGTGCACGCTCCTGGTGCCGTGCTGGGAGCCCTGAGTGCTGCTGCAGCTCCATCCCCTCGGACCCAGGCTCAGCTCCTGCCCCTCAGGCGTCCAACCCACAGCACCTCTCCTGTTTCCACCCTGCAGCTTGTAGCAAACAGCTCTCTGGGCCTCCCTCCCTGCATTCCTCATTTCTGCCCTGCTCACCCATGCCTGTGGCTGTGCCTCCCTCCCATCTGCCCTGCCAGACTGACACCAGCAGCCCTTTGGCTGTTTGTCTTCACTCTGAATTTCTGCCAATTTCTGCCCAGCTCTGCACTGCCCAGCACAGCCACACTGACAGCAATGTCCTGCTCCCTTCAGGAAAAACCTGCGGACACTGAGCCTGGAATCTCTTCCTCTGCCTCATCACACTGCAAAATCCATTACAGAGAATAATTAATGTGTGGTTCCTCCACATCAAAAACACTCTCACATCTTCACACCTACCACCATCTAAAGCTTAATGATGTCACTAAAATAACTTTCTACAAGATAATATCATCCAATACTCACAGCAGGGAAAGAAAGAAAAAAAAATCTTTATTTCATTCATTAACTGGCCACTAACAAGAGAAAAATGAGCACAATTTTTGTGAGGCCCGGTTAATTCGTAATAATCTGCGGTAATTCACACCTGAATATACCCACAAATACAGACAGGACTTACCTGCACAGGGCTGCTCAGGAAAGCCTGGCTGAATTAAATGAGACAGACACAGGGTATCCCACATCCCCAAGGCTTGTGCTCATTTGCAGCTCCGGCGCCAGCTCGTGATGGGTTCAGATAATTTGTGTAAATCTGCTGCATAAACAAAACCCACACAGGAAGGGCTGCAGCCAACACAACACCTCCCCACAGAGCATCCAAACCACCTGCTGCTCACTGCTGGATCAATTCCTGCCTTTCTAATGGCAAAGGCTGGATTTCTGATCTCAATGGATGCCACTTGCAGAACATCAAAATAAGCTGCAAATACAGACTGAGTTTCTTAAATATGAGGAGAACAGTAAATCTGAGCAGAGCCTGTATCCACACTACAGTCATGCTGCAAAAATGCCCTCATGCACCAATCCCTTTTGTACCTTGGGGGCACACATTTGCATTTCCACACAACTAACTCTCTCTTTCCTTTTATTTATTTGTCAAACATGGCCTGGAGAATATGAACTGCTCCAAACAAACAGCAATATATGTCCTCAAAAAAGAAAGCCTCCCTTATGTCACAGCATTCCAGGCTGCCCACACCAAGTAAAGAGGTAAATTACTGCTGTATTTCTGCTGCAACAACAGGAAAACCCTAAATCCTTGTTTTGCAAGAGGCAAAGGGGTATAATCCTCCTGGCATGATCAGTTTGAGGAAATCTACAGGTTGTGCTGGCCACAGTAACAGCCCAGAGCCAGGGCTGCACTCCCCAGGTCTGTAATAGCGACACAGAAGAGACCACACAAACAAAACCCCAATAAAGTTATTTGCTTGCTTCAGGTTCAGCCCTTTGTGCACTTTGGACACAACCAACACTGTCTGACTACCCACGTAGCCATTTCTTTATTCTCTGGTCTGCTGCTGCCCCATAAATCTCTGATGAATTTACAAAGCTTGTGAGAGTGAACAGCACAGGACTTGAGTTCTGACAATCCAATCTCAGGCCATGATGCTGCTGAACACAGAGAAAGTTCAGCACAGGATCCACAGCGATGACAGCACACCCTGAAAATGGAAATATTTGTTCATTCATTCAGCTTCCCTGCCAAACCAGTATAGAATATCAATAATTCTTCAGTAAACCATTGAAAATAACTCTGGCAGGACTTCAGCTTTGTTACCAAGGGGACAGGCATTGAAAAATATCTAAAGCGATGGATTAGCTCAGTTTTCAGTCTCCAGACAGCCCTAAACTCATATATACACAAATCTAAACCAAACTCCTTTCCATCCCTTGAAGAAGCCAGTGAACAAAGGTTATTTGGGATAAGAAGGAACTGGCGTGGGAGAGCCTCCTCCTCCCCAGCCATGGTGACTCCATGAAGTATTTCAGCTCCTGGATGAGGAGCAGCACAGTTAATGGCATTCCCTGCAGCTACATCTTAACAGAAAAGCCACAAACCCCAAAAAATTCCAGCTGAGCTGCCTAAGTCAGATCAAGAGTCCAGGACATGAAGTCCAGCATTAGCTGTGCAACTGGCAAGAAAGATTTTTGCATTTGTTAAATTAAGATTCCTACAAAACCACTTGAGCGAGTTAGAAGGCCCAGAAGATTTGAGTATTGTTCACTTTTTCCAGCTGTTTGTTTGCACTATGAGTCACATCAGCTCTATTCTGGGCTCTGTACCTTGTGAATGCAACCCCCTCAGTAAACACAGAGCTTCCAGCCCGATGCACCCAGGCAGAAAACTTCAACCAAAAACCTGAGTTTCCTCTCAGTAGCAGTGATGCAAATTGGGAAGGATATTACTTGCACAGGAGAAAGCTTTGGAGATTAGACAGGTCTGCCATCTGAAACACACCCAGGGAAATTTGCTGATACAATCAGCTGGTTCAGAGCCCTGCCTTGAGCATAAGTGAGAGCTGAATCATCCACTTAAACATACACAGCACAGGGAAGGCTGCATCAGTGGAAACCACCAACCACTTTCATTCACCGGGGAGCAAAAACAAATCCTGAATTATGCTCCAACACAAATCATTGTTCAGTGCTGAAAAAATATTTAAGGAGTGTTTATGTAACACATAAGACACAAACCAGCACATTAAAATCTGACTACCTCCCCGAGTTATGTCCCAGAGAGAGAGCTGCTGGTGACAGCCAGAACACGTTGAGGAAGGCAGTGAAGACATGCCTGTGGTCAGCTGCAGGGAAATGACACAGATGTTCTTCCTCCAGTCTCCAGGTTCAGGGGAAATCATCTGCAACTTTATGCAAACTCTTCTTCCCCAGAGAACGAGCTGATACATTCCTCTGCAGCACAGAAGTTGTTCAATCTGTGATCCATAACCCAAAAGCAACACGTTATTGCCAGGGGAAGGCTGGAAAGCAGGAGTGGCCTCCAACAATCCAGAAGGGAAGCACAGAGCGTGGCCTTGCACTCCTTGGGCACATCAGGCCCAGGCGAGGGGGTGAAAGCACTTAGGAGTCATTGCCACACGTAGGACAAGGGCAGGAGAGCTGCAGGCAGGTGTCAGGGTTGAGTACAAGTGAGTAAAAAGCACATAAATGAATTTTGCTGAGGCCACAGTGCCAGGGCACAGCAGGTCTGGTGCCACCAGGGAGCCCGTGGGAGTCCATCAGTTCCTGCCTTGCACATCAGCTCCACACAGAATTCAACTTTCCACGTCAAAAGCCTCCACAAGACATGAAGCAACTCAGGATTAACAAGAAAAAAACTGACTTAATACACAATAAAAATCGAGGTGCTCCTTCTAGATCAGCCAAGAATGTGAGGCTGAGGGCTCCAGGCTCCTGCGCTCACTGCTGGCAGGGAACAGTCACAGACCTGTCACCGAAAGCTTCCTGCAGTCCTGCCCAGCACACACACATCACCCTCCTCCTCCTCAGGGAGAGACAGGGCTCCCCCATTCCCCACTCCCCGTGCAGTGCCTTCCTTCACAAACACCAAGTAATCCCAGTGCGAAGGGAGTTATCAGGGCTCTCCTCTCCATTTTGTCCCAGCTCTCCTGGCACAGCCAGGTGTGCCAGGGCGTTAAAGGCTGTGGTGAACATTCCGAGCCTCTCCCGCAGGAGTTCCCAGCTCCAGAGCCCCCAAGGGCAGGAATGCCCGGAGCTCCCGTCCCGCGGGCACGGCCACCAGAGGGCAATGCTGGAAACGCATCCCCAAACCAGCCCTTCCTCCTGGGAGCTACGCGATTAACACGAGAGCGTTTCAATTTATCTCATTTCAAACAGGATTCGGGCCCTGGTGTGGAGGAGCCACAAGGATTGAGTCTGATCTGTCAGAGCAGACAGCCCAAAAGAAGGAAAAGTCCTCCCTGCAGCAGCCTCCGTCCATCTTGAGAGATCCCAGGATGATTCATTTCCTCCAGGGTTTTAGAGATGCTGTTTTGAATTGTAGCTGTACTTTTACTGCATGTGGAAACACTGAGTAAATAACATATGTCTAAACTTTGGGTTTGGACAGTGTCCCACTGCCTGACTGCCCTGATACAGACAAACTGTTGTTTCTCCCACTCGGTTGTGCTGGGACCTCAGCTCAGATCGGTTCCAGTTCTCCAGGTTCTCAGTGGGAGGTGAATGAGGAACAAAAAAAGAGAAAAGGAAAGACCAAAACCACAGTCTATAGTCAGAAAAGAACACTTTGAAACAGGCAAAAGGAAAAAAATATATGAATCTTCAGAGTCCATACCATCCAGACACCATCACATCCCAAATATTGATCACAAAAACCTGCGATATCCTGACTGAGAACACAGAGTCCCAAGGCTGGGGAAACGGAACGAAGTAAAACAAAGATTGTTCTGCAGAGGGCAGTGTGAGATGCCCAGAGCCCAACCAGCCACTCCCATGGCAGCAGCAGCACCAGGCTCCCTGAGGGCCCGGATCCAGCACGGCCATTCCAAGCTGGCATTTCCAGCCAGCCCAGCACGGCAAAGCACCCGGAGCTCTGCTTAACCCCGCTCCTGTCAGAGCTCTATTTAACCTTGCAAATGCCTCATCAGTGGATAAGCAGAGATAAATACCCGGGTGTCCTGCTGAGACAGGCTGCTACTGCTTTTCCTGACTTCTCTGAGCACCCTTTCCTTCCCTGAGCAGGTGTGAAGCTCTGGGCTGGCATTTCATGGGCACTGCCCGCGCCGATTCCATCTCTGCTGGGGTTTCTCAGTGCCACAGTAACAGAGCCCTGGCACAGCCCTGGAGCAGCAGGGGCACACAGCGATGGGCACAGCCTGCCTGTAAATGTAGTGCAATAGCACACCTGCAGTGCTGTGCAGGGAAGCATTCCTGCATTTCCCGGATGCTGAGCAGGGCAGGAACACCCTGCTGCAGGGCAAACGGGCACCCAGCAGCGTCTGACAGCTGATAAGGGAACCGATGAATCTGCTCTGGCCATTGGTGCTATCAGGGTGTAGGACACAGTGTAAATATTTAAAATCTGCCAACGCCTGTGCCTTGCAGGAAAGCAGAGGGAGAGGCAAACCCCCTGAACTGCAGGCCTGGTGTCCGGTTTTCGGCTGTTTGAAGGGCCTGGAAAGGCCCGGGGTGGCCTTGGGACAGCCCGCGTATCGAAGGACGAGAAGAGGCTTCAGTTCTTCTTTCGGTCTTTATGTTTATTAATTGTTTATCTAAAAGATTTTCTTTCAGCCGAACAGAGCTCTGCTCAGCAGCCAGCCATGAGCACACTGTGCTGCCCTCCGGACAGTCACCTATCTTTATACCCATTGTTACGTGTACAATATTTATCATTTTTCCCCAATACCATTTATTCTTATTGCTGGGTGCACTTTTAGTAATAACCAATCCAAAGGTGCCACCATCACCACAGAAGATGGAGGAGAAGAAGAAGAAGAAGAAGGACAGGACACGCCCCAATTCCTCCATCTTACTTCTCTAAACCCCCCTGTACAGAAATCCTAAACCCTGTGTCTCACCCTCTAATTAACTAATCCCTTCACCATTCACCCCGGTGAAACCCTCCTATCCTCATACAGGTGTCGTCTCCTGTGCAGGATCAAAGTCCAGCCACCAGACACTTCTGGAACATTCCAGGACTCCCGAACCCCACAAGGGTGGTCTCGGTGGCTCAGCACCTCAGGACTGAGATCCTGAGATCCGACAGCCTGGTGCACACACGGTGCCTGCACACTCCCACCACCGGGCATTTACCTTCCTCCTCCTCACTGAAGCACCTGAACGAAGTCAGAATCCCTGAGCCAGACACTTCCCCCTGCCAAGTCACACGGACAGACCTGAGGGAGGGTGCCTGAGCACTTTTCCATCCCCATCCCTGTGCGAACATCTGCTGTGAGGCAGTGCTGGGGCTGTCTCGCTGCATTCCCCTCTCCCTGCAGCCTCCTGCAGGAAAACACTTCCCCAGCTGCCCAGCTCTCAGCTCCAGAGCTGAGCACGATCCCCACCTAGGGAGCTTGTGCCTGACACAGGGAAAATAGTTCCTGCATGGCTCAGAGCTCCAGCAAGTTCAGTGCTTTTATGGGAAAAGAATTAATCATCCAGAGCGTTTCTTTCTGATTCCCTCAGGCTTCTTAGTGTCTGAAGTGATTAATTAATGATTAAGGGACTGAATAGACACACACTTGAACTAAAGCTGTGAGCAGCAGAACAAATGAAGTGACAGAGGTACACAAAGAGCTGCACAAAAGCTTCACAAAAAAATAACTTGAGGTTTTCTTCCTAATGCAAAACCTGAGCGACCTCTGAAAGCCACTGCATAAAACATGCTTTGAGTCTTGAGTTTAAAAAGATCCAAAAGAGATTAGAAGCAAACACATGAAATATCAATACATACAATTTTCTTTTCAGCTGAAATTGCTAGAAGGGATATCAAATACCTGGTCCAGACAACCAGACAATCACTAACCAACAGAAATAATACACAGCTTGTTACAGGCAAATTGTCCATGTCAGAATCTTCTGCCTTTTCAGGAAAAACATTTGATAATAATCAAGCAGAGGCAGAGACACGCTCAGAACTCGATTATTCACATGATAATTCCCAAGTGCTGTGGAATGGAACAGAAAACAAGAGCAGCTGCTTCTCTCTAGGCAGGAGTTACTGTACCCAAGCCACTTCATAACTGTGTTTAACCATGTTCTGCTGTACTGCAAGCAAGCTGCAAAACTTGATCACCTCAGCTTAAAGAACAACAACAAAAAAGTTTCTTTAGGTCTCCAGATTCCAAAGTAAATCAGGGAAATAGTTGTTTTGTGAAGCTGCATACTTCTGTCCAAAATCCTCTTTCCCATGCATGCCACTCAGCAGCAACACTAATGTCTGGGGCTGGATTAAAATGGAAAGCTTGTATTTGTAAGTGAGCTGAAAGCAGATACAAATCCTGAGCACTAAATACGTCACAGGGCTATTTTAGAAATGGTTTGGTTCCCACCGGAATTCTGTAAAACACAAGTATTCTGTAAAACCAAGTACAACAAAAAGTTATTTCATCTGAATATGGGATGGGGAAAGCTCTGGCCCAGCCTGGGTCAGCAGCTGAACCTTCCCTGGCACCGAGGCTCAGTGGCACTGCTGCCCACACCTCCAACGCTGCATGTGGCTCAGCACTCCCAGAATTGCAGAAATCACTACGGAGCCAGCCCTGCACTGGAACACATCAGGCAGCCTTTCAGCCAGAGCTGGCAGCAATCCCCCCTGGTGACATGACCAGAGCCATGAACCTGGATTGCAGAGTGCTCCCATCCCTGCTCTGCTGATGAAAGGAACAAATTCACAACGGGCTGGATTTGTGTCTGTGAAATTCAAGTTAAACCAGCAGCAGCAGCAGCATTTCTGCCTTGTCACCCTTTCGACATTCAGAAGCAGCCAGAGATTGATGGCTGGTTCCATTTGCCCACTGTTTTCCCCACAGCACTGGAATTCCACCAGCCAGAGAAAGCCTCTGCCCTGCCAAGAGCCAGAGTCATTCCTCTGGGGACACTGCAGGTACTCAGCTCTCACTGAAACTCAGCTGAACTCTCAGACAACCCCTGGCAAATCTCTCCCTGCCTTTAAACACGGAACATTTCAGGCGCTCACCATCCACCCATGCCACTAACGAGGTGTAACTAAAATTCCCACCCTGTCTTCACGCTGAATTCAGTGAAATCCAGGAGCTGGGCTCCCCAGCACTCAGCAAGCTGGTGATGGCACAGATGGGCACTGGCAGCTGGGCTGGTGCCAGGCCAGCATTGCCATTACCCACTCTGGAGATGGACAGAGCTCAAGCAGAGCCTGGCACTGGGCTGGGCAGGGATCAGCGATGCCAGCAGCACCCATCCCACAGAGCAGATGTCAAACGGGGCTGACTTTGCTTCTCTCTGCTCCAGCACAGGCTAAGCTCCCATCTCCCATCTCTCCGTGGTAGGAACTATGGAATAAACTGCCCCGTGGCCAAGAGAAGGCAGCTGCAATAACCTGTGAGAGACCCATTCCTCAGTACTCAGGTTTCACTCCATTTTTCCAGATGGATGTTATAAGGTTCTCTGTAAAACAGTTTGAGAGCCCCAAAGGAGGAGAGGCATGTAAGGAACCCCCACCCCCTCTGACTCCAGAGCAGGACACCCTGAGCTGAGCCATGCTCTACTCCCACAAAGGAAATAAAGGAGTTGGGGTTTTTTTTGCCGATAAACTTGCATCATGCAGAGTTGGTAGTGGAAAATGGAAATTGTAATGATCAGTAAGAAAAATAAGAGACTCAAGGGGAAACAATGCTAGTATCATCCTTGTTAGCAAAGTCGGATTTTTTACATCCAAGAGCAAATAACATTCAAAGCAGTTTTATTCCAAGAGGGATCTACTTACTAATGAGGCCTCCTTGAAACAAGTCATCCCCATAACTTTTTTTTATAACACTCTTCCTAGGAAACATTTTAAATATGTTTTCAGTGCCTACATTTTTTGAATTTCTATTCAAACAGAGCTTTCAAACAGAGCTTTCAAACATTCTTTCCCCCAGGCAAGGAACAAAACAAACAAGCCCCCGCCGTTCCCATCACCACTCGCACTGCTTCCACCGGCGTTCACGGGCGCACCGGGCTTGCGGGGGCTCCTGCGGGCCCGGCCCGGCGGGACGGGAACTGCTCCGGGGGGCAGGAGCCCGGCACAGCCCGGCACAGCCCCGCGGATGCCGCGGGAACCGCCCCGGGCAGGAGCGGGGCCAGGAGCCGGCCCCGCGCTCCCCTCCCTCCGTCCCTCCGAGCCCCCGTCCCTCCGCCCGGGGAAGCGGGGCAGCCCCGGCGCCGCTGCCGGCCCTACCTGCTGCTGCTGGCACTCGCGGGCAGAGGCAGCTGCGGGGCCGGGCAGGGCAGGGCAGGGCAGGGCCGGGCAGAGCCGGGCAGCCCCAGGGGCGGGACACGGAGCTCCCCCGCCTCCGCCCGCCGCCCGCCTCCCTGGGCGCGGCTGCGGGACCGCGGGGACACGGGCACCGGGAACGGGCACCGGGACACGGGCACGGCTCAGCTGGGCACTGCTACCCCGGCAAGGAACCCGGGCAGTTTGCCTGGCACAGTTATCCCGCAGCGGTGAGCCCGGGCACGGCGCTGGTACCGCCCGTGCCCCCCGGCTGTTCCTGGAGTCCCTGCACGGGGTCCCGGCCTCTCCTGCCCTTCGGCTGCCACACCTTCCCACCCCTTCAATTCCACATCGTGTCTGAGCGCCTTGTTACATGAATTCCGCTGCTTGTTTTGTAGTTTTCATGCAGTCACTGGTATGTCCACAGCAAGCACAGGTACAGGGGATCTGTAGTACTGTCCGGTTTTCGGCTGTTTGAAGGGCCTGGAAAGGCCCGGAGTGGCCTTGGGGCAGCCCGCGTATCAAAAGACGAGAAGAGGCTTCAGTTCTTCTTTCGGTCTTTATGTTTATTAATTGTTTATCTAAAAGATTTTCTTTCGGCCCGACAGAGCTCTGCTCAGCAGCCAGCCATGAGCACACTGTGCCGCCCTCCGTACAGCCACCTATCTTTATACCCATTGTTATGTGTACAATATTTATCATTTTTCCCCAATACCATTTATTCTTATTGCCCGGTGCACTTTTAGTAATGACCAATCCTAAAGTGCCACCATCACCAAAGAAGATGGAGGAGAAGAAGAAGAAAAAGAAGGACAGGACACGCCCCAATTCCTCCGTCTTACTTCTCTAAACCCCCCTGTACAGAAATCCTAAACCCTGTGTCTCACCCTCTAATTAACTAATCCCTTCACCATTCACCCCGGTGAAATCCTCCTGTCCTCATACAGGTGTCGTCTCCTGTGTAGGATCAAAGTCCAGCCACCAGACACTTCTGGAACATTCCAGGACTCCCGAGCCCCCCAAGGGTGGTCTCGGTGGCTCAGCACCTCAGGACTGAGATCCTGAGATCCCACATAGTACAGTCCCCTATGGATGACAGTCACAAATCAAACATCACTCCAGGATACAGTGGGGGATGTCTCAATACCCACCCCCGAGGGCTGGGAGCTGTCGGTGTCCGTGCCCTGGAGGCCAGGGACCTCTTCCTTCCTGTCCCCTATTAACAGTGACCCTGTCCTGCAGCTCCAGGCCCTGTGTGTGGATGCACAGATCAGTGTGTCCAGATGTCACTGACCAGTGTGTCCAGATGTCCTCTTGGCCCTGAGCCACACCAGGTTCTGATGCTCACCAGCTACAGTGTCCCTCACCACAGTGAGTGCCCCTGGGCACGGTGTGAGCAGAGATCTGGAGAACAAACTGGGATGACACGGGTGACAAGTTGTAGTTGTTGGTTGGATGAGCCCTTTAAGCTCCTAAGAAGTTTGGTGTAACAAGAGCACACATGAAGACACGGATCTCATGGCTCCTGTGCTTGGGAATGTCACACAGAGCTCACTCATCCCTCTGTATCGGATTGGGAAATTCAGGTAGTGGGGAGGAGGAAAGTGGGAAAGCCCACTGGCTACACCAGGTGCCAGTAGCAAACTCAGAACATCCATTGGTTTGACCACAGCATCCCAGAATTCCCACTTCTTCCTGGTCAAACCACCACACCCTCCGTGGTGGTTGTGTCTGAAGTCTGAGAAAGAACACGATCCTTCAGAGCAATTTACCAGGGAGCACTTTCCATCTTCTGTGAAACATTGTATGTAATAACACATCTGAGAGCGAGTCAGGCATCTCCAAGGGCACTCACAAACAGAAATTTCTAACTTCTTGCATTTCTTATGGAGTTTTCCTCAGCACTAGCAGTGAGTTGTGGTAAATCCAAGGCAGGCAGGCAGGCCACAGACAGCTGTTGTTTTCCTTTGCTCTCTCCATCCTGTAATCAGAGAACTGCCTTGTGCTCTTGAGAGGAGCACTGTACCGAGACAGTGCCACCCTGCAGTGGGTCTCACAAAAAAGGTTTCTATGCCACCAACAATGCCTCCCCTTGCTGCTGGAATTGTGTGGAACAAAGAATGGTTATTGATAAAGAAAGTGGTGGGTATTTCTCCTCTGTCATGGCTGTAACTGAAGAAGTTTTTTGTTATGCTTTTGTGTATGAGAACATTATTAACCAGGATATTTTAGGTGGGCTAAGAACCATCTGCCATTTTGATTCTGAAGTCTGGGAGAACTGTGCATAACCAAGGCAGGAGCAAACCTTTCATTACATCAGGAAGATCCTTCACAAAGAGGCACTGACACTGCACAATCACACAGATTCTGTTCCCATCACTCATCTGCCTGATGTTCTGCATCATGTTCATATCTTATCATGCATTTGTAACATCACTACACAGCTAAACCAAAACTTCTTCACCTGTCCATCAAATACAATTAATGCAAAATGACTTAGCCTTTTAGAAACACTGTGTTCAATTAGTTTAATTACTGTTAAATTGTAATGTAAGTCAAATGAAGTCAGCAAAGCTCAGATTTATCTTCAGTCAGGACAAAGGAGTCATGGTGAGCACTGACCCATCAGGTGGGCTCACTGCTGTGTGTATTTGGAAATATTCCTCAGTATTAATGTTAAAGTTCCTGTGGAAAAGGTTCCACTTCCATTCCATACTGCCATTCCCACTAAATACTGACAGAGAGAATCCAGCTCAGCTGCACCTACTGACACCAGAATCACCATGGGCCCAAATGTTCTTCTATCATTAATCAGTTAATGTTATTAATCAGTTTAATTTGAAGCTTTGAGCATTGTAGAAGTGCCAGTGGGCTTGGGCTGCCTATTTTACATGAGATGAAGGAACTAGAAAAGATAAAGAAGGAACTAAAAAGAAACCCTTGACCACAGGAACATTTCTACAGACACCACAAAACTGAAATGGTAAGAGATGAAAGGAGAACTGGGCAACTCAAAAATAAAATACAAGTAAAGGCCAGTTAGTCATCTGTGACCAATCCAGAGTTACGTGATCAACTCCCACAGAAGGGTATTTCAAAGTGGTTCCTGAAAAATCCCTGTTCTCCCTTCTGTCTCTGTCTAGAGAAACTTGAGCAAAGCCAGGAGATGAAGCTGGGGTTCAGGGAGAAAGGACAGACAGACAAACCTGACTTTAGCTACTTTTTATTGTCTGTTTGTGGCCTGACAGTTTAAATTCTGACAGTCTGTCCTGCTTGCTGCTGTCCTCAGGGAAAAGTGTTGCAGATAAAAAAATCCATTCAATCCATGCTCTTCATGAATGCTGATTTGTGTAATTTAATCATATTTAGGTTTATTTTCTTACAAGGATGCATTCTAAAGAAGGAAGCAGATCCTACAGATCACTCTGTGTAATTTATTTGCAAAGAAGAAAATCCTCAAACCTTCTATCAACTGCATTAACTCAGTCTTTACTTTTCCTGGGGTTTGTGGTACAGAAATAAACCCAAGAGCAGGGCTCACGTGAGCAGAACACTTGGATGCTGTTCCCTCTTGACAGAGGCCTCAGAAAGAGACACGTGGAAAAGGCTCCTCAAGAGGGGACTGACCCAGCAGAAATCCACAGGGAAGGGTGGGGCCACAGAGGAGGATCCCATCCCTGGCAATTTGGGATTGTTACCAATTTAGTGGGTTTTAATTACTGTTGTTAGGTTCTGTCCAGATGTTCACAATGAATGGGCTGAAGTCAGCCTTTTCTCAATAACTGTTGTCGAAAAACTGCTGCAGGCTTTCAAGCACTCACAATAAAGAACCAAAGAAATGCAGATGCTGTTGCTCCATCCTTCTCGCCCATGGCTTCTGTTAACTTTAAACCTTGTAGGAATATTTGAGCAGAGCATATAAAACGATTCAAAAGCAGGAGTTTTGAAGCAAATCTGTATTGCCTTTTACATCACCTCAGAAAGGAAGGCAGTTTTACATAAAATATATTTGGGAATTTCAGTTAAAAACTGAATCTTACTCGCATTTGGATAACGGCTTTTAATTTTGCAGCAGGTAAGAAACATTTTATCCCAAAACTGCTTTTCATTTCTGTTCACAATTAAAATTCCCCACGAGCCAGACTCCAGACTGAAGTGAGCTGAGGAACCACAGTGATTTTCCGAGTTGTTGAGCAATCCTGAGGTGTCTCCATGGGCACTGCAGGGGAAGTGGCACCCTGTGAGTGTGGCTGGAGAGCTGCAGAGGGTGAGCAAACCCTCGGGGAGCCTGGATTGGATTCCAGCTTGGATTCCCCCTGGAAAAGGAGCTGCAGCTCCAAGCAGCCACTGCCATGGATGACAGCAATAATTCCCTGTCCCCAGTTCCATCTTGTGGAACAGGGAACCTCACCCTGCCTGACTCTGCCAACACTGAACCACGCACAGAGAAATCCTCAATGTATTTTTGTGTGTGATATTTGAACAATTCTGAATCTTAAACCCTCTCATTACAGTGTCTGTGTTAATAGAATAATATTTGGGGCAGTAGTAGGGAAGTGTATTTTTTTCAAGTCAGTAAACCAGACTGCAACTGTGTCTCAACAGTCAGGTCATTTTCCGTCTCAAGACTCCCTCTCGTGGAAATCATTCTCACTGGCTTGTTTTGACCTATTTTCCTAGTAAAAGCCACTCCATATAAGGTTTTGCAAAACTTGAAAAGGATTCTGTTGTAGTGTTGTCTGAAGTTAGAACCCTGACAGTAACTGACGGGAGTCCTACATCTGTACTACATTGCCAGCAGATTTTGTATTTTTCTACTGAAAAATACAATTGAATTTAATTTTTGAATCTTTGCTTTTTGTCACTCAGAGATTTATTTATTTAGTGTGTAGATAAAGGGGAAAATAATTCTAATTGTTTTTCACCAGTGCTTTTCACTCTCTGAGGTTTCTGCCCAGGTAACAGGGAGTGTTATCTGCTTCTCCCTGGTAGAGGTTGAGTAATAATTAGGGGGTGGCTGATTCATGGAAAGCAGAGGATTCCCTGGGCGTTGCTCAACATGGGAATGGAATTAGTAATGTCACAGTAATGGAGATGGAAAATGCCCGTTCTGGAAAATACTTCCACAGAAATGTTATGGCAGTGGGGAAGCTGCAGTTTGAATCTCGGACACTGACACACAGCAGAATCTGATGCTTTCCATAACGTGTGGGACTGAAATAAAATCCTTATTGGGGAAATTTATTGATACACTTTTACATCTCCTGAACCACCGATTTATTTTTTGAATCCCGTGAGCTCTGAAATTTGGGCAGTGTGTTGTGGGTGTAGGTCTTTAGGATCGCATGCCACAAGTGTTTAAAAAGCCGATATAATATATTCAAAGCCCAAATGAACACCTTCGAGCATCTCACGGGACACACCGGATGATGTTACTGGGGACACACGGGGGCTCTGGAGCCCCTCAGAGGTGCCGGACCTCGCTACAGCCCCGTACCTGCGCCGCGCCGGGCTGCTCCGGTTCGCACCATGGCCCGGCGAGCCGGAGCTTCCGGGCGGGTCACTGTTGGCTTCCGTGCCATTTTCCGGTAGAACAGCGCGGAAATCCGGGATTTTCCGCGGTGCCGAGCCCCGCTCCGCCCTGAGGCGACGCCGCGGCTCCTCCGCCTGAGGGCGCGCGCGCTCCCGCCCGGCCCCGCCCCGGCCCCGCCCCGGCCCCGCCCCAGCACCACTGCGCACGCGCGCTCCCGCCCCGGCCGGCCCCGCCCCGGCCCCGCCCAAGCATCACTGCGCGGGCGCGCTCCCGCCCCTCCCGGCCCCGCCCAAGCATCATTGCGCACGCGCGCTCCCGCCCCGGCCGGCCCCGCCCTGCCCCGCCCCTCGCGCTGGCGGGGTGGGCGTGACCTCGCCGGGCAGCGCCCGCCGTGATTGGCTGCGCCGCGGCGCCCTCGCGCCCACTCTTTGTGCGGCCCCGGCGCCCGTCGAGAGTGGGAGGGGAAACCCCGTGCGAGGGGCGCCGCCATCTTGGCTGCGGGGGTGATGGGGGCGCAGCGGAGCCGCGTCTGAGGCAGCGGAGCGAGCCCGGACCGAGCCGAGCCACACAGCCCGCGGGGCACCGGGCACCGCCCGCACAGCCGCGCTGCACAGCTCCCTGAGCCCCGAGCACAGGTACGGCGGGCCGCCGGCGCCGCCCGCCCGGCCCGGCCCGGCCTGCAGCGCCAGGCCCCGCGCCGGGGCTCCGCCGGGCCGGGCGGAGCGGGGCGGGTCCCAGGCGGCCGCGCTCCGGCCCGGTGCCGCCCCGAGCCGCGGCCCGGCGGGCCCGCAGGGCTCCGTGCGGCCCCCAGGGCGCTGCGGGCGGGTCCCGGGGCCGGCGGGGAGGGGAAGGGGCGGCCGGGCCGGCGGGGGGAGGCTGCGGGCAGGCCTAGGCCGCTCTCGGTGTCACCGCCGCCTCCCTCTGCTCCTCGGCACTGCAGCCAACAGCCGGCCCAGGCGATGTTTCTGTGTGTGTGTTTCTGTATCTCCCCCTTACGAGCTGTTGCAGTTGCACGTAGGGTGTGTATGTGTATGTTGTACCGTATATGTGGCTGATGTGCGGCGTTATCTCTACTTTTGTTATATTGACCTGTGCCGTCATGAACTTTGACAGAAAAATAACTTTGAGGGTTGAGGGAAAAGCCACTTCCTATTTGAGAAAGCAGCGAAAGTATTCTAGACTGGGTTTTTTGTCAAAGCTTATTTAGGCTAAACAGGGTGAAATTATTTTATTTCTCCTAATGATTTATTGCCTGTTTGCAGCACACTCAGTGTCTACAACATCTATTGGTAGCTTTGTTTTGAATTGGAGCTGTGCTGAATTATCTTTGCACAAAAGCCAGGCAGAGGGGGGTGTCTGCACTGGAGTGGCTCTGCCAGTGCCTCTGGAGGTTGCTCGCTGTGGTTTCTGCTTTGAGATGGGGTAGATCTGTGTTGGGAGGTTTTTCAGAGCCCCTTAGTGAACAGGACTCACTCAGGCTGGCTGTGTCCTAAACCACATCAAACCCCAAGTCACCACATCTTTTTCAGATGTTATCCTGTGGAATGGATTGCCTGGATTGGTTCCTGTCATGGTTTGGACTGAGGGGCCCTTGTGCTTGGGCAGTACTTGCTAATGGGAAGAAAAAACCTTGGGGAATTTAATTACTAAATGTCACAATTTAATCTGGTTTATAAAGGAATTTGCTAGCTTCCTGTAGGGATTGGAAAATGTCGTAAGTCTGAGTGGAAGGAAGAAGTTCCCCTTTTCCATTTTGTGAGTAACAAAAAAAAAAGAGGAGTTCTTATGAAGGACAGCAGTTTGGAAACAAACCTGTTCTACTGGAGGCACTGGGATGTAAAATGTAAATAATACTTTAAAATTATCTGCTCACTCCTGGGCATCTAATGGAACCTGGTTAGATTGATTCTCATTTTGCTGAATCTTCCTGAAACAAGAGGCAGAGCTTAGTTAATGTTTACCTAAAACGTCTGTGACTTGTGTTTCCCTAGGTGGGGACTCCAGAGTTCTGATTTGTTGGAATGACAGAAAACTCTTCTGGTTTTGGATATTCTGTCCCAGACTTGGCTGATATCTCTGGACCTGTTGTGAGCAGACACACAACAGGCTGGAGAGTCGTGTAGGAAGAGGAGAGCAGGAGAAGAGAGGAGATCCAAGTGGATCCAGGGTGGCTGAGGGCAGGGACATGGCAGGAGGTGCTGCAGCTGCTTGGGACAGGCAGGCAGGGATTAGTTCAGCTCTGCTGCTGGGGCGTGGCTGGGGACAATTGAGGTGTGCACAAATAAATGCAGGAAGTTTAGGAAGCAAAATGGAGTAACTTTAATGAGGCAGGATGTGAAACCAGTGGAAGGACAGCCAGGACAAGGTGGGTGTGACTGGAGAGGAAAGTCAGAAAGTGAAGGTAGTGTGTTATGGAGCTTTGATTTAAAAAGAAAAATGAAGTTCTCCTGGAGGAAGGAGAAGTGAAGGCCTTTAGAAGAACCTGCTAGGCCTCAGGCTGGGTTAGGGTGTTTGACATGATGAGGGAACATACCAAATGCATTTCTTCAGGAACAGCCTGGAAAGGGCTCTGCAGGGCTGCAGTCTGAGCCCCAGAGCCTGCAGGTGCTGCCAGGGAAGGAGCAACCAGAGGTGGGAACAGTGAGGAAATGCAGAGTGATCCTGGGCAGAGATCACCTCAGCCAGATCTCCTGCCTTGTGCTGACTGAATGCTTTGGTGAAATCCAAAGGGGAAGCAGGGGAGGGTGACTCTGGAGGAGCTGAGGGATGAGTAAGGAAAGGCCAGCAACAAGTGATGGTGTCACACAGGTGTGAAGGCTGCAGCAGGCTCAGACTCCTCAGGGACCAGGCTCAGCAGGGCTTTGTAAAGCCAAGCCTGCAAAAATGAACAAATGTGCAGAGCAGGGTGGCTGCAGAGCATCATCTTAAAGAGGGCTGAGATGTTGATGTGGCTCAGGAAGACCTGAATGTCCTTGGTGTGTGAAAGCCAGAGAACCACAGAGGAATTTAATTGTAGCAGACCTCATGGCTTGCTGTGGCCAGCAGACCTGTGGGTATTCAGTGCTTGATAACGTTTTGAATTGATAACAGAACTGTTGTTCCCCTCAGTGTGCTGTGGTCTGACAGGTGCCCATCACTGAAGCACTCAGACTGTTTCTGAGGTACCAGTTGAACCACATTGTTCTGTGCTTGACAAAAGTCCTTATCAGGGGAAAAGTGCAATTACCAAATGAAACAATGCTACCCCTCTCCAGCTCCTCCCCCTTCCTTATCAATCTTACTGTTGTCTGTTAATTAACATCCAAGTAATCTGCAGCTTCAACTGTGAGAGCTTTTCCTGCTGCACATCCTTGGAGAAGGGTGCACAGAACACCTGGCTGCCCAGATGGACCCACAAAATACCTTTTGTACCCAGTGCTTCCCTGGCTGCAGAGCTGTGCTGTGCAGGGCACCAGTAACAAAGCTGGGCACTGCTGACTTTGAAGGTGTTGGTTTTTCCCCCAGCTCTCATCCCTGCACATGGACCATCCATCAGCTGATGCTGTGAACCACAACAGTGTCTAATAAACCTCTGCATGCAGGTTCTGGGCTCCTTTCATAACACACCTCCTCTTGTTGAGCATGAAGATATTAAATTTCTTCATGCAAATGATGCCCAGTGAAGAGTTAAAGCTGTGTCCTTGAGCTGGAAGGAACTGCACAGGTCTCACAAAGGCTGCTATGAATTTGGTATTTACACTTATGTTACTGTGATAAAGAATGTTACTGCAGTGTGCCCAGAACAATCTTATCTCAGGAAGTACAGATGTAGCTGATACTTGAAATAAAGCTTTGGTGAGATTTCTAAATATCTGTGTGCTGCTTGTTGATTAGAGGAGGAGATGTAGATGTACTGGTGTCTCATTAAGGTCACCTTAATGTTATTTTTAAAAAGCCTGTAAGAAGAAGTTTGATATATGGGAAATGGATTTGGTGACACTACTCACTGCAAAATTTAATGTAAAACAGAGATGATTGTATAGGCTTTGAAATGAGCATAAATCTGTGCTTGGTGAGATGCTCTGGCCCGTGGCCATCCTGCACTGAAGCCCTGGGCTCCAGGGCAGCCTTACCTGGAGAGAGGAGCCAGCACTGAGCTGGCAGCCTGGCCTGGCAGCTCCCAGACTAAACTTCTGCTTTCTGTTAACTGGAAACTCACGGCTGGTTAGCTTTGATGTCACAGTGCCAGCATGGCTGAGCTGAGCTCTGGGTGTTTATGTGCAGCTTTCTCTGCCCTGCAGCTCCTGCTCTCCCAAGAGGAAAGGAGCCCCATCCCCCCGTTGGAATCACTGAGATTCACGTGTCTGGAGCAGAGAGGGTGGAGGCAGAACTCCAGTTCCTGCCGATGGGTGATGCCTCTCAGGGCACCAGCCCCTTGCATTGCCATGTAGCTGATGGTTCAGAATTCTCTGACCCCTCCTGTGCCCTGCTCTTGTCTGGACTTCCTCCTTTCGTCTGCAGTAAATGCTGAGGTGGTCACTTTTCCAAGGCTGAATTCTCAGCAGGGTTTCTGTGTTCAGTTGGTTGCAGTTTTTGTTTTCTCCTTCAGCACATAGTCCTTGTGGAATATCACTTCTATTCCAAGATCTCAGTACAGTTTGAATTCCTGCTAATCCTTATTGGAATTTGAGTGTTTAAAAGTTTGTTATTTGGTTGTTTTAGTATTGGGTTTTTACTTGATTTTTTTTATTTAAAGGAATCATCTATTCTCCAGAAAATACTCCTGACCTTTACTAATGGTTTGGAGTATTTCAGAATCTTTTCTGTAATGTGACCCTTGGAATAAATGTAATACCAGTAGTTTTTTTTATATTGAAATAGCATAGTAAAGACTTTATTCCTTAGAGAGCATACTGAAAATTATCATGTCTCAGCAAGCAAAAGCAGCCTGGCAAACAGAGCTGTACATTTAGCAATGCAGATCTAGATGAGACTCACTTCAAATTCAGATTGTGACAGAGACTGCACAGTTTGTCCATGCTTTAAAAAAAATTCCTCCTCACTTTGCAGACTTGGATTGCAGGGTGCATTTCCCTCCTGGCTGGAACAGCAGAGCAGTTCAGCACTGTTTACCACACAGTGATATCCTGAAGTCAGGTGCTCAGAAACACGAAACTTGCCTGTGTTTGCAGTGCTTGGCACTCCTTGGCCTCCTGCTCTTGGGAGGAGGAGAGGGCACACAGGCTGCTGCAGATTTCTTGGCCACTCAGGTGCTTGGTCCCCTGGCTTGGAGCTCCTGGTGCTGCTGGTTGGTGGGGTTGTTAACAGCATCAGGCACTGGGTATTCCCATGCTCAGATTGCACAGTGGTGCTCTTGGTGTCTCAGGGCTGTAACAGCCAGCTGCTTTTGTGGGAAACAGGGCACTTGCTGCTCTCCTCCTGAAGTACCTGCATGTATAAATCAGCTTGTCCAAGCTTTCTTTTGTACTTGCAGTTACCCCCAGCTTGGCCCTGGAGCTGAGCTGTGAGCGTGGTGCTCCTGCCCTGCCCACACAGGAGGTGCCAGGGGAAGGGTCCTGCAGGAACTTGTGCTTTGTGTGCCCAGTTTACTGTGCTGGGGAAGAAAAAGAACATAATGTGTGAAGATGTTCAGGAAACTTGAAGGACTGGATGTTTCCACAGTGACACATTCCTGTGGAACTCAATATGGAGCAGTGACTTGTCTTTATTTACTGCTGTTGAAAATAACCATTCACGTGTTGGAGCTGGTACTGTAATTCTGGAACCTTCCAGGAAATAAAGCAATAAAGCTGCTGGCTTGCTTGCTGAATTAGTGTCCAAATTTGTCAGTTTATTTTCTATCTTGGAATGAACTTGGTTCAGTGAAGAGTGTGTGTCTCTGTTGGATTTAGCAGAAGTGCTTTGTGTTCTGCTGGGACAGAAGGAGCCAGGGGTGTTTCCATGTGCTGAGCCAGGCGTGGAGGGCACACGAGGTGCACGGCCTGGCACTCTGCAACCCTCTGAGCTGCTCTGGGAGTGTTCCCCTCCCAGCTCTAGATAAGCATGTTTGCCTCAAATCTCAGTGCTGGGAAGCAGAGGCTGCTGCCTCTGTGCTGGGCATGAGATTTGTGCATCTTTCCTACGACTGCAGCTCACTGAGGGGGATTCATTGTGGTGCAGGGAACAGTGCTGTGCTTTTGAGAAAGTCCCAGGCCTGGAAGCTTTCCTCTGTATTTCTTTGCAGTATTGGTTTCATTTGTCATGTGAATGACACATGACCTAATGAAAATCTTTCTAGGCTCCAGCAGTGTTCCTTGTAAGGAGCACCATGTGTTTGTAATGGCTGGCTATCTGCCCTGCAGGAGCAGCAAGGGAAGTGCTGGATTCCTGCTAGAAATTTTCCATTTGCTTAACTGAGCAGTGGATCCAGTTTAACTTCAAGCCTGGGACCAATCCCATCTCCAGTGTTACCTGGCAACATCTGGCCCTTACAGATGTGTAATCCTGGCTAACTGATGTGTGAGTTAGCAAGTCAGCTTTCACTCCTTGCAGATTTAAACAGCCAAAGCCAGCTCTGATTCCCTCCACATTTAGGAAAATTCTGGAATATTACAAGTATTCTGACTGCCTTTTAAAAAAGAGAAACTGCTCAGCAGCCTGGCTGTAGCACTGCTGAGCTGACAAAGCCACAGAGATGTTAACCAACTTCCTGAACATCTGATTTGTGGCTTACAGCACTTTCTGACATGGACAGGCAGCACCCCAGGCCCACTTAAGGCTACTACAGCATTCTTTTAAATCTGAGCTGTTCTGCAAGCTGCACTGCTTCCTTTGTTCTGTTGGAAGTCTCAGAAGTGTAAGGTAACAGTTCCAACTTGCTGGTTTTGTTAAATCTCTCCAGGTTTTGGCTGGAGTCAGATTTTATTTTGGGTTGATCCCTCAGCTCCTTGGCGGGTGAGTGCTGGTCTGGCAGTGACAGAGCGAGGAGGGACTGAGCTTTTCAACAGCTTTAAATCCTTCTGGACAAAATTGATAATCTGTGTTTCTGCTTGGAGGCCTTGCTGCCAGGGGCTCAGAGCAAGCAGTGTGGGAGCTTTGCTGGCTGTGCCATCAATTCAGTGACGCTGGGGAGCTGCACAGATTGGAACTGTGAATGAAAGGGTGGCTGGGGGAGAGAGGAAGAGGAAGGGTTTTTTGTTTATATGAACTGAACTGGATTATTTGGGTTGCCTTGAGAGAACAAGTATCAGTTCTGACATGTTCTCTTTTTTATTTTAGTGCCACAATGGCAACTGCACCTTACAACTATTCCTACATCTTTAAGTACATCATTATTGGTAAGTAGCAGTGGGCTCACACCTGTGGATGCTCTGTGGGTACAGAGGAGCTGTGGCTGTGCTTTCAGTCTGTGCTTGTCCCACCTCAGGCCCCCAGGTCACCACACTTCTCTACAGCTTCAGCATTTACTGGAGCATTTTGCATCATTAATCTCAGAGGTTTTAGAATTTATGTTGAAGGCACAAGTGCTGATTAGAAACCATTGCATGAGGCTCATAAACCTCTGTCAGGCTGTATTTTTGTGTTTAAATGTTGCTTTTAGCTGCAGCTTCCTTGGCTGCTTAGTCAGGGACTCTAAGGGATTGCATTTATTGCTGTCCTGGAAGAACTGGTCTTGCTGTTAATTGTTTAATTGTTAATGACCTTGTGTAGGTGTAAATGATCTGCAGGTTTAAGTCAGGCTGCTTGACAGCCTCAGCCTCTGGAAGAGTTGGTTCTTAAAAGCTCTTGCTGTGTCTCACTCTTGGCATTGTGCAAGAGCATCAGTGGAAATAAAGCAATTTCTTGAGGTGTTCTGGATGGTTGTCAGTATTTTGATGTTCTTACCACAGTAAGACAGGAGCAAACACCAAGTATATTTTACATTTCAGTTTCTTCAGCTGTACTTTTTATAACCTTGTGAAATAAATGATAAAATCAGTAATACAAATTAACTGTTTCATGAGTGTGCTCCTGCTTGCGAGCTGTATCTGCAGCCAAAGCTTCAGTGGCAAGTTGATAAATTCAAGGCTATAGCCAGGGATAGAACAGTGCCCATCTGACCTGAGAAATGAATGTCTCTGTACCATTTGTTATGTGGGAGGAAGAAAATGTGCTTGTTGCAACAATGATTTAACTATTCTTTCTGTAACAGGGGACATGGGTGTAGGAAAGTCCTGTTTGCTTCATCAATTCACAGAAAAGAAGTGTGAGTATTTCAGTTGATGATATTTATTCTAACTGGCATTTCCATCCCTTTTCCCTGCCTGTTTCCACCATGCATGAGCTCAGTTTGGTCTCTCTGACTCTCTGTCAGTTTGGATTGTACTGGGTCACATTTCTGGTTTGACTTCAGCAGATGCAGAAACAAATATTGATGTAATTATGGCACAATGCTCCAGCCAGTCCTGCCTGTGAGGAGTGGGAGGACTGGATCTGATTTTACAGCTTTTCTGTGGATTTTGATATGGACAAAGAAAAATGTAGTGTCTGAGCTTTGTTTGCTTTCAATATTGGTGTAGCTTGATCACCAGCAGTTGAGTTTTTAGTGCTGTTAAGGAGCTCAAAAGGAAAAAAAAGAAATAATTTTCCTTAGAGTTCTGGTTTGCAGCCTTAAGCAGCCCTGCAGGACTTGGCCTGCCCTGGGTGATGGTGTTGAGGGTTTGCTGCAGTTTCTCTCAGCTGAAACATTTCCTCATGTTTTATCATGGCTAATGAAGAATCAGGTTCAGTTCCTGCTGCTGGGCTGGGCAGCAGCTGCTCCCTCACTCAGTCACTCTGGAGCTGTTTCTGTGCAGGCATCACCATGTGCTGCTTCAGATGAGCTAACAAGGGGGTAGGAGCTGCAGTTCAAATATTTGTTTTCCACTAGAAACAGCAACTCCTGACTGTTGTTTTTAATGAAAATGCACTATCAGCCAGTTATTTAAAAGCCATTTTGCACATGGTCAGACTGTCCATGAGGAGAAAGTTCTGTCAGCACCAAGCCAAAGCAGTGCAACCAAAGTGATGTGCCAAACACCTCTGCTGTGACACTGCCCCTGACTCTAGGTGGCCTGAATAGCTCCTCATCCTCTCTGTATTTTCTTGATCTTCCTCAGAGATGAGCTTATTAACATGCATTTATCATAACTGGAAAGTTGCCTTTTTGGATTTGATTTGGTGTATTTGTAGCTGAAACTGGCATTTTCTTGGACAGTCATGCTACTGCCCTGTCTGAACCAGCTTGGGTGTTTGTATTTGAAAATGTGACAGGCTTTTTAACTGTATCTTTCTTGGTAATTCCCTAAAAGTTCTTTTCCTACTGCATTAAAATAGTTAACCTTCTGCAAGGATAGACTGGCAGTCAGCTGACTTGGTACCTTCTGATATGTATGGCCAAAGAGCAGCAGAGAAGGCAAGGAATTTTATAACTGTTCTTAAAACTAACAGCAGCTCAGGAAATGGAGCACTTTGTTTCTGGTTAAGTGATGCAGTTTGGGAACTGTAGCTGTAAAAATGCGTTTTTAGAGACTGAAAATCTAGTAAAGATAACTGAAAACGTGTGGTAGTCATATTTTTGCAGCAAGGAAACCTTGTCCTAGATCTGATCTTTGCTCTTCTTTTTCATGACAGTTATGGCAGACTGTCCCCACACAATCGGTGTTGAATTTGGCACAAGAATAATTGAAGTTAGTGGCCAAAAAATTAAACTACAGATTTGGGATACAGCAGGACAAGAGAGATTCAGGGCTGTCACACGAAGCTACTACAGAGGAGCAGCAGGAGCTCTCATGGTCTACGACATCACCAGGTAAGGGCAGCAGAGCTCTGGCTGTGCTGCTGAGCTTGGGGTGCACAGCCCTGTGGGGTCTGTCTGTCTGTCTGTGCCTTGCTGTGTGTGTCTGTGCATCCTCCCTGCCACACCTTGCCTAAACACCCAGTGGTTAAAGGGCTGCAGATGAGGCAGGGAATGATGTGAGTGGCATTTCTTGGGAAATCTCCCTGCTGCTGGGCCTGGGGAGTTTGCATTTCAGGCTGAGACTGCCTGTGTGCTGAAGTGTTTTAAAGACCTGGCTCTGCCCCCAGAACCTGCTGTTCAGGAGGGGATGCAGCTGCTGTGGGGGCACTGGCAGGGCTGCAGGGCTGCCCCTGGGCTGTGGGCAGAGAGCCTGAGCTGAGCCTCCTCCCCACAGCCTGCCCTGCACAGCAGCCACCCTGCCCTGCCCTCTCCAGAGCTGGCAGCGAAGGATGCTGCTCAAACAACAATGCATCTGATGCAACATGAAATACTTTTGCTTTCACACCTCTTTCATCTTCCTCTGGGGCTGTGCTTGATATTCCTCAGGCACCTCTTTGTTTTTTCCTGCATATGTAGATGTATTTCCTGTTTGTGTAAATCTTGAGTAAAACATGACCTTGTGCAGTTTGTTACTGAAGTGCTGGCCTGCTGCACTGTGTTCTCTAAGAGTATTTGACAGGAAACCTTTAACATGTTCTATTGAAAACTGCACCAGCCTGGTGTGTGTGCAGAGCTTGGTGAGCAGTGGGAACTGGTCTGGCTTTCCACTGGCAGTGTGAGAGCTGCTCCAGGGGTTTAAAGTTGATTTGAATTTGTGGTCTGAGTCCACACTGCTGCTGTTTTGTCTGTCGTGAGGTGGGGAGAAGAGCAGGGATGATGGATGTTGCTGTGTTTGGATGCTGACTGTGCTGTTGGCACCTAAATATTTTATAAAAGGCTAAAAGTGTTCTTTCTTGATTCTTTGCAGAAGAAGTACATATAATCACTTAAGCAGCTGGCTGACAGATGCAAGGAACCTCACCAATCCAAATACTGTAAGTTGGACTTGATTTAGCTTAAAAGCAAGGTTGCTTTTCCCTGAGGAAGTGGTGGGAGGCTCAGACCAAAGCACTGCAGTGGTCTCTGCAAGAGCTGCCTGTGTTTCTGCACTGCTCCTGTCCCCACGTGCAGCATGGAGTGATTCCCTTCCCTCCTGCAGCAAAAGGGCTTCCTCCAAAGTCTTCTTTTGCCACTCACCTTTCAGGGTCTGGTTGAAGCAGTTGGAGACAAAATTGGGGTGAAATCTGGACCAGCCTTGACTTGTGTTACTCCTCCATGCTTTGTTATTACAGTGGTTTTAGACGGTCACTGTGGTGAGAGAAGGACGAGAATCTTGTTTCTTGATCAGAAGGCTGGATTTATTGATATATATAATACATTAAAACTATACTAAAAAGAATAAGAAGAGAAGTTGCAGAGAGCAGCTATGCTAAGAATAGAATAGAAAGAATGAATAACAAAGTTCTGTGTCCAGGGAATCTGTTTCTGAGTTGCTCCTGTGATTGGCCTTTAATGGTGCACATTCAAGATGAGTTAATCACAGGGATACTTGCTACATTTCACAGCAGCTGATAATAACAATTTGTTTACATTCTTCTTCTGGGGTTCTTTGCTTCTTAGAAGGACAAATCTTAAAGAAAGGATTTCTATGAAGAAATGTCTGCGACACTTTGTGTCAGTAATGAGGTGAATGCTGTCCTGAGGCTGGAATGCAGATTGGATCTCCAGCAAAAGCTGACCAGGTTTTGTGGAGGAAGATCCTTCCATAGCACAGAGCTGTTGTTCTTCAGCCTGTTCCTGAATGCCTCTAAAATACTTCAGCACCAAACTGATGGGAAAACTAAAGATTCTGTCTGGTGATTAAACAAATACAAGAAATGGCTCTCATGAGTAAACAGCAGCTCTTCAGGACCTCATCTCATGAGAACACCCTTGGAAAGGGACAGCTGGAGATGCTGTTCCTGCTTTCCCAGAGTGGGAATGCTAGAGCAGAGTTCTCCTGAAGGCTTCTGCAGATAATCTGCTCTGCCTGTTTCCCTTTGGGTTTTTAGAAAGTCTCATTAATAATGAAAGTGGCAGTGAAAAGGCTCCTAAGCTTTTTCCCAGACTAACTTTTTCTCTCCTGACCCAGGTGATAATCCTCATAGGAAACAAAGCAGACCTGGAAGCACAGAGGGATGTTACATATGAAGAAGCCAAACAATTTGCTGAAGAAAATGGTGTGTGTTTTTTCTTGAGCTGGTACTTTCCTACAAGATAGTGATGTTAAAGTGAATCCTCAGCATGGGTAGCTGCAAGCTTACACTTCCAGAGTGATGGGATTGTGTGTACAAACTCTTGCTGTGCCTCAGGCACTTTGATAACTCTGTGTAGTTCTGGAAGTCAGCTTGTGTTGATCCTTAATATAGTCACAAAAGCTAAAATAGTGTCCTGCATGCAATGGGAAGGCCGTGGTGTGTCTGACTTTGGGCTCTCTGAGGTGTGTTGTGCACTGACTGTTAAACCTCTGTCTCTGAACAGGTTTATTGTTCCTTGAAGCAAGTGCAAAAACGTAAGTGACTTTTGGCTGTGGTGATGTTCAGATTGGTCTGTTTGTTGTGACTTGAAAGTAACTTGGAACTGAGAGCTCTGGCTGCATTTCAGGCAAAGACTGGTTGAATTCAAATGAACTGATTTGGATTTCAGGCCTTATTTGAGTGTGCAATGTGTTCAGTGTGTAAAGGGTCCTTTCCCCTGGCTGTTCGGAGCTGCAGCTTTGCTCTGTGGGCAGTGACAGCCCCTCCAGTCACTGAAGAATTGCTGTGCCGTGCTTGGGGCTCCTGTGTCACTGGGGATCCCCAGGGCCACCAGGAAATGTGGCTCCCACTGGCACCTGTCAGAACAGAACTTTGTAACAAAGACAGGTTCTGATCCATAGTGGCTCCCTTGGCTTTAAGCCTCTGTCAGAGCTGTGCACGTGGTTTGATGCCTTGGCTTATTTTTGTTCCTCAGTTCTTTGGCACAAATTCCCTATTCCTGCTGCTCCTGAGAGGGGTTGCCCTGTGCCAGGGCTGGGCTGTTGGGCTGAGGAGGAGGGCACAGCACCTGCCCAGCTCCCTCTGGCAGCAGCACTGCAGCTCAGTAACTCCTGCTGCTCTCTTGCAGTGGAGAGAACGTGGAGGACGCGTTCCTGGAGGCTGCCAAGAAAATCTACCAGAACATCCAAGACGGGAGCCTGGACCTGAACGCGGCCGAGTCGGGCGTGCAGCACAAACCGTCAGCCCCGCAGGGCGGGCGGCTAACGAGCGAACCCCAGCCCCAGAGAGAAGGCTGTGGCTGCTAGTGACCCCTCCGTGCTCCTCCTGACCCCTCACCTCTGGCTCTAGGGAGTGGTGCTTTTTTGACCGCTTCCCCATCTTCTGTACATCTTACCGGGTTTAATTCAAACTCTGAGACAAGTTTAACACAGTACTAAACTGCTAAACAACTTTAGATGTAATCAGGTTATCAAAGGCAAGTAGAGTAATAAAACCTCTCCTGCATGGTAAATCTAGAAGTTTTTTTTTTTCCTTGATTGTCCTTGTGATAGTGTCACCGATACATAATTTAAACTGAGCACTGATGCTGGACTCCTGATTTTACACTTTTGCAGGGCTTTGTCTTGTATGGTTTATTTTATGGTTCTTTGGCCTTTCTTCCCCACCTCTAACTGTTCGAGCTGTCAGTAGTAAAGGATAAGTTTTTGCTGTGAAATGACTTCTGATGGTAGCGAGGGGCTCTGTAATGATGTGCTTTTGTTGGAAGAATTCCCTGTGGGATGTGCTGGGGTCGGGGTGGCGCAGGGAAGCGATCTGTTCATTCTTGTGCTCAATAGCTTTATGTCATTCTTTTGCCACTTTTATCCTTTACCTTTGTTAACAGAACGTAAATATGTATAAAATTTGAAGGAACTGAGCTAACAGTTAAATACATCCTGTGTATATGATTTTAATGAAGAAAATGATGCCTGGCATTAGAGCAGTGTGTAAGAACCCCCCGTTTGTACAGTGTGAGCTCTCTGCGCCCCCGTGGCAGCACAGCCCAGCTGCTGGGTGTCACCTGCAGGGTCCCCACGGTGCTGGGGACACAGACACTAACACTAGTGGGGTGTGGCTCTCGTTGTGCCCTGTGCAATGCTCCCTGTGCACTCAGCAGTGCTCTGCCTGCTTCTCTTTGGCGTTCTCGGGCTTCAGCCGTGGCCGGGCTCTCGCACACCTCCCGCTTTTGTACCTGTAACTTTGGGACTGGGCAGAGGCTGAACTGGACAGTTGGAACAACGTGTGCTCTCTAGGGATTTTTAACTACTCTTGTATTTTTTAACAGTGCTGTGTGAGGGGTGTTTTTTTAAGGGTTTTGCTTCAAGCTTTCAAGTCCATCCTTCCTGGGGTGCCACAGCCTGGCCTGTGTGAGGGGGTGTCACGTGGTGACCCTGCCTGGGGGGGTGTTGCTGCACTCCTGTGGGGTTTTACTGTGGCTCCTTGTGCAGCTTCACTTGGAAAATATCACAAGGTTTTAAAATGGAAGGGGGTAGGTGCTTAACCACAATCCTGTGTCCCACTTCAGGCTTACTGCAGCGTTTCAAATACAAAGTAGTCTGAAAATCCCTCCCTAGACACTAAAACTCTACAATGTTCAGACTTGTAAGTAACCAGTGGTACCAGAGTATTGTACAGTCAATGTTAAATAAAAGCCAAAACTGGAATGTGCAGACAATAGGATTTGGGTAACTCGTGTGCTGTCCCTTTGTTTGTCTGGTTAGTCCATTTTTAACTCCTGTTCCTCAGTAGATGGGTATGTTCAAGATCTCCAGCTCCTGCATCCTGCTTAACCCAAGGCTGCACCAGGGTTTGCCCAGGGACCACGACCTGCTGCTGATGTGAAGTCAGTGTTGTAATGACTACAGCTTGTTGAGGTGCAATACCTGTACTCCCAGAGTAAGTTACAGTAGGTCTCATTGTTTCTGTCACAGAAAGGATCTGTTTGGACTGCTGTACTCCTCATTTGATGTAACAATGCTATTAATCTAAATATTTGTAAATAAAGTACCTGTATCTAGATAAACCTCCCTGCTGTGTCTTACTTGCTCTGGCCCTGTGTGCTGAGGGTGGGACCTGAGGGGAGAGAGCTCCTTGGAGTGCTGGATTTGTGCTCAGCCTTCACCCTGGGCCTTTCCCAGAGCAATCTGCCAGTGGCTCCCAGAGCTGCTCTCAAAGGGAAGCAGGGCTGGGTGTGTTTGTTCCCACTGAACTCTGACAATGGCTGCATAGAAAATGTTATCTCTGAAGAGAAAGGGCAAGACTGATGCCAAAGCCCATCCCTGGGAAAGGGTGGGGGGCGCTGGGACAATCCCAGCTCAGCCACTGGCCTGTGCCTTGTCCTGCTGCCTCAAGGATTTACCAAGTGGCTTTTCCTCTCTAAGTAGGGAGTAAGTTGATGGTAATTTTGTTGAGAAGCCATTGTCTGTATCCTCCTGGCTCAGCCAGGCCTGGGGAGAGGCAGAGGTGCTCACCCAGCAGCCAGGAAGAGGGGCAGGGACAGAGATGCCAATGTTGGAACGTTCCTGCCAGGAGGAGCCCCAGCTCTGAGCATTGTCACTGTCCAGGCCTGGGCCAGTATCAGTGTCCTGGAGAACAGCTTCAAGGAAAAGAATCTGCAACCACCCCCAGATAAAAGCATCAATCACAAAAGTTTATTTTAGGGAAGTATCCAAAATAATTGTATTTTAAACCTCCGTGCATTTGGCAACAGATCAGACCTTGCAACAAGGTTTCTTTAAAGTGGAAACTGGCCACTAGCTGGACACTTAGGAGGTTGGTTTGGACATGTTTAAATACACATTTAAATTTTTTCTTAAAAAACAACTTATATATAAAAACCTGTTGTCAATTGTACAAAACCTTCACAGTACAGGCCTTGCAGCAGCTGCTTGTGAGTGGTAGCAAAGGCTTTTCAGACAAGGCTCACCCAGTGAGGTAGGAGAATTCTTCAGAGATGGCACCTGAGGGCCCTGTCCAAGCTGTGGATGTGCTTTGGGCTTTGCTTTCAGAGTGAAGCCACTTTTCAAGTAACCTTTGTACCTTAAACCGTTACAAAAGAACATTTTTGTACCAGGCTGGGGTGGAACCAGCTGTCCCCGAGATTCGGCCACCGGGCTGAACAGTAAACCAGGAAAGTGCCTGAAAGACCAGGGATGGCAACAATTTCTGCAGCAGTAACTCCGTGTCCCAGGAGAGCTCCCAGCAGCTCTCACCCAGACTCTTCTGCACAACACACAAACCTAAAGCAGAACCGACCCCAGCCCCAGGAGTGCTGTCACAGGCAGGGATAGTGTGGGCTGTGAAGCCACAGCTGCCCCACAGCCCCTCAGCCTGGCAGCCCCTCAGCGAGGGTGGAACTGGCCTGAAGCCACAGCTCAGCTCTGGCCGTCACCGAGAGACCCCCTGGGAGCTGGAACGCAGCACCGGCGATCCCAGCGCGCTTCCCGGGCTGCTGGGCACCTGCAAAACAACCCCAGAGCACTGTGAGGAAAGCTCAGCCTTTACAAAGAGCAGGGGCAGGGTGAGATCACCACCTTCAGAGAGGCAGCCCATGGCTGTTACCCCTCCCAGAGAGAGAAGAACCATTAAACCCCCAAATGAGAACCCTGGTGCCAGCAGAACATTACCTGAGCCTTTGTCAGGCTGTGAAGGGATCCCAGGCTGGGGCTGCTGGCCAGGCAGGAGGAGTCGGAGGCGGTGCTGTTCACCAGCTCATCCAGCACCTGCAGCTGCTGCTGGAGGCTGTGCAGGCTCCCGGCCGTCTGGCGCTTCCCCTGCAGCAGCACCTCGGCCTGCTTGGCCATGCAGCGCCGCAGCTGCGCCTGCAACACACCCACGGTCACACAGGGCTGGGGGCACCAGGGTGGGCACAACACGCATTGGCAGCACTGGGTAAAGCCAGCCCTAAAGGCTGGAAGGTGGGGTCTCACACCACAAGCAGGGGGCGGTGGGTTTGGGAGTTATTTTATCCATTTTGATGGCTGTGTTCAAACTGAGCCTGGACCTTAAGGGGATCAGGGTGATGCTGAACTCCTCTGTCATGTTGCTGATATACCACAGGATGATATAAATGAGAGAATCTTGTTGGGATACTCCAACATCCAATTAAGTGCCAATTAAAATTACCTATCTTGGTACAGCCAGGCTTTTACTGTTCCCACCCCAGGCTCCTCTCTCTGGTCATTCCAGAGTGGATTTGCCCGAGCTGGAGGAGGATCCCCACTCCCCCAGGTTGTTCTGATCATGTTTTGAAGGGGCCCAGGGGATGTGAGGGGCACAGAAGGGGCACCTTGAGCCTGTCCTCGTGCTGCTGCAGCTTCTCCCGGCGTGCCTCTCCCCGCCACTGCTCATCCTTGGGGGAAAAAGCACAATCAGCCAGAGGCACCAACACAGCACCGGGAACAGCCACTTGCCCAAAGCATTTTACCAGTAAGAAGAATCTGGAAATGTTGAACTTTTCTTCCAAGGAGAGGAGCTGTCTGTCAGCAGCAGGGAAGGGAGCAGTGTCTGAGTGATCACACTCACACTGCAGGCTCCGCTTTCCTTCAACTGATGATTCCAAATCTTCCGAGGGGGCTGGAGAAGATGAGCGTGAAGATTTAAACCCTGTCCTAATCTCATTTTCAACCTCCAGGTTCAGCAAGGTTGCTGCACTCTCCATTTCCCTCTGTCTCTCTTCCAGGTCTTGGGTTTTAACCTGCAGCACAAAACAGTTGGGTTACAAACACCAGTCCTTAACCTAAACCTGCCTCACACTCCAACCCTGCAAGGCCTTTCCAATTCTTCTCTGTTTTTAAAGGACTTCACAACAATTTTCAAAGGGTTTATTGAAGGACTAGAAGGAGTCAGACAAGGTGAATCACTTTTTAATCTAAAGTGAGTATCTGAAGAAGAAAAAGCTGGCCCAAGCTGGCACTGCCAAGTTGTTAAATGCCTGCTGAGTAGCTCTGAACATTGTTAACATTTAGGGATTTGCATAAATGACAACTCTGGGTGTATTTTCAATTGTGAATACAGCAGGAGGATTCAAAACCAATACAAAATGAGCTTGGCTGAAGCCATGAGCCCTCAGCCCCCCTGACTGTGGGGATGAGCTCAGACACGGCCCTGGCACTCTGCAAGCTGCCAGGGAAGTGCAGGGAGATGCCTTTTACTGCAGCACCCAGTGCAGAACAGGAGCTCAGAGAGCCCTGGTTCCTGTGAGGCACAAACAGGAGGAACCTGGGTGTTGTGCAGTTGTTCCATTACTTTGTTCCTCCAATGGCAAAAATGGGTGTTCCATCATTCTGCTGTTTAAAATAACCCAAACCCCCAAACTTTCCCCACCCAGCAAGGACTTACTTGCAGTTTGCTTTCAAGCTCCATCCTTTGCATTTTCTGTGTTTCTTTTAGATTCAAGATTTGTTTTTCTGCTTCTCTCCTCTCTGACACTATCTGACCTTGAAGCTGCTTTAGCTCAGACTTGGAGACCTCCAGTTCTTTCTGAAGACACTGTATTTCTCTGTCCTTTTGTTGCAACTGTAATTCTTTTTCTGAGAGCTGATGTTCTGTAAAGAACATTAAAAAAAAAATCCTGATTAGCAAAACTTATCTTGGCCCACTTCATACACAGCAGATATTTTCCAACCACCAAGAACCCAAACAAGAAGAACAAAAATATTTGTTGTGCCATTATCCTCAGCCCCCAGGGACAGTGGCAGTTCATTTGTGCAATGACTCTTACTGCTTTTTCTGATGGCTTCTTCAAGAGCTGCACACCGGGACTCCTCCTTTTCCAGCTTCCCAAGGTTCTCCTCTGCCAGCCTGACTTTGGCTTTTGCCTGCTCCAGTTTCTTGTGCTGATCTGTTAGCTCCTTTTCCAATAGCATTTTCTGATCCTTTACTTTAGCTGCACATTCTTCCAGTTTTTTCCCTTCACGCTCTGAGTTTTGCTTGAGGCGATGAAGAACCTGCCAGAAACCCCCACACTGTGAGCCTGAACCAGCACCAACTCAGGGAGACCAAAAACCATCACTGAGGGACATGAGAGAAGCCAAACCAGCATAAATTGGAAAGAACTGCAGTCTAACAGTGCCTACTGACAAAAGCTGTCTGTCTGTTTTTCTTGCCTCTCTCATTTTCAGAACAGCTCCCTCAGTTTTTCTTTCAGGTCACACTTTGCTGAAACTCCTCACCCAACCCGAGCTAATTTGGCCAAACCAATCTGTGCTTTTGTGATTATTTGTAAACTCACTCCTCAAACTTTTTGAATTATTTTTAAGCTCAGGAGGAAGTGAGGCAACTCAGGGTGCTCATTACCGCTTCCTGTTGGGTGAGTTCTGTTTCCTTCTCCTCAATCTTTTTCTGGAGCTGCTGCAGTTGGCTCTGCCTCCTCCTGTGCCTCTCCTGGCATTCCTTACATTTCCTTAAATGCTCTCGGATCTCCTCCTTCAGGGCTGCCTGCTCCCTGAGCAGCTCCTCCTGCTGCCTGGAGCTCTTTTCCAAACCCTGCAATGGAAAACAAAAGCACGTGGCAGGAGGAGCTGGGAATAGGAACCAGCCCCAAAGGTTTGGGTTTGAGAGATCAGAGCTGGCCACTGGCACACTCAGGGCTCCTTCACTCAAACAGCCACAGGGTGAAGCACAAGGAGCCACCAGATAAAGAGCCAGGAGGTGCTGCTTGGTTGGTTGTTTTTAAATGATCTTCTCTCCAAGAAGCAATAAAGCCACTCCACACTCAGCAGGAACACCACAAAGCAATCCCTGCTCTCAGCTCTGCAGGGCTCTGCTGCTGAGCTGTGCCCTCAAGAACAGGTCAGGAGCAACATCGGACTCCCAGAGGGACCATAAGGATGGGTTTCACTAAAACCAACCTGTTCCACAAGGTGCAGCTGCTGCCTCGAGTCATCCAGTTCTGCTTTCAGTGTTTCCAGCTCTTCCTTTTTCCCTAGAAAAGTATTTGGTGACAAGAATTTTCCATCAGCAGTTTGAAATACCAATACATAGAAATTCTCTCTTTTCATGAGCAAAGAGTGAGTAAGACAAGTTCATCCTTTCAACATGTTCAATTCTTTCTGCCTATGGACATATGAGGATGCTGAATGTTTAATTTCACACAGTTCAAAGTGTGTCTTTAAACAGAATTTCTCTTTCAGTGTATCACTGCTTAAACCCAAAAATTGATCTTTACCTTGAAGATCCTCCTGGACAGCAGCAATCTCTGCATTCAGTGATTTCTTCTGCTTGTTCAGTAGCTCCACCTCCTGCTGCAGGTTCTTAACATCCAATTCCACTTTTTCCATGTTGGACAGTGCAGTTCTGCTGCTGTCTTCAGCAGCAGTTAAGTCTCTGTAAAATGTGAATCCCATCCTTGGTTAGCTGGAAATCCTTGGTGAGGACTTAAAAAATGTCAGTAAAACCCTCAAGCAGTCAGAGCAAGACAAACGTCCTGTTCCAAGATACAAAAAGTAAAGTGTTGTAACATTTCTTATGACATTGCCAGGATATAAAAATGCTGCTGATTCATCAGCTCCATTGCTGAGTATTTTTTAAATCTGCTGTAGAGAGGCTTAAAGCAAAAACCCCACAGAACATAAGAAAATGCCTGCTATGTATCACTGGGCACCTCAGAGTCAGAGCTGTATTTTTAATTACAACACACAGACATTCATACACTTCCCCATCCCTTCTGATCTCTGCAGGAAAAAAAAGAAATTCCCTCACCTTTTGGTTTGTGACAACCTCTTCTCCAAAGTCCTGGAGTCCTCCTGCAGCCTCTCCTTCTCCCTGCTCAGAGCCTCCACGCTGCTCTGCAGAGCTCTCAGGTGGGAGCCCAGCTGCTCCTTCTCCTCCCTGTCCCTCCTGAGGAGCTGCTCCTGCCAATCCACCTCTCCCTGCTGCCTCTGCAACACCCTCTGGGCATTCTCCAGCTTCAGCTTCTCCTGGGGGAACAGGCATGGTGAGCTCCACACCTCTGGGCTCCAGAGGCAGAACAGCCTTGGCTGCAGCCAGAGTGATTTGGGTGCATCCAATGGAGGAAGGTGACAATAAAATGGTTCCGAGTCCTTGGGGACATTTTTAGTGCCAGAGATCCCCCAGCTGAGTTAAACTCCTTCCACACTCTTGTTTGGAAGTGACAGGATCCAGATAGAAAGGATCCATCATTCTACAGCCCCAAAGAGCTTCAGTGCTCCCTCTCTCTCACATGCACCATAAATCCCATTATTTTAAAGGGCCTAGGCAGATTTAAGATTTTCTGTGATAAGCTGAAATCAGATTAGAAACTGATTGATTTAAAAGTATCAGGACTCTGTTAGCCAAGGCTTAGGAGAACCACAGATGTCCCAGTCCCTGCATTTCTTACCTCCAGAAGAGCCACCTGGGTCCTTTCCAGCTCGTTGACCTTCTGCTCATGTTGGAGTTTCAAACCCTCCAGTTCATTCTTCTCAAGCTCCAGCATTTCCAGCACATGTTTCAGCTCTAGGGAGGCGAAATAAAGAGCAGTTATTGGATTAGGATGAGCACTAAAGAGCTCTGTGTGCTCCTTCACACAAAAGCCAGGAAATCCCAGGACATACCCATCTTGTGCTTGCTGATCTGCCCAAGTATTGCTTGAAGATTTTCCTCCTCCTTTCTGACATCCTTCTTTAGGACCAGAAGTTGTGCTCTTTTCTCATTCATCTGCACATCCAGTTCATTCTTCTCATCACTAAGCTCTCCCAGAAGTACTTTTATTTCCTGTGAGAATGTATCAGTGTTACAAGGAATAGCATTCTTTGCAATTTAAAATTAATATTTCAGTTAAACTGAAGTTCTAAATATTTATAAAACAATTTAACAGTCTGTCATCAATATTGTGGTTTAACAAACAAAAAAACCCAGAATATTTAAGTTAAAGTCTTGTTTGTTGATGATTTGGAGTAGTAATTCTGCAAAGATTTTGATCTCCAAATCTTACCACAACATTGTCATTCAAGTGAATAATAGACCTTAAAACAAAACCAGACAAGAAACCCTCACAAAAGAAAATAAACCACAAAATCTAATTAACCCTGGTACGTGGTTTTGACTTCAGCAGGGAAGTACAGAATCCTCTCTGTGCAAATGGGGATGGGCACAGACTGGGGCAGCTGTGTTGTGTTTTACACACACTGATCACACTCATTTCCCTCAGCAGCTGCTCCCCAGCAACAGGAAGTCATTCACAGACTCATATTTAATGTAACTTGGCTCTCAAGGGACCAATTCTGTAAGAGTTACTGGAACTGGGGAGTTCTTCCTTGTGCATCTGGACCAAGCTTTCAGTCACACAAACCCATCAAATTCCATGTTCTGTTTCTCAGTGGGTTTGGGGAGGGCACAAAAAGCAAAACTGATTTTGTGGAAACCTGGCATGTTTGTAATACTTCAAGTCTTTTGCTTCAATGGTTTGAAAACTCATTGGGGAAACTTGCCCTTATCTGGAGAAGCTTTTCATGTGCTTCAGTCTCTCCATCCCGAAGAGCTTCCTCGAGGTCACCTTTCCTTTGGGAAATGCAGTCCTGCAGGCCATGGAGCTCTTCTGTTCTTTCAGTCACCTGCTGCTCCAGGAGCAGGAGCTCTTGCTTCTGAGTACAAATCTACAATGGAGAAGTTTAACAGAAGAATCAGTGCAAGCTTTTGTTTTTGTAGCTAAACATGAAAAAAACCCACATGTAAAAGTGCAGAGAGCCTGGGATCATAACTGTGACACAAAGGTTAATTCTAACAAAATGGACAGCCCAGGGTTGGTAGGCCAAGCCTCACCTGATCTTTCAATGTTTCCAGTTCAGTTTTCTTGCCCTGAACAAGGTTTTCTGCTTCCCTGATGATCTGGAGATGCTGGCCCTCATTCCCTTCTGCAAGTCTGATGTCTCCTTGGAGCTTCTGAAGGCTGAGGGTGAGGATTAAAAGAGGAGTCAGCAGAAGTGAGAATGTGACTCACTGGAGGAGGACATGTTTAACTTCCTACAGTCCATGGTAAATTGAAAGTCCTCACCTTTCAGTGAGCATTTCTATCTTCTGGTTCAATGACTGCAACTCAGAGTCTCTTGCAGCCACCATTTTGTTGATTTCCTTCAAAATACCTTCTTGTTCCCTCTTGAGCTGCTCCAAACCCCTCGTGTCTGTCTGTAATAACCTAGAAGAGCATTTATTCCTTTTCATATTAAAATGTTAACAGCTCTCCCTCTCCAAAAGCAGTGTCCTGATACTGGAAAGATCCCAGTCCTTGTCCTCACCCTGTGTGACACAAACCCTCAGGAGCCCCCGGGTACCTGAGCTGCTGAGTTGCTTTCACCACTTTGGTGGCAGTTTCCTGAGCCCTCTGCTCCAGCTCCTCTGCCTCCATCTCAGTGCAGGACAGATGGTGTTTGGCACGGTTGTACTTCTGCAGAGTCTCTTTAGTCTAGAGCAAAAATTGGGTTGGAGACAATACATTTCACCTTATGCTGCATTTGCTGTTTAAAGGTGAGTTCCTGGCTTGAATATTCCAGCTCAGCCTTCTCCCTCTTTCTACCATGAACAACCTTTTCTCCTCTCTTGTCCAGAGCAGAAAACCTTCTTCCTCTCAACAAGAACTAAACCAAGTTCTTCTAGCACAGTTTATTTCCAACTTACTTCCATATAGAAGCATTTTAAAAAGTTCCAGGCTACCCATGTGAAAATAAACTGCCAGACAAACAAAACAACCCTCAAATCCTTCTGCCCTCAGGGCTTTGCCTTCCCTCACCTTGCCCCGGGTGCTCTCCAGCTCCACCTGAGCCTCTGTGAGGAGCCTGTTGGCCTCTCTGAGCTCGGCCCTGCGCTTCAGGAGAGTTTTCTCTGCACACTCAATCTCCTCTGCAACATCTTCCTGCTGCAGGAGGGACCTCTCCAGCTGCAGCTCTGCAAGGAGGCCGTCGGTGTAGCCATCAGTAAAGTCCCTGGAAGGATGGAATTAAACACAACATGGAATTCAAGTACAGAGATGCCAAAGGTCTGGGAGCCTGTTGAAGTTCCAGACTTGTAAATGAGTTAAAAAGCTGACTTTTGCAGGGAAGAGGGTGAGGTATTTGCACAGGCTGCCTGTCAGTGCCCGTCCCTATTAGAATATGTATCCCAATATAACCAGTTAGATGGTGCCTAGGCCAGTTCTGACCTTCGCTGCTGGGCCAGAGGCAGCACTGCGGTGTTTTACCCCAGAGATACCTTGGCTGGCGGCAGAGTGCAGCGGGGCACAAGACAGGACTCCGTTCTCCTCAGGAGAGAGAGCTTCTGGCGATGGTGGAGATAAAGAGAGGAGCGGATTCTGCTAGAAGGTTGCCAGATGTTTATTCCATTGGTACAGAGATGTCTGCACTGGGCTACTGCTGGTAACAGAATGCTGGCCGCATGGTCTCATTAACTTTATAAGCTCGGGAACAGGGGAAAGGGGAGGGGACAGGTGAGTTACCAACCAGGTGAAGGGGGCAGGGTCTCAAGGGAGGATGACACTTAGACAGGCCAATGACCCCCAGGCCTGAGAAGCATCCTTTGAAATCGACGAATCACACGACGCCTTGCTAGTATGTTAGCCTGATTGACAGGGCACACTCAGCAAGGGGGCGAGGGGGCAGGGAGAGAGGCATAGGCACACCTGGGAAGGGACTCGGAAGTTTGAAACAGGACATTGCAACACACCACAACACGTCCCCACCTGTGTGTGCTCCGGCTCTGAGCCGCCCGGCGCAGCTCTGCCACTTCCCCTTCCAGCTCTGCTCTCTCCTGCTCCAGAACTTCAACATTTCCATGCAACCTTTCCACCTCCCTTCTGTATTTATGCTCAGCTGCCTCTGAGCATTTATCTTTGTATTTCTGAGACTTTAAATAGCACACAGTGTCTTCCAGCCTTGAGACTTCACTCTCCTGCACACAGGGAAGAGAACAACACAATCAGGATCCATTTTCCAGCTGAGGCCTCCTGACACCCAGCTGGCAAAGGCTGGAACCAGATCCAGACCCTTCCTAGCAGGGAGCTTTGCCTAGAATCCATCTGTCAGTCAGCTCCCAAGGGTCCCAGCTGCAGCTCTGGCTCTTACCAGGTCCTGGTGCTCAGGCACGTTGCAGAGGAGCACTCCCAGGGGAATGAGGGGCACGGTCAGGTTTGCAGGCAGAGGACCACAAATCACCTGGGATCCCAGAGGAGCCAGGCCATGGATGGTGGAGCCAGGAGCAGCTGGAGCTGCAGGAGGGGGGCCAGAAACCCCCACACCCTGAGGTGCAGGGGCTCCATCTGGAAGGGCTGTGTAAATAACTGTGCCCGGGGCTGGGACAAAGGGAGAGCCTTCAGGGACAGGAGATCCTGCATTTCCTTCACCATCTTCTTTTGCTCTTATTTCTTTAAAAGAGACAAAACCAAACGTGTTACTTTCAATAACTTTTTCAGTAGAGATAGTCTTCAAATGCACATTCTAAATTCTATGTAATTTACAAAAATGTTGCTTAAACAAAGTTATTCAACAGTAATAAACATTTATATTCACTCATGTCCATCAAAAAACCAACTCTCTGTGAACTCTAAGCAAGTCCATCTTTAGTCTGTTCCTAAACATTCTGAGACTGACACTGACTCACCTTTGCCAGAATTTGCTTTGTACAGCCTATTTCTGACTGGTGAGTAAACCCAACATCCTTGGCTGGGCAAGTCCTCCCTCCCACAGGCCGTGTCCTGAGCATCCCCTCTGCTGGCTGGGGATGTGCCAGAGCACCCCAAACACACCCCAGAGTCCTTGGTGCTCTGGGAAGCAGGAGTTGAAGCCTAAAGAAAAAATACAGCATGTGTTAATCATGACATGATAAATCATGGCAAATAAAGGAATTGTTGTAAACATTCTAATGACTTTTCAGAACAGGCCACACATACCCTGCTGTCTCTCAGCTCTAAGCATGATGCTGCTTTAAAAGCATTGAATATATTTTAACAGTTTTGGTTTTAAATTCAGACAAATATTCTCTTGAAAGAAATGTTTGTCTGTAACATCTCCTTTTAGCCCTTACCTAAATGGATTTTCAGTAGTGCCCCCTGAACAGTTCTCTCCCCATGTGATGTACCTGGGCTCCCATCAGCACAGTAAAGGCCTTTACCAGGGAACATTTGTGTGTGATTTATTTCAATATTTCTCCTCCATGCCAGCCAATGTGTGTTGTTAAATTTCTCCCTAAACCTACTAAATTTACAATGCACTTTCCTCCATCAAAGGGCTTTCCACAAGGCAAACAACCCAGAGCAGGAATTTCATTCCTGACCTGTGATGATGTCAGGTAGTACCAGCATCCCCCTCTTTTCAGGGGCTCTGCTCTGCTGGGGCTGTGATCATTCTGCTGCAGGAGCACATTTCTGAGGGCTGCAATTTCATCCTGTAAGCTCCCAATTTCATCTTTGTTACCTGCAAATTAAGCACAGCTTTAGAGTCATCCAAAGCAAATAGTTTAATAGATACTGCAGTCAACTTTTCCCTCAATGCTATCCAGTTCAACTGGAACTATATTTAAAAGAATTAATTGTTGAGGGAAACAAACTAAATGTGATCTATAATGACAGGCATACACAGGGGGTTTGGTGGGTTAAGATTGTGGAAATACAAGTTCAGATCCAGGGTACTGCTCATTTTCCATTTTCCTTACACAGAGCTCTGCCAATGTCCTGAGCAGTTTAAATGGAATGCTCAGCACAATCAGTGTTTCCTAAAGAGCTGTGAAAAGTGCAAACTAAGGAACATTGCCACATATCCTGTACAAACATGCACAAAAGGATCTTCTCAACACTATTCTCCAGGTTCAAACAGTGAGAAATGGGGAATAACAATCTTCTGTACCCCTGTCTGTCTGCAAGAAGTGGCGAGAAAAGAGAAATTACCTGTCCCAATATTATCCAACAGCCATTTCAAACGGTCAATCTCTGCTTTTTGCTGTTCCACAGCCTCACTTAATTTATTAATTTCAAACTTCTGGGTGTCTGATGCAACACTTTTCTCACCAGCTTTCTCCATTTCCTGCAGAAGCTATTTGAAACAGAAGTTTAAATCACAAAAAGCTCCCACTCAATGGCACAAAGCTGCCCTTCCCATGCCCTCAAATGAGGGATGTTTGAGTGAACAGGTGATGGATGGTTTCCCTTCAAACTCAGCTGCTCCAGGCAGTGAGGTTTTCAGTTTGTTCTGGGGCAGGTGCCAGAGGAGGGAAGAACACTGATTTGGGATAACCTGAGGGGAAGGGCAGGGCAAGAACCTCGAAACATGACATTTCCAGAAACTCACTGGTATTTTATCATATAACACAGAGCAAACAACTTACTTGCTCTTCCTTCTCCTTCAGGAGTTGTTGTAGCAATTCTCTTTCTGCTTCTGCTTTGGCAAGAGCCTGGGAAGCACGAGCTGCCTCAGCACAGAACTCCTGGGCTTCCTCAAGCTCCTGAAATGGAGATTTGCATTTGAGCTGCAGTTTGCAGGAACCTTTCTCAGGCTTGAGATGTGCCATTGTGGAAAGTTAACCATTGGGAACCTGTTCTGAACTCCAGATCCATGTAAAATACTGTTTCTCCTTTCACTTCACAGTAGGGGTAGAGAGGAGATGTTATTATGTAGCCAAAAGTGCTTCCCAGTTTGAAAAGGAGTTTCCAGTCCTTTCTTTTGCTTTTCTGGCTTACAGAACAATGAATTATCTCTTGTTTGCCTTTCAGTCAATAAGAGATTAATGATCTTTCCCCTCCCTTTCCCTCCCACAGCAGGAACCTGTCCATAGCCCCATTTCCTCCCTCATCTCTGCACCTCAAACTCTGCCCACAGCAAGAGCTCCTGCGCAGCTCAGAACATTCAGAAGAAAGCTCTGAAGCTCATTTGAAGGACACCAGCCCTGCTCCCACTGCAATGCCATTAACAAGCAATTAATTAATTGCCCGTGCTGCTTGACCTCAGCTCTCTCCTGGTGGATCCTGAGCACAGTTCCCTGCAGAGCCTGGAGCTGCTGGGCAGCCATGGAGAGCTCGGTGGCTGCCAGCCTGTCTGAGGTGATCACTGCTCTCTGCAGCTCCTTCAGCTCCTTGTCCAGACTCAGCACTTGCACCTGTGCCCTGGCATCTTCTCTTTTTTTCTGAAAGCAGGAAAATAGATTTTTTACAATGTACTTTCATCCTCTCCCCTACCTTGTTGGGAATTTAGCTGTTAGAGAATAGAAAAGCACAAAACCGTGGCTAATTCCAAGTCCTGCACCTGTGTTGATAGCGTGTCCTTGAGGCTTAGCTGTAGTATAATAACAAACAGTGAAAGAAACATGAGAAAAGAGAGATGGAACCCCTGAGGAATGAGGATGAGTTAATGCTATAGTTTAACCAATAGATTGCTTGGCTTACAGAATATTCATAAGCTTATTGTTTGCTGTCTAAGTGTTTGATACTTTCTTCAATAAACTGGACCTGAAGGGCCTGTGATGAACCAGCTGCTGTCCTGGTCCCCTTCCTTCAACACTCCCTCATTTCATATTATTTAGAAAAAAAAGTCTAAAGTGAGGACAAGCAGTAAAATTTAAGGAAAAGCAAGATGCTATATTTAACATCTGTGCTCCTGCACGTGTTGTTTTGGCTTATAAAGCAGAAATTCTCAAGTTTTTTTCTCAAATCAAGCAGTGCACAGACCTGCCCTCACCCATCCTTACCCTGTTCTCTAAATCCTCCAGCTGAGCAAGAATAGCTTCTTTTTCTTCATCTGCCTCCTGCAGCTGCTGATCAGCCAGGCCCTGAATCTCTTCCATGCTCTTTATTTTTTCATTTAAACATTGAATTTCATTCTCTAGCTGATGGACCTTGTTCTTATTTTGCCTGTTTTCAGCTTTAACCTGTAAGTAAAATATGTTAGCATAAGTGGCCATACATTTTTTTTCCAATCAGAAGCCACCCTGTTTTAATTATTTAATTAAATTTCTGGGAAGCGCAGTTACCAGCATACTTTGCATAAAAACAAAAAGGAAAAGTAACTACTGTGCCACTGTAACTGTAATATTTTAAGAGTGCCTCAGTTATTTTATTAGAGATATGTAAAATGATCTTTCAAGAAGGTTCAGAGCTGTATTTTTCTAGTGGTCATTAAAGTCTTTGTTGCCTCTGAGACAGATCATTGACTACATTCCAATTCACCAAACAATCAGGTAAAAATCAGGAAGACTATTAATGAAAAATCAAATCAGACTCCACTGTTACACAAAGGACAGAGCACAGCGAAGCTTCATCGAGTGAAACCTGATCCTTCAGCTGCAGGTTACATTTTTTAGACTAAGCTGAAATTGTCTCACTTGCTTTTGCTGTTTGATACATGCCTGTCTGTATTTCTCCTTCATTTCCTCCAGTTTCTCCTGCTGGGACACCAATTCTTCCTGCAACTGTCTCTGTCCAGCCCATGCTTTCTCTTTTTCCTTCTGTGCATCAGCAAGGATGTCATTGAATTCCTTCTGCAGACTTGCAAGGTTTTTCCCTAAAATATCAGCTGAATTTGGACACCTGGAAAGTTCCAAGACAGAAAACAGTGATTTTAAGCTGTGATCACACATACTGAAATCATGACTGACAAACAGTGCAAGGTTGAGAGATGCTCTGAAATTCATTCAGGTGAGGTTGGAAAAGTTCTCTGAGTTCATCAAATCCAACCACTCCCCCAGGACTGCCAAGGCCACCACTGACCCATGTCCCCAATATCTCAATAGTTTTTAATCCCTCCAGTGCTGATGACTCCACCTCTGCCCTGGGCAGCCTGTTCCAATGCCTGGCAAGACTTTCAGTGAGGAAAACTTCCCAGATATCCAATCTGAACCTTCCCTGGCACAGCCTGGGGCATTGCCCCTTGTCCTGCCCCTTCCACATGCTCAAATCTGACACTGTATTTTTATTTTACTCACTTCATCTCTCCAGCTCCTGTCTGTAGCCTTTTCCTGAGTTCATTTATACAAGCCATGACATCCTCAGGGTGAATTAAGTTACCAACTGCATGGTTTAGCTGATTCTGGAGATCTTTAAGCTGCTGTTTTAGGAAATTATTGTCTCCCTAAAAACAGACCAAAAAAAATCACACAAATTAAGCAAAGAAATCCACAAGAGATAAAACTAGGATTTTTAATACACCAAAAACTTCACCTGCAATTGCTTGAACTGTAAATGCAGCTTGTAATTTTGTTGTTCCTTTTCCTCTGCCAGCTGTGCTTTGGTCTGAGCATTCTCTAACAGCTGCCTTTCCTTTTCAAGTTCATCCTGCAGGGCTGACAGCTCCATCTACAAAACCACAAAACCTCCAGATTAATATCCCCACTCCCAACCCCAACCTGTCCCCCAAACACACAACAGATGTATTTCTTAAAACAGTAACAACATGACAACAGCTAAAAAAGATCCAACAAAACAACCCCAAGCAAACCATCTGCACCTTGCTTCAAAGCAAAGTTCTAAATCCCAGCAAACTGCCTAGACCAGCAGTTTGTGATTTGGCTTTGGAGATGAGGTGTCCTGGGGTAGCTAACACCTCTGGCAGCACTAAAGCTCTGCTCTTACCTGGCTAAGTTGTTTCAGTCTTTCAAGTTCTTCTTTTTGCTGCTTGGCTTCAGCATCTCTCTCTCTTAATTGAGCTTCCAGCTCAGCCTTGTGGGTGCTGACCTTCTCCTGAGCACCTTGCAGGGACTCATTTATCTCCCTCTGCTCCTGCAGTGAACTCTCCAGCATTGCAATCTCCTGCAATTTAACACCCATTTCAGAAGGATGCATAAGGGAAAGACAAATTTAAGAGTATTTCCCTCCCTTCCCATTAACTCCATTAAAACTGGAAGGGGGGTGGCACTTCTACCTGTCCAAAATCCACAGCCAGGTTAGGAAGGGGGAGCTGGAAGTGAAACAGAGCCGTGCCAGGAGTTTGGATTCACACAACACTCACCAGGATGCCAGACAGCTCTGGGTCATTGGCTGACAGGACAGAGCCCAGCTGCTGGCACACAGCCCTGGCCAGGGTCACAGGGTTCACTGACACCCCACACAAATCCATCTGCAGGGTGAAAGCTGCCCTTTGAGCCATGGCCCACAAAGCACAGCTTTCCTGCATGTCTCTTACCCCTGGTTTTAAAGGCCAGGTGTGTGGGCACCTCATCATGTTACCAAATCAGAAATTATTTTGTCCAAGGAATTGTGCTTCCCTAGTCCTAATCTGATCACCAGATTATTTTTTTCAAGTTTATTCTTAGATATCTAAACTTGGGAAAAGAGGTATTAAGCCTTACTTTTCTCATGTTTTCTGCATCCATGGCAACCACTTCCAGGTTGTTTTTATCCTCCTCCAGACCTGCCAATCTTCCCAGTAAAGATTCTTTCTCCTTCTGCAACTTCTTGCACTCCTCATTGGCCTGTTTTGCCTGCTGCTTCACACTCTGCAGGTATTCCTGTAGGCCAGTGATAACACTTTCCAAATCCCTTTTCAGGGCTTCATTTGTTGCTATTTGACCTGCAGGAATGCAAAATGAGTTGGAAGTAGTTAAAAAGCCACATTTATTTACCAAGCAAACCAAACTGCCTTCCTTCATCATTTCAAAGTTTGCCATTGGAGTAAGTAAAAAAAAAAGTACCTAGAACTCAAGGAGAAAATATTGGTTTTAAGGTTAGGATTCCCAATATTACTGTGTTAACCTGACCACTGGAAGAGTTAAATGAAATTGCAGCTCTTTGTGTATTCCTCCCTTCCCAAGCAGGTAGAAGTGAGGTGAGCACACACAGTTTCTCTCACATCATTTAAGAATAGTTTTTTAACACCTTTGTACCCACTCTGTATTTCATTTGAGCAAAGATAAACAAACCAATCCTCAATTCAATTGTCATGTTGCCCTAAGTAAAAGAAATACCTTGAGACAAAAATGAAAGTTTACCATCAGTGAGCTGCTGCTCCAAATCCTTGATTTCCTCAGTTTCCTTGGCAATCCTGGAGAGCATCTCATCCAGGCGAGTCTCCAGCTGCTGGCAGTGTTTGTTCATTATATCCAGGTGCTGCTCTTTGCTGGCTTTTTGAGCTTTCATGTGAGCCTGCCAAGTAACAGAAAGGTAAAGCAGGGCACCAACACAGATTTAAAACATCAAATAGGGATTTTGTCTCAGTGTCCCACTATCAGCAAGAAAAGCCACGAGCTCAGCACACACCGTGGTGCTTTGGGGTTTGTTACTTGTTGGAATTTTCCCTCAGCCCTGCCCCACAAAGGACCCCAGATAAGCAGCAATCTGTGAGTACCAGCATTGTCTGCCCAGGCTGAATAAAGCCTGCATTTATTAATTGGTACTCATGGCTACTGTCTTTCTTCCTGCCTTTACGTTTTGTTCTACCACTTCCTCTCCCTCAGTCAAGAACAAACATGATTTCTCCCAGAACCTTTAATCCTGTCATCCTGCATTGCCCTCACAGCAGATGATGCATTAGAACATGTCAGGTCAGCACTTGAATGAAAATACTCTGAATAAACAGCAAGTCGGGTCAACTTTACAGTTACTACGTAAATATTCCTAAGTAAATCTTATTTTATTAAAATATTTCTGAGCAATACATCACACAGCTGACACAGACTCTGGCAAGGACTTCATGCATTTACATGAATTAACTGATTGCTCCAGCTGTTTACAAAAACTTGGTTATCAACAGAATAAAGTGTTATTTCTTACCAGTGTGCAATTGCTCAGAAACAACTCAAATGCCAGAAACTTGGGAAAATACAGAATTATACTGTCATGATTAACTGCATGTTTTTCTTACTACTCAAAAAAATAAATCAAGCTAACAGTAGAAAATTTAAATATGAGCTCTCAGAAGAAAGAACACTTACAAAGTTGCTTCCATAACAAAAGCAAATGGGTAAAACCAAAGCTTTTTGTATTTTAAATGGATTAAACCGGAAGTTAACTTAAACATCCATATCAGCACAGTTCAACTTGGCACCTTGCTAAACACAAACTGCCCTGCAGCCTTCAAAACCGAAATTCCACCAAGTAAAACTCGAGCCGCTGCCACTCAGCCATCTTGCTGCAGCTGCCGGACGGCACCAAAAATGCAGTTTTAAAAAGAAACAAAAAGCCACAGCTCCCCGAGCACTTACAGCTTTGCCTTTGTCTTTTCTTCCTGAGCCAGCACTTGCAGAACGCCCCACCCCTGAGCGGGAATTCATTTGAATAAAGCACCGGGAGCTTCGGCACGGCCGGAACGGAGCGGAGCCTCCGCGGGGCCGGGCCTGGAGCCGCCGCCCGGGCTCCGCCGCCCGCTCCGCTCCCGTTCCCGGTCCCAGCCCCGCTCCCGGTCCCAGCCCCGTTCCCGGTCCCGTTCCCGGCCGTTGGCTCGCACGGCGTTTCCTGTGTTGTGATTCGAAGCGAGGGGCGGCCGCGGGAAGGGCCGGGCCCGTTCCTGCCCTCGCTCCTGTCCCCGGCCCCGCTCCTGCCCTCAGGGAGCCTTCCCGGAACGCGCTCGGCCCTTCTGCCACCCAAGAGCCGAAGAAATTAAGTTTAAAATACAAAAGGAGCGTTTTAAACAAGTGTTTACGTGCCTCTGCTGAAAACGGAGCCAAGAATAAAAATACTTTTGTTTCTCACTTAAAAGCACCCAGCTGGCTTGAAAAACTTTCGTTTAGAGAGATAAGCTTTTAAAAAACGCTATTAAAGATAATTTTGTTTCATTTCTGTAAGTGTTTGCTGTACCTGAACACAGGTGTAGCTCAGAAAAAGCCCTGCATCCCTGATGATGATCATAAAGTTGGGGGGAAGCTCGGGCTGTCCTTGGAGCTGTGACCTCTGGGCCTTGCTGATTCCCCAGGAATGGAGGGGACAGCACAGAAAGGCCACCAAGTCCCCACCAAACAGCCTGGATAAGCACTGCCACACACAGAGCTTTAAAAACCTTTAAGGCCACACTCCACAAAGAGATGCAGGAAGGATTTGTTACTCAGAAATTGTCTGCAAGGCTCTGCCCAGTGTGTTTGTGCAAAGCATGAAGGTTTAGTTCTGAATGTGCTCTACAGCACCTGCTGGGAATATGAGTGTTTGTTCAAGTGTTTTGCCAAAGCTGGTTGGTTTGGTGGGATTATTTAACTATAAAGATTTTTTAACTTTCAAATCATAAATTAATGACTCTGATAAACAGCAAAAGAATAGAACTCATTAAATAAGCACAAGTGAATGGGCACCTGCTAAAGCTGCCTTAATCCATTGCACAGTATATAATAACTTCAGATTCTGGTTTTACTTACATGCCTTGGATCCTCAGGATTTACAGAACCAAGAGAACTCTGCAAATCTTCAAGCTCTTTTTGATTTTTCCCTATTTCCCTTTTCTGTTTCTCTATTTGTTTTTCCAGTTCTAAGGTTTCATTGCGTAGTTCCTGCAGGGTTTGTAACTTTTCACTCAATTTCTGTTCAATTGCTTCCTTGCTTGCCTGGGAGAGCTGGAGACAGCATTAGGTTGAGTGGTTGGAAACAGACAGATGATCAAGAATATATTTAACATTTAAATAAAGACAATCCTGGTCACTGATTTTCAGGCAAGTTTAAAAATTAAGAATTGATAACAGTTGAAGATGCTGTTTTAATTTAATGGTGATAAATTAATTCTTGCTGCCAATTCTGTAGCCACATTGCTTACCAGCTGCACAACTCAACCTACACAGCAGGTTCTTCCAAAGGGTTTGGGCAAGTCAGCAATAAATCAGCAGCAACATGGAACAGATGCCATTAACTGCACTACAGCTCTAACAGCTGATTTATGAACAAGCTCTCTAAAACTTGGAAGATTTTTCTGATGCTTGACACATGGATTTATGTCTGTACAGTGGCCTCTTTATAAAAATGGGGACAAAAAGTTGTATTTTCTTACATCAACACCACTTCAAACACCTTCCCTTGCTCTTTGTGGAAAAACTTACTTTTTTCTGAGCCAGAGCATCCTCCAGTTGTTGCAGCTCCTCTGTTACTTTCAGCACTTGTTGCTCTGCATCTCCAATTTCACTTTGCAGTTCTTCTAATCTTTTTTGTGCTGCAGACAAAAGGAAACCAACATAAAACCCACAATCCCAGAAAATACATTATAATATTATGTATAACACTGACACACAGCTGAGTATGAACACATTCATCAGCACAGCATTAACACCCTGATAACCACACCTAATACATTCTGCTTTCTCAGAAAAGAAATCCAAAGTTTAACAAGTACAACACAATTAAATTCACACATCAAATATGAAACTCCCTAGAACTGTGTTTTCAGTAACATGTAATGCTCTCATCCCGAGTTATTTTAAAATAACAGCAGTAAGAAACTGTAGTACCAAAAATGCATCAAGTCTAGTGTTCAACAACCACAGCACTTCCAGCCTTTGACACACTGCTTCTGTTCTGATGTCTGGCATGTAACCACTGGAATAAACCACACTGATACACGAGTTTTCATCTTCATTTAATAAAAAACAAGGTTTTACCTGAATTAATCTTTTCTTCCTTCTCCAGCAGTATTTTATCTAGACTTTGGAGGTGTGATTCCAGCTGGGGTTTCCTGCAGGAGTCATCCTCCTGCTGTTGCATTTTCCCAAGCTGCAGCTGCTGGGCTGGGTCAGAGATGTACCCTTCCCTTATGAACATGTTCCTTTTGTACCTGGCCTTGCCAATGTAGGGGCTTTCACCAGGTACATTATCAAGTTCAACCTCCTGAAATGTAAGAAGCAGAGTCTTTACCTCAGAACTATGGCTGCAGCCAACTCATACATTTATTCTCTTATCAAGCATAAAAAGGAAAACCAATTTGAAATTAGAAGAATAAGAAGAAAGGAGATTATACCTAACATTTTTGGCCTTGAACATTGTTGTTTTAGAATGTAATTAAAACCAAACAAACCCAACTGAGGTGTGCCCAGTTTGTTGCAGATGTCTGGAGGAACTTTTCCTTAGTATATTAAATTTACTTAGATTATATTTAGTCCATTACATTGTTGCACTTAAGTTTACTCAGACATAACTTAATTGTAGTCCATGACTACTGATCTTTATTTTTCTTATGGATTTCATTCTGGCATTTTTGTTTGCAGGTATGACAGAGGTTGGGCCTTTAATAAAGCAGTATCTATTTGATTATAGGAAAACTAATAAAGTGTTTATTTTCCAAGTTGAAGAATCAAGGGAAACAGCAATAAAAAGATCCATGACTTAAAAATTATTACCTCTGGGGGCAAATAATTCAGGGGCTCAAATTTGACATCGATCTTGTAAAAGGCCAGCTCCTGCTCCAGCTCATACTGCTTCTGGCAAGCCCGGGTCAGCTCCACTGTCTTCTGCTTCAGCTAAAGAGGCACAAAGGCAGTGAGATCATTGCCTGGAATCCACTCAGCACTGGCACACACACTGCAGCTCCACAGAGAGCAGGGCACAGCCCCTAACGTGGCAACAAAGCTCACAGCACAGCTCAGCATCAAGGAGATCACAAAGGGCAATTTTACAATGGTGACTAAGAGGAGACAAAAGCCCCACAATTAATAGAATACAAATGATCACATGAAAGGCCTTTGAAATTTATGTACATCAAAGTGACAGGTTTATTTTTAAACCCACTTTAAGATAAAACAATAATTTGGGTATGATCCTTCAGCAAAATCTGAAGGATCTGCTACTAGTGAGCATGAGGGCTATTAACACCACTGATTGTTTAAAAACCAAAATATCTCAATTGTCAAGAGTACAAAGTCTATGTATTTTATTTTAGCTTAACCATGTGCTAGATTGGTTTTGAGGTTATTTTTAAGTAAAGGTCCATCATGTGATTTCTTTTTAAATCAACTTTTCACACTGAATACCTGAAGGAGAACATGCAGCACAATTCCAATAGAGAGTGGAAAGCAGAACTAATGGAGGAAAAGAAATAGAACAGGAAAAGCTTAAAGAAAGATTTCAAAACCTGATAAATGTCATGCAAAAAATTAACTCTGCTTCAGAGAAAAGGAGGAAAAAATAGCAAGAAAATTGTATTCCAAACCATAGTGAATATAAAATCTCACTGAGACACTTCATAATAATGCTGCTACTTCAGGGAACGTGCAAATACATCCTAGAAATAAAACCAACCATGCAACCCAGGGGCACAGTGGGGCTACCTTGAGTGAGGAACAAAGGCTCTGCAGGAAGGGGACTGTGACAAACCCAGACATCAGCTAAAGGGAGACACAAGTGAGCCAAGTTTGTCATCCAAAGGAGAAGAGTGGGTTCAAGCTGCAAAGTATCTGCTGCTAAACCTCCTTATACTGCAAACTTCATTTTAGAAGCAGGCTGCTGGTTAGTGTGTGTGTGTTCACAGAAACAGCTGTACAAGTACCAGGTATGAGAGTCTGAAGGATAAAATTTTGGAGGACAAGTCTAACAGGATAAAATCCAAATATTAAATTCCCATCAGGTCATTCACAACCCAGCACTCTCAAATGCAGGACTTTGCCTGCATTTTATGGCTACCAATGGAAGAGACTCCAACATGAGACTTTAGGATGATGTGAATAAAACACAAATAAACTGGTGAGCATTACCCAAAATAACATTCAAGGGCTATTACTGACATACAACTTGTGTGCACATCTTGTTTGTGTAAAAAGAGCAATTTTCTTCCTCATTGCAGCAGCTCCTCAGAGTCTGAGCAGTGCAGGATATTCAGAACATCAGCAATTCAGCAGCTTAACCTTTCACCAACAGACAAAATTTTAAACAGAAATACATAAATAATCACTAGAAACAAAGAAGTTACTGCAAATCACAGGAGTGATACTGAGTGCTGCTTCCATACACCTAACTTTTTCCACAGAAAGAATACTGAAGATCAATAATCACTCTCTAAAGAGTTGGAAGTCTCTCAGTTTTAAAATTAAATTTTCAGCCACTTGAACTCTCACACTGACAGTCTGAAGATTTCCTTAGTGCCAGGGATTACCTTACCAGCTCATTTTTGGTGCCCAGGTCCCTCTGCAGCTCATCAAAGCTCTGTCTCTGCTGCACAGCCTTTTCCTTTAGTGACTTGTTGAGCTCATCTTGATGCTGAAGTTGCTCAAGCACTTTGGTCTGGTTAAGTTTCACGCTCTCCATCTCCTTTTTTGTGTTTTCCAACTCTTTTTCTAATTTTTCTATCTCTTCTGAAAAACAAAATCAGAGAAACATTCCAATAGAAAAAATCCTTTCCTTCTCAACTTAAAATGTGTCTCATTCACTTCAGATTTTCCAGATTATTACCCAAATTAAACCTCTCCAGAGCTTCCTGCCTGTCATGGTTTGTCACTGGCTGTCCATCCAGGTTTTCCAGTGCCCTCAGGTGGAATATGGTGTACAAGCAGTAGTGAGGCAGACTTGCAACTGGGTTTCCAGCAAGGAACAGAGAGGTCAGATCTTGCAGAGGTTTTAGCTTAGCTATATCATGGAGCTACAAAGAGAAACAAAACAATGACTAGACATCCTTCTGAGAAGAATTAAACCCCCAGGAGTACATTTCTGATTATGTAGAATGGAATGTATTAAAAGATTTATTTTAACCTTTATGCTAAAGGATAATCTCTAAAAACCTACCAAAATACAGAGTATTATAACTGAAGTTCACTTCTTAAAATCAAATTATTTCCTCTATAAAAATGCCACTGCAAAGAGTGTAAATGCAATCAAGCTTTATCTTGGAAATGTCAAGGTACCAAGGCCTGTGGATGTACAATTCCCCAAAAAGTTATGCTTTAATATAGGTTTGTATCCTCACCACCTGCAGGACAGGAGTTTCTCTGATAAATGACTTTATTAGGCTCCCAACTGCTGCATTTCCCAGCAGACTGTGTGGAAAGACACCCAGCAATTCCCCAGGGTAAGTCAATCAGTGTGAATGCCCAGCTCAGACTGAGCAGTGCCTGTTTGTGACCAGAATCACTCACTGAGGACACTTGGTTCTGTTTCAGATCCAGGCTGCGCAGGGATCTCAGCTTCCTCCCTACCCACACAGGAATGTGCTCAATCTCATTCCCTGCCAGGTTCAGCCTCTGCAGGTTCTGCAAATGTTCTATGCCTTCAATTTTGCTGAAAACGAGAAGAAAAATGGAATTTGTCATGAATCACAGCAAATCTGAAGTGAAACTGAGGCCTTATGGATAAACAGAACAAAATCTGGCACAATTAATTAACCAAGAGATCAGCAAAGTCATTATTTAGTGCCATGGACAACTGAAATAAAATGACACCAGCTTACTTACAAGTACTAAAATAAGACCAAAAATCACAGCACAATTTTCTGCCATTGTCACAAACTCATTACTTTTGCATGTCTTCATTTCGATATTAACACTGTTTTAATGTGTGCTAACTCCATTTTAATAGGCAAAATTTGCTCTTTCTCTCCCAGAACATAATGGGACAAAGATGAATCAAAATAAAGTTGTTTTTTGTGGGGTTTTTTTCCCCATAAAAAGGAAGGATCAGCTGTAAACTGACAGCATGAAGAGCTACATTTTTGGTGTTTTCATTAAAACCATTGAGGAAACCATGCTTGTTTGTTGTTTACTTGAGCATTTTTTATGAGTATGTGTGAACATGAAGTAAACCATGAGTATTGTAACAAAGTACAGCAGGATGTGCTCCTGTGACTGTGCTGGTTTTTGGGTCTGTATGAGCTGTAAATAACCAAAGTGTGAAAACAGAGCAGGAGCTAAAAGCTACTTGGCCCTTTTCAATTCCTGTTGAGGGAGGAAGTTGTGTGAATGCAATGGGTAGAAATGAACTCTGGGGTTTTACTCACTTCCCATTGGAAATGTCTCTGCTGAAATGCAGCCTCTCTGCTGCAAAGGCAGTTTCATAATAGTAAAGATCATAATTCATTGACACAAAAATTAAATGTGATTAAGAGTTTTGCTACTGCATGAACCATTACCCTTCAATGCTTTAAACGAGACACCAGGCTGTCAAAAGGGTTCAAAAGCAATTTGGGGAATTTATGGCCTGCCTGATCAAGCCCATTCAGCTTCCTCTCCTAAAAGAAAAACTTAGTATATTACCTGTAATAATAAACAGTAAAAGTTTAATTAATTTTTAATGCACTTAATTGGGTTATTGCTCCTCATACAACTCTCTGTTGTGGTATCTGGAAACCTGCACTTCTGGCTTGGTTTCCAAGGAAAACAAATTAAACCCCAGCCATGTACACTGACAACACTTCCAGAACTATTTATGCTTCCAGTACCTCAGAGCTTGGGCTCTTTACAAACACCTCAAAGCCTCTTAGTCTTGACATAAAACTGGGAACTCACCTCAAGTGTTCACTCCTGTGAGAGAGCTCACTTTAGCAGGAAAGGAAAATCAGCTTTACAGACCCTGGGCTCCCCAAAGCCTGGGGGTCTCCTCTCACCTGATTCTGTTGTTGGACAAGTTGAGCTCACGCAGCTTCAGCAGTTTGTCCAGCTTCTCAATCTTCTCTATTTGGTTGTTACTAAGGTTTAGCACCTCTAGTTTGTAGCACTTTTCCAAATTTTCTATGTACTAAAGAACAGAAAATCCCTTAGCATACGGTTTGGGTTTTTTCAAAAGAGAAAAGCAGCTTTCTATTAATTAAAAATACCAAGTACTCCAATATTTTATTAATCACAGTTCATTGTGGTGTTCTACAACCCCACTTTAGGTACAGTCTTCTACAGTTTTGGAAAGCTGGATTTTAAATTTACAGTGGGCTAGTCTTCATCTACATCAAAAGCAACATGTCATTTATTAAAAAAAAAAAAAAAACAACAAAAAAATCCCAAACTTCCAAAAACTTACCTTAAATTTCTTGTTCCCATCCTTTGGGCAAGAAAGATTCAGTGAGTTTATACAAGCCAGATTTTGCTGTTTTGACAGACTCTTTATAAGGGGCTCAGTTATGTACCTAACCCCTGGGCTAACACCATGTTCACCTGAAATTAAACAGAAAGGATTGATGATTGTTATATTTGCTGTTTTCTTTACACTGAATACTGGAAAAGCATTGAAAATTATCCCCCCAGAAACATTTGCAGGAAGGAGTAAAAGTCTCATTATTCTCCCCAGCTTTCATTACTCCCACTTCCACATTTGTGTTAAAAAAAAAAAAAATAAATAAAATTTTTCAGGCTTCTTTCCAAGAGATCATACATCTTTAATCATTGGCTTTTAATGCTTGTGGTATGTGCTGGGATAGCAGTATTATTGACTATACAATACCTTTCTGAAATTTAAAAGCAGCTCCAACATTTTCTGCTGGGATCTCCCACTGTTGGGGTCTCTGCTCCATGCTTTTGGCAGCAGCTGGAGGGGTCTGTTGGCCAGGACGTGGACGTGTGACCCCAGAAGTGACAGGTGACATTGGCTGAGGTATCAGGGATCCTGGTGCCTGTGGTTTTCTACCTGGAACTTTCCTTACAGAGCCTTTCTTCATTGCCAGAAATGCTGGGCATCACATGGCAATACCTGGAAGAACTGAAACAACTATCAGTCTGTGTAGAAAGCTAAATCTCAAAGGATTGCATGACAACAAAGGTGCTACAGAAGCTGCCAAAAACCACATCTCCAATGAGTGCCAGCATCCAGTTTTCCTGGCATTGGGATGAATTTTACCTTTATACTCCCACCCTTGTACAGCACAGCCCCAGGGACTGATGGAGCAGCTCTGTGTCTGCTGCTCATCTTCCTCTTGTCCTGCAGGCTGTGCTTTACACAAACCCTGCCAGCTCTGGAGAGTGTCTCAGCTCAGGCTAACAGGGACACAAACAGAGGATTGGATCCCAACTGTTCCCAAAATTTAAAACATCCACTTTGCAGTAAGAACAAATGCAAGCAGAAAAAGGCAATCAAGGAAAAAAAATTAGGATCAGTCTAGCACTGGGATTCCCAGAGTTTTCCTTTCTGCAAACAAGTTATCCTGTGACTGCCTGGGAAATTCCAGAGAATGTTAACAGAAACCTCCCTCAGGGATGAACATATTTATTTCCCCAGAGATCAATGCAGGAAAAGTCACGCTGTACTCCGTGTGACAGAGCCCTTGTGGCAACCATCTCCAAGGGACAGAGCTTCACCAACACCTCCACCCACTGAACAAGGAGCACATTTTAAGACATCCTTTAAGATAGAAAAGATTTCTGTTATGGGAACTTGGAGCTTTGCGAGTGATGACACTGTGCCTTAAGAATATGTTCTTCATTGTGATGGATTTTTCTTCCTCAGAAATTAGAAAGGAAATAAGGACAAGGGAAGGTGGGGCAAGAAAAAGGGCCACTGTTTTCTATCCATGATTTAGAAACACAATTCATAGAGGATCAGGAGAATGAGACTGGAAGGCGCAGAGAGGGAGGAAGATGCTTGCGCGCTACCGCAAAGCCACACTGGGGCGTTCCTCATGTTCCAAGGAGCGCAGTTCGTGGTTTCACCGCTGCTTCCTGAGGACAGGCTGTGCTCTTGCAGTGCCAGCCCCGGGGATCGGGGCCCCGCGCTCTCCCGGCCCCCATCCCCTCCCGGCCAGCGGCCGCGGGCCGCCCCCTCAGGCCTCCGCTGTGATTACCTGCGTTGACATGGTAACGCCGGCTCACCGCTCACCGCCGCGGCACGGCCGGGCAGGGCGGCCTCGCAGCGCTCCCGAAGGATGGCACCGGTTCTCCAGGCAGCTCTCCGCCGCCTCCTTCCCCTCGGCGAGCGATCGCCACCCGCACCGCCGAGCCCCCGGTGCTGCGGCTCCTTTAAGGCCGCTCCCTAAGGGGCCGCCCCGCCGCCATTTTGTTCGGCCGGCGATGGCGGTGGGTGCGGCTGAGGGGCGGAGCCTCGCCAAAGCCCCGCCCATTCTCCGCTTCCCGCCGCTGAGGCCCCGCCCCCGCCTCGCCATTTCCCGCCGCGTCCCCTCAGGGAATGCCCGCTGGGGTTTGTGGTAAATAAAGCACGAATCACTGTATAATGTATAAACAATAAACCCAGATCGCTGTATAAACAACACAACCTTGAGGGGTTTTGGTTTATTTCAAACCCGAGCCGCTGTGTAAACAATAAAACCTGCTCTGCTGATAGGTGTTTCATGCTTATCTGTACTCTGTGTGTGTCACGTTAGGATTTCACTGCAAAATTGCATATAAATGGACTTTTTTGGAAATACACAGTTTATTTACAGTTATAAACTCTGCGTATCCGGTCTAAATCACAGTTATTTTCACAGAGGTGTGTAAATAAATCTCTTTTTAACATTTGGATTGTGTTAATTCAGCATCTGTGTAGGTAAGTGTGAAATGCAGGGCTGAAAAAACAGTGGGTTGTGTCTCTGAAAAATGTAGAGAAGGAGTGGAATTAGATTTTAAAAACACTATTTCGGGTTACTGTTAGACTTTTAAAGCATTTCTCACTGTCCGTCACTATTCTATTTGTGCCTTTTCATTTACATACCACCCCAATGCTATTTAATGATACATATATTGTCCACTCATTTCAGTAACATTAAGCATGCTACATTTTATAAGCTTTTATTCAATTATTGCTTCTCTTCTAGTTCCTTACATTTGGTGAGAAGCTGACCTTACTGTAATATCACTTTATATTGATCAGAAACAGTTTTGTAAATGCTTTTCCCGTAAAAGTTGACCACAATATTTGTTTAAACTTCAGCATTCTTGCACAACTTTATTTAACTTTACATAAACCCATTTTCGAGGTGCTATCCCAGATGCCAGGCCTGCAAAAGTTTTGTCAATGGTCGTGGGGGGTTTTTTGCAAACTTTTTCAATTTTTTCTTTGTTTTTCTTTTTTTGCAAAATGCTGTTTAAAATGGTGCATGTTGATATATTGTGCTCTAATATTTCCATATTGCAGGTTTTATTTGTAATGGAATTGTCAATGGAGTTGGCATAATCTAGAATACAAATGGCTAAAAGAAAAGAAATTTGTAAGGGAAAAGTTATTTCAAAACAACAAAACAATAATGTTGGTCCAAACACATCCACGCATTGTTTGATATGACTCAAATGCTTTCTTTTACTTCAGACACAAATTTAGACTCACTTTAATTAAAAAAAAAATAATTGAAGAAAAATATTTTGCTAAGGACAAACTGAATCTCTCTTTTTGTTTTTTGGGGTTCTTTCTACCTCTGAAAATTATTTTATTATGCAGTTGTCAGAAGAAAAGTGATGACTGACACAGGATTGCTGTGAACATATTAAAAATTGAAATCCTAAATTAAAAAATTGCTAAGTTTAGCAGTTCTGGCTTCCTCAGGAAGTGGCAATGATGTTTTAGTAAAGAATGATCTGCCATTAATTATTAACTGTGGGTGAAATGTGTTGGCATTTCTGCTCAGCCACAGCAGAGGCTGTTAAACCCACCCTCATTAACATCTATGGTTTGCTCTTGTCCCAGACACAATGGCTATTTTAATATATTTTATTGTTTTGCTATTTTCTGGAACGACTTTTAGCCAAGAGAAAACGTAAGTAAAAGCAAATACAGAATTTACTGGAAATGTTACTTGATTGTTGTCCTCTCTTTGGGGTAAATAAATCCAGAATTTAAGTACAGCCAATACAAAGAGCCCTATCCAAATAGGATTTTAATTAGCGTCTTACAATAACCTGATTATCCTGTTTGCTTTAACACTCTGCATGTGACTGAATTCCGAAAGGGAAGCAAGAAATCTGAAAAATCAGAAAGAAATCTGTTATTGTTTTATATTCTGTGCACAGATATGTCCTTACAGCACCAAAGGTCATCCGAGCTGGGGCCTCTGAGAAAATTGTAGTCCAAGCTTTTGGTTACCAGGAGGAATTTCCAGTCAGCGTTGCCCTGAAAAGCTTCCCAGATAAGCTGGTTGTGTATTCGTCTGCTCGGATCTCCTTAACCCCAGCCAACAAATTCCAGGATGCTGTAACTCTAACAGTAAGGAATTCAGACCTTTCTTGTACTCTTTTTATTATCACATTTAGACTTAAAAAAAGATGAAGTTTCAGTAAGTTTTCAGTTGTTTAAACTGGGGAAGAGGGGCTAATGCCCCGATTTTTGGTCTGAAATTGAAATTACACTGAATAAAATCAGTGTAACAACACTGATGTTAAACATAGAATCCAACTGTTTTGGAAACATTGCATAACTTTAAAAATAGAGAGAATCAAATCAAAGTACCAATCGCAGCAGCAGCTTTGTTGTGGCCAGGATTCATCAAGTGCATAAACGGAAATCTGATAATTTCTACTATTGTGACCTCATTACTGGGCTTTGAACTTTGCTGGTTTAGTTCTGAGCATAAATAAAATGCAAAATTTCCAAATATATGTATTTTAATACTCCAAACCATCATCTCCCATATAGAGGTAGAAGAAGCAAGAAGCAAGAATAAATCCATGTGAATATTGATATTTTTATTTAATGATACTCAACCACAGGGTGGTAATTGCTTTTCAGATACTCTTTGCATCAGAAAAATACTGTAGGAAAAATACATGAAAGATACTTTAATAATCTTCAAAAACCTTTATTTCATCTCCCCCAGGTACAGCCAGCAGATTTACCAAGAACAGATACTTCAGACAAGTATTTGTATTTGGAAGCTGTTTCTCCACATTTTACAAGATTTAAAAAAATTCCTGTTTCTTATGAGAATGGGTTTCTTTTTATTCATACAGACAAACCAGTTTATACTCCTGATCAGTCAGGTAAATACTGCTTATTTCTCCTGGATGGTATTTAATTTTAAAAGTTTGCTGACTCTGTCAAGGAATTAGAATTTAATTGTTCTTTAAGTTCTTGGTTGTGTTGCATTGCCATCAGCTGATATAGAATTTTTTTTTATCAGCAGAACAATACTTTGAATTATTTGATCACACTGGAAAAGTTAATAACTTCTCCCTGCCCTCCTCACCCTAAATTACTAATTTGTGGCACAGAGAGTGAAAGATATTCCTGGGAGTTTGTTAAAAGTATCAGTAAATTGTTTGGTTGTTTTGATTTTGAGATTTATTGCTGTAATTCTTACAGTGAAAGTCAGAGTTTACTCTCTGAATGAAGAACTGCAGCCAGCTCACAGGGAGACTGTCCTGACTTTTGTGGTGAGTTGTAATTGAATTTAATATTAATATTTTGTAGCTCTAATAACAAATAAAGGTAGGTAGGTAGGTAGGTAGGTAGATGGGAAATCAGTATTGCAGTCAATGCTTAATAAAACTCTTAGATGGTTTTGCAGGTAGCCAGACATCTTTTAAAAGATTTAAAATTGATTTTGCTAGGTTGGATAGAAGTTTTTAAATCCCAGATCTGAAGTTGTTCCAGAATAGAAAAAAAATTATCTTTAATATCCGGACAAAGGATTTTTGAGGGAACTGTAATAATGTATGGGGTTAAATTGTTTGTTTCATTTAAGATATAAAAATAATCAGTATCTACTGTATTTTTTAGCCTTTAACAATTGGCTTGTTATTACAGTAATTTTTTAGCTATTTTAAGCATAGCTTTTACTTAGTGGAACTAGAATAAAGTATTTTATCAGAATTTTGTCTGATTTTTTCTACTAATATTTGTGTTTTTATGCTTTGAAGCACTTAAGAAAAATATGTTATGGTCAGGCTGCCTCTGAAATCCCCTCTGAAGGATGAAGATTCCCCTTTTAATAGAACAATCTGTAACTGCTCATTCTGTCCTCTTGTTTCAAGGATCCTGAAGAAGTAGAAGTGGATATTCTGGAAGAAAAAGATTTTACTGGAATAGTTTCTTTTCCTGACTTCAAGATCCCTCCTAATCCTAAGTAGATTTATTTAATTTTTTCTGTGAATTATTAACATTATAATGCCTTTTTATAGTGGCTGTCATAGAGTGGCTTTGCATGGAGAGCATGACTTGAATCTTGGAGATTTCTGACATTTCACATAGGGTGGAATCATGATTTTAACAGGGACCTTATGGCAGAGTGTTCTCCTTAAAGAACAGAGAGTGGCAGGTTTTTCATGCTCAATTTAAAAAGAATAATGACAATTAAAGCTTTCTAAAGAAATAAACAGTGACAAAGACATGGGGATTTCATATTTCCTATGTGTTTCATACAAATCACCAGCACTTTCCCAGGAACAGCAGCATTTAAAATAAAATCTGTTCAGTTCTCCTTTTAGTCTTGAGAGGGTGCTGAAGCATTGCTGAGGTGGCAGAGGGATGATAGCAGGGGCTTGAGAAACTGGTTTATAACTGATTTCAGTGCTTTAAAGTGAGTGTCAAATAATTAGTGATGTGTCAAAGAGAATCTACTCAAAGCAGGCCTTGAACACCTCCAAAATTCTGGTGCAGAATTTTCCTCTCATGGAAATTATTACCATTATTATCATTAATTTTCATCTTAAAAACTGTTTGATTGTTGGTATTTCATAGATATGGAATTTGGAAGATTAAAGCCAAGTACAAGAAGGATTTTGTGACCTCAGCTGTGGCAAAATTTGAAGTTAAGGAATATGGTAAGGTGTGCCCATGCTGTGAATCTGAATTTTTAGTGTTTTCAGGAACTCAAACCCCTTGAAATGGTCGTGATTCTTCAGTGGCTGAGCACCTGTGACTTCATGGGTAAAACCCCCCCAAGTGATCTTTTTTCCACTCAATTTGCAGCAATGCCAAGCTTTTCCATCACCATCGAGCCAGAGAGTAACTTCATTAGTTCTGATAAATTTGAGAACTTCAGGATTGTTGTGAAAGCCAGGTGAGGAAATTGGCCTTGGAATCCTGAATATTTTGTATTTCCTCTTCTTTTACCTGAGGAATGCTTCTCCTTAGTCCAGACTTTTGCTCTGTGCTTTCCTCAAGAAGCTCTTTCATCAAAATCATTTCTGCTGTGTAAGAAATCTAAGAGACCCTTCTTAAAATTCTCTCAAAGTAATTATTTTTCAACAGAAGTGTTTAAAATACAGACATTTGTTTTCCATCTCTTGCCTAGGCAATTACTCTTCTTCAAAAACAAATGCTTTGTTGCAGCCATTAAAGTAATCTTAAAAGCATTTATATTGTTTTATTCTCAGCTATTTTTCCAATAAAAAGCTTCCCAGTGCTGATGTTTTTCTTCGTTATGGAATAATTGAAGAAAGTGAGAAAAGAATGATGCCTCAGGCAATGCATGTAACGAGGGTAAGAAGCAGCAAATCAAATTTGTGTAGAATTCACATGCATAACTCAGGACTGATCCAATCCCACTGAAGTTTTTCCATTAAATTTGGTGAGAATGGGTCTCAAATTGTAATTTGCATCCACAGCTCCCCAGTGTGGACTTTTCCTGTGTGAGGCTGTCATCAGGGGCAGAGAAAGGCACTTGGAACTGAAATTCAGAGGCAGCATCTGAGGCAATTTCAATCTGCTGTCATTATTCTCATGGCCAAACTGTGTGATTAAAATTTATATGAAACAACTTCAATGCTATCTATTACAGAATAACTGAAATCAAATGGAGACAAGCAGATCAAAATGATAGTGATTTATTCTGAGGAGTCTGTTCTACACTAATTGTCCCCTTCCCTCATTTAGTGAAGATATCTCTGTGTTATCCCCACCTCTTGCTGAGCCTGCACACAAACTTTGCCATTGGTTGATTAACTTAAAATCATTTTGGGGAGTAAAGAATTCTTTATCTAAACATCTCTACCCTTTGATTTCCTCTGAAAATAGACAGTGAACAGAAACACACTGAATCTACATATGGTCTTTGTATTATTTCTAAATTATTGACTATAAAGTGATAATTTCTATTTCAATTCCAGATTGAAAATGGAGTTGCTCAGATCAATTTTAACAGTAAGAGAGCAGCAAGTTCTATTGGCTTTGACAGTCTGGAAGCACTGGATGGCTCATATTTATATATTGTGGCATCAGTGTTGGAGTCTAGGGGTAAGTTGCTCTTTAACTGAAATTTTTCTCAACACTTCTGCAAATGTGAACAGAACTAGAAAAGAAACTTGCAAGGCTGACTTTCATAATATCAGACTTCCTTTAATACTCAGTTCTTGTTCCAAAAGCTTGTAAGGAAGAGCAGCCCGTTCTCACTGTAGCAATGGTTGAGGATTCAACTTATTTTTGGCCATTTGTTCCATGGGTGCTGTGTTTTGTCAGGTGGCCTCAGTGGAGAGGTGGAGTTCACTGGAGTCAGGTTTGCTGTCTCTCCTTACAAGCTCAGTTTGATTGCCACTCCTCTCTTTGTGAAGCCTGGACTCCCCTTCTTCATCAAGGTCAGTTCCCAGGAGCAGGGCGTTGCACATTGAGCAAAACCCATCACGCACAAACTTTGTCCTTTTCTCTCTGTGTCACTCTGTGGCTGATAAAAACTCTTCCATTTCTGTTGGCTTGTACATTTTTTGACTCCCTGTTGTAGGAGCAGCTGAGCAGCTTGGAGGACTCTTCCTGAAAATTGTCACCATTTCTCTGTCCTGGTGAACAGGTGCAGGTGAAAGACCCCATGGATGACTTTGTTGGGAATGTCCCTGTAACTGTCACTGCCAAATCCTTAAATGATCAAATGGTTGAGACTCAGCTGATATCAGAGGGTTCAGAATCTGGGAGAAGAAAAACAAGCACCAGTGATGGAACTGCTTTGTTTGTTGTAAATATCCCACCAAACAGCAGAATGTTGGAGTTTCAAGTGAGTTAAATTGTTCCATTAAATTATTTCTTCAAAGGTGCAATTATTTCTTTGGGGATAAGGTCTTGAGCTGGCTTCTCTTTTATTAATCCCTCTGAACAACATATTGCAGCATGATTTGAGTATTGTCATTGCTTGTTGGCTTAGGTATCATTCTGTACTCAGACTATTCAGACATTTCATTATCTTTCCAGGTAAAAACTGCAGATCCACATCTTTCAGATGAAAACCAAGCAAGTAAAAGTTACGAAGCAAGAGCTTATTCATCCCTGAGTCAGAGTTATCTCTATATTGACTGGGCTTCAAACCACAAAACCCTGGAAGTGGGGGATGTAATAAATATTAATGTATATCCACAAAGTCACTACATTGATAAAATACATCACTACAGCTATTTGGTGAGTAACAGATGTTTCTGCATAAAATATTGAATTGTAATTCAATATGGATGGTCATGGATGAAAAACCTCAGCAGTCAAGAACTATCCTCAGCATAGAATATGTGCAGTTCAGGCAACTGCTTCCTTTCAGATACAATCTGTCAGCTTTATAGGAAAAAAAAAATACTCTCATGTTTAAATTTTATATTTATATGGTCTATTTTTAAAAAAAATTCTTATCTGACATTGACTGGGATTGAGGACAAGTAGTGTTGGTCTCAAGAGCTATTTCAGAAGGTGAAATGTAGATGAAGGACAAGAAGTCCAGAGACAGCACTTCTTTTTAGTGGAAGATATAAATTCAAATAATTATTACATGTGAAAAATAGACCGAATATAAAATTTGACTTTTTTATTCTCCATCATTTTTTTAAACTATAGATCACATCAAAAGGGAAGACAGTGAGCTTTGGAACTCAGGAGAGAATGAAGGATTTGCAGTATGACCACCTAACTTTACAGATAACCCAAGAGATGGTTCCTTCAGCACGTCTCATTGTTTACTACATAGTCATGGGAGAAGGAGCTGCAGAGTTAGTGGCTGATTCAGTTTGGCTGAATGTGGAACAGAAATGTGGGAACAGCCTTGATGTGAGTAGCAAAATAGACACTGGAATTTGTGGGTGTGCATTCGTTTTATGGTCAGATTTTATGTGGACTTACACAAGTTCTTTGACACTAAAATGATTATAGTAAGTGTCTGCCATTAGCTGGATTGATTTCAGAACAATGTGCTTTCAAAATTACCAATCTTTGTTTTCAATTTATAGATCAAGCTGCAGTCAAGCCAAGAGACACTGAAACCAGCAGATGTTGTATCACTCACCCTAAAAACCCAGCCCAATACCTTTGTTGCTTTGTCATCTATTGACAAGGCAATATATGGAGTCACAGGAAGAAGGAAGAGGGCAATGGAAAAGGTGAGGTAGCAGCCAAAAAAGGAAATCCAGTTGCTCTTTGTTTCAGTTCACATGCAATAACTGATACGTGTCATGCACTCAGCCAGCCTGAAAATGGGCAGCAGAGCAGTTCAAGGCTGAGTGAAAGTTGTTTGTTTAAATCTTCAGTTCAAAATTATTAAAAGAACCAGTTTACAATCTTTTGAATTCCAGTAGACATAAATTGTGATTTTAAAAGCAGATCTGAACTCCCTCATCAGAACTCCACAGACCTGGCCAAACCCAGGTTGCAGTGGAGAGCTCCTTGCTGAAGGAGCCATGGAGATTATGATCTCCTTCTTTTCACAAAGAGCCTTTCCAGGCTGTGTTCTGAGGGCATCCTGGAGCATGGCACGTGTGTTTCTCCTCAGATCATGCTGCAGCTGGAGAAGAGTGACCTTGGCTGTGGGGCTGGGGGAGGACAGAACAACATTGCTGTGTTCAGGATGGCCGGGCTCACCTTCCTCACCAATGCCAACGCTGATGACTCAGAGGAAGCAGGTACATCCCTGTGGTCCAGCCATGGAACTGTGCATTTTCTGAAATGTTCCATTGTTGTTATCTTTGAACTCACAGAGGTGCATATACTGATGACTTTTGAGGGGGGAAAACATCTTGTGGAACAGTTACTGTAATCAAAATTAAAACACCTCTATGTAATTAAAACAGCAAACATAAGTTTCATTCATTTGGAATGTGATCTTGTAGAGTTATTTTTAAGAGGACAATTCTACTACAAGAAAAGTTCATGTTGTGTGTGCTTTTTTATTTTTCTGGACAGGTGAACCTTGCAATGAAGTGTTAAGAACCAAACGATCTGACTTCAAGAAAAAGATATTCGATGAAGGTGTTACAAATATTTCTATGTATATCATTATTTTAAAAAATCAGATCCATTTGAAAATAAAAACTTCATCTCAAGGAAGCTAATTGTTTTATTTTTATTTCAGTGGCCAAATACCGAGACCGAGAAGCCCAGATGTGCTGCTGGACTGGAGTAAAAACTTACCCAGTCTCTGATACCTGCAGGGACAGAGCTCAGAGGATTCAGAGGGGCCAGAACTGCATTTCTGCATTCACGAATTGCTGTGAATTTGCCAACAAGCTGCGGCTGGAAGAGCCAAACAAGCTCCTGATATTGGCCAGAATGCGTGAGTATGAGAGCTCTGGGTGTCCTGCTCCAGCAGGACAGGGCATGGAGAGGTGATGGAATCTACAAACCCCTCCCTGGTACCTGGCAGGGTTGTTCCAGACAGAATTTGCCCACTCTCCCCAAGTTTTAGTTAAATATCCCTGAGGAGGGCAGGAGAGCAGTTCTTTATTGTGTTCAGCTCTCTGTTCTCTTCACCCACATTTAGAACAAGCAGAGCAGCAATCAGAGACTATTGAGAGTAAACTTGAATGCCAAATTTGAATCCTTTGCCCAGGCCAGAGACAACCACTGGGTAACACCTCAGGAAAGATCTGTGGGAGGGTTAAATTCCTTCTCTTCCATTATCTCCCTATAATTGCTTGTTAACAAGGTGATCTGTCAGGATATTGGACAGGTATTCACACGTGTAAATATATGAAGTGGGATGAACACAGATTTTTGACTGAGGGTATTTTGATACCTTTTTTCTTGTATCAGGGTTTTTTAACTTGATTTATTTATGTTCTTCAGATTTTGAGTCTCTCTTGGAAATGGATGAGGCACAAGTTCGTAGCTACTTCCCTGAAAGCTGGTTATGGGAAGTTCACCAAATTTCTTCAAGGTACTGCTTTTCTCAAATCAACTTTACAGAAAGGAAGTGGTGAAACTGAGATGAATTGGGTAAATTAGTTGTACCTGAGATGTGTGCTGAAATGGAGTCTTATCCAAACAAATTATTCCTGCCATGTTCCTCTCCGTGTGCTGTGTGGTGCCCAGATTGTTGAGCCGTTTTTCTTTTCACTTTGGACCTTGCTAAGTAGCAGCTTCTGTGAAATCAGTTCAACCAAGTTTATTCAAACCAAAATCCAGAATTCCTGTGTGCTGGCTCAGAGCTGCCCTGAGTCTCTCCTGTGGTGCTGGTGATGAGCTGTGCTGTTAACAGATGGTGATTGGTAATGGATAAATGTAAAAACACTTTTACCACAGGTCCAAGACTCTGTCTGTCACCTTGCCTGATTCACTGACCACCTGGGAAGTACAAGGTGTTGGCATTTCAAATAAAGGTAGGTCCTGCAACCCAGCTAGTTTGGAGCTAAAGGATCAGGAAGCTTTGTAGACCCTCTCAATGAGTTTGACACTCATGTTCTAAAATGTTCATTTTCTGGTTGATAGGGAAAGAAAACAAAAATATGTATTTTAGGGAAAGTAAATCACTTCATGTCATGTCAGTGTCAGGGGCTGGGAAAACAAAGCCTGTCTTGTGTGTGACAGTGGCTCATAGAGAGTAAGAAGAAGAAAAAATATTGAGTAACTCTTGCCTGGAAAACTTTACATTGTCTTGCTACCTGGAGCTCAGGTATTTGAGATTTTCCAAGAGATTTGGTAATCCAGGCAGAGAATTTCTTTGGGAAGAAGAAACCCGAAGAACCTGGAGGAGGTTCAGGTCAGATGGGGTGTGAGGAGTTGTGAGAGCAGCTTGGATGAGGAAGCAAAAACCTGGAAACTTTTAAAAAGCTTGGACTGTTCAAAGTACACACTGAAAAATCATAAATCATCACTAAAGCATGTCAAGACCTTTTCAAACTTGTCTATCACAAGGGTGGATGAGACACTCTGCTTTCATGTTTTTAATTCTCTCAGGTATTTGTGTTGCTGCACCTTTGGAAATCCAAGTTGTGAAGGATATTTTCCTGAGCATTTTTGTTCCTTATTCCGTGGTACGAGGGGAGCAAATCGAGTTAAAAGGATCTGTTTATAACCATAAAGCCTCTGCAATTAAGGTAATTTGTGTTCATGAGTCCTGCAGAAGGATTGAAATAATAAACTAAAAAAGCATTTTTCCTGGGAGTATTCAAGATAAACAGATCCTTGGGTGGGATTTCTTCAGTCCTTAAGGCAGAAACAGAGAAGTAGCATTACAGTAACAGAATGCTCAGTGCAGGATTTGATATTTCTCTGGTGTCGTACCTGCCATGGAAATGAAACATTAAAATCTCTCCACCTTTCAGTACTGTGTTAAAATAGCAGCTGGAAATGGAGTCTGTACCTTTGGAGATTCTGCAAGTGCAGGCTCGAGGATGCAGAGCTGTAAATTGAAGAATCTGGATGCTGGCTCTTCCTCAGCAGTCACATTCCGGATCCTCCCGCTGGAATTGGGTCTTCACACTGTCAACTTCACATTGCTGACGCCCAGGAACAGTGAAATTGTAGTTAAAACTTTACGTGTCGTGGTAAGGAAAAAAATCCCCCATGTTTTTTAAGCATTTTCGTACTCCAATAAGGGTTCAGTTGAGTCAATATAGAATTTTTGCTTTATTTTAATATCACACAATGTTCTTGAATTCACTGAGGCGTGTGCATTGGAAAAAGGAATGGCTGAGTATTTGAGCACACTCATTTTTAAACCTTGATTATAAGAACTGAAAGATTACATGTATTAAAAAAATAGATTAGACTTTGTAAGCAAGGGAAAATACTTGATTCTTAGTTGCTTGGTTTGGATTTTCACTGAAACGTGATCTTTTCCTTTCCTAAGGCTTAACTTTAACAATTTGTTAAATTTCCTCAAGAATTGTGTGAGCTAGAGCACTAAAATTCATGTGTACAACAGTTAGGTCAAACTACAGAAAAAGAAGGCAAACATACTGTGGGTTTAACCTGTTGTTTCAGCTGATATATTTGATTAAACAAAAATGTTTCCATTTTCTACCTCTTTCCTCATAATGATCCCAGCCAGAAGGCGTTAAGAAAGAACTCCATACAGGTTTCACTTTGGATCCACAGGGTGTTTATGGTAAGAAAATTAATGAAGTGTCTTTGTGTTATTTTTTCCTGGTCTTGATTCTTGATAATCAACCTTTTCGTAATGTGAAAAAAGTTGGAGTTTCTCCTTCCTGAGATATTGTAAATATATCCTTTCCCAAGGATTTCCTGCCTTGGCTTAAGGGAATTTGGATTAATTTCTTAAAGGAATCTTAAATATATCTTTTACTGTGATATGGTTGTAAGCTTTCCTCAGCTTTATTAATGGGAGTAGAATATGTTCTCATTTAACCCAAGAAACCACAAAGTTTAGGTCCAGATTAGATTTTTTTTGGGTAACAAAAGAAAGATAAAGAGTTTTCACCTGTTCCTTTGCAAAGCTTGATGTTGTTTGCCTGTACATTTGGGAATATTTCTGGTTGTCAAGTTTTGGTGTTTTGGTTGCTGAATTCTCAGTTGTAACCTTCAATCTGTCAATTACAGCTGAATCATCTGTTGATTTAGATTGTGCAGTATTATATAGATATATAATACTATATATAATTGAAGATATATAGATATATAGATATATAGATATAGATATATATATAATTGAAGATATATATATATCTTCAATTTCAGGTTTAATCAAGAGGCGACAAGAATTTCGATACAAAGTCCCACCAAATCTGGTCCCTAAAACACAAATTGACAGAAGCGTCAGTGTAAAAGGTAAATAGAAAATTTGAGTGCACTGCATATGTATCTTTCCTTTAATATTTTGCACTAAATTAATCTGATTTATTCTTTTCTTTTGAGACAAGGCTTTGCTTCCCTTTAGTGCAGAAATTCAAACACTTCCCAAAGACTGGTTGCTCACAGATTCTGCCCTTGGATTCGCTTTCACGAGCTGTCGTTTCACTCAGTCTTGGGGCTTTTCCTTGCACAGGACATCTTCTGGGTGAAGTGATTGGCACGGTGCTGAGCCCCAGGGGCCTGCAGGTGCTGAGCAGCCTGCCCAGGGGCAGTGCAGAGGCTGAGCTGATGGGCATTGCCCCCGTGTTCTACGTGTTCCGCTACCTGGAGGAGTCCGACAATTGGCACCTGCTGGGCCCGGAGACCCTGAGCGCCAGGACCCAGATGAGGAGGAAGATGAAAGAAGGTAGAAAACTCTGCTGCTTCTCTTGCTTCAGGCTTGTAGAGGTCCTTTGCTGAGAGAGAAGGGTGATGCATCTGAGGGAGCAAATATGATTCTCATAACTTTGCTTGTGCCTGATGTGTCCCTCAGGAATTGTGAGCATCTCGTCCTTCAGGAATGCTGACTGCTCCTACAGCATGTGGAAGAATGGGCAAGCTAGCACATGGTGAGCTGAAAGGGGTTTGGGCTGGAAAAAGCCTAATTTCATATTTTCAGTAAGCACCAGACAAGAACGTGGTAGAGATTTAAGCAGTGCTTACAACTCTGAATAATATCTTTTAATTCCTTGGTTTTACTTACCAGACCTTTTCTTTATGTCCATAATTCACACCACAACAACCAAGATGGCTTTGGGATGAGATGAGTTCTTACCCTGAAACATGGGAATTGATCCTGGTTTAAAATTATTTCAGTAGTGCTGCCTATTTGTTAAGTTAAATTTAAAATTAACCTTTATTATCCCTTTGAAGTAAATTTGTGTGTGCCCTCTGCAGTACCTGCCAATCTAAACAAGCAGCATCTCTTTCCTTCCCTTGGCAGGTTGACAGCTTTTGCTTTAAGGATCCTTGGACAAGTGAATCAATACATTAATCTTGATAAAATGTCTATTTGTGATTCCCTTCTGTGGCTGATTGACAACTGTCAGATGTCAGATGGGTCATTCCATGAATTTTCAAACTACCAACCTGTGAAACTGCAGGTATGAAACCCAAACCTTTTCTGTGCTTATGCAGTAGAAGCTGAAGGCACCAGGAGATAAAGTGTTTCATATTTTAGGTTTTATTTCATCAAAACACTCATTCAAGAAAACTTTTCTCTTTATTCTAAATTCATTTAAAGCCCAGCACAGTCTTGCAGACCTTTCTGTTTTCCCACAAAAAGTAGCTGCTTGCCACTTCTTAATATTCAGAAAAAGAATGTTTAGGTTCATTTCATAATCTAATAATCCTGGCTCATGAATAACTTTATATATTTTGTTTCTTTTTTACAAATGAGCTATTACCTTCGAAAGAGTCAATGTATTTTCAGGTTTAACTAAGCTGATAGTTTTTACAGGAATTTCTATTTGTTTCCACAACTTAACACTGAGAAATTCTATTATTTAAATGAACTTTTACTTATATTCCATTATTTTTATGATTTGATTTTTGTAGGGTACATTACCTCGAGAAGCTAAAGAAAAATCTTTGTATCTCACAGCATTTTCTATTATTGGAATTGACAAGTCAATGAAAATATGTCCTACTCAGGTAAACATTATTTTTATTTCTGCCAGCTGGCATGCTCTGGGCTTCTAATTTCTTCCCTTTTCTTTAACTTTTTTTTTTTAAGTCAGGAGTTTTTTTCAGTTTCACAGATGTCTTTGCTTTGTTAGTCTTTGTCTTTCAAAGCCAGCAAAAGAACAAGAAGAAACTTCAGGATTATTTATAAGCTGTTGTAGAATGCATTCTCTATCTGTGCAGTCCTGAGAGAGAAGCTGTGTTTCTGTAGGCTCACTGAGATGGCTGTGAGCTGTAAGCTGTCCATGTTTTCAGAAAATCCACGATGCCAGGAGCAGAGCAGGGGATTACCTGGCGCAGAACGTGCAGCAGGCCCAGAGCCCCTTCACCATGGCCATCACCGCCTACGCGCTGGCCCTGCTGGACCCCAACCACGGCGCCGCGAGGGAGGCGTTCTCTGGCCTGAGGAGAGAGGCCTTTGTCATAGGTACTGAATCCATTCTACCCTAGAGAGGCCTTTGTCATAGGTACTGAATTCATCCTTTGGCATAGGTACTGAATCCATCCTGCCCTGAGAGAGAGGCCTTTGTCATAGGTACTGAATCCATCCTTTGGCATAGGTACTGAATCCATCCTGCCCTGAGAGAGAGGCCTTTGTCATAGGTACTGAATCCATCCTTTGGCATAGGTACTGAATCCATTCTGCCCTGCAGAGGCCTTTGTCATAGGTACTGAATCCATCCTACCCTAGAGGCCTTTGTCATAGGTACTGAATCCATTCTGCCCTGAGGAGAGAGGCCTTTGTCATAGGTACTGAATCCATCCTGCCCTGAGAGAGAGGTCTCTGTCATAGGTACTGAATCCATTCTGCCCTGAGAGAGAGGCCTTTGTCATAGGTACTGAATCCATTCTGCCCTAGAGAGGCCTTTGGCACAGGTACTGAATCCATTCTGCCCTGAGGAGAGAGGCCTTTGTCATAGGTACTGAATCCATCCTTTGGCACAGGTACTGAATCCATCCTGCCCTGAGAGAGAGGCCTTTGGCACAGGTACTGAATCCATCCTTTGGCACAGGTACTGAATCCATCCTGCCCTGAGAGAGAGGCCTTTGTCATAGGTACTGAATCCATTCTGCCCTGAGGAGAGAGGCCTCTGTCATAGGTACTGAATCCATCCTGCCCTAGAGAGGCCTTTGTCATAGGTACTGAATCCATCCTTTGGCACAGGTACTGAATCCATCCTGCCCTGAGAGAGAGGTCTCTGTCATAGGTACTGAATCCATCCTACCCTAGAGGCCTTTGTCATAGGTACTGAATCCATCCTGCCCTGAGAGAGAGGCCTTTGTCATAGGTACTGAATCCATTCTGCCCTGAGGAGAGAGGCCTTTGTCATAGGTACTGAATCCATTCTGCCCTGAGAGAGAGGCCTTTGTCATAGGTACTGAATCCATCCTTTGTCATAGGTACTGAATCCATCCTGTCCTGAGGAGAGAGGCCTTTGGCAAGGTAGTAAATCCATTCTGCCCTGAGAGAGAGGCCTTTGTCATAGGTACTGAATCCATCCTTTGGCACAGGTACTGAATCCATTCTGCCCTGCAGAGGCCTCTGTCACAGCTACTGCCCCATCCCCACTGCCCTGCAGAGAAACTGTCACAGGCACTGCTCCATTCTCACTGCCCCAAAGAGAGAGGCCTCTGTCACAGGTCCTGCTCCATCCCCACTGCTCCAGGCCAGCCCTGTCCCCATCTGTACTCAGCACTTGGCAAACATCAGTTTTAGTGTAGGAGAGTGGGGTTTCCATGCCTGGTAGCTGCAGGGTGAGCTCCTGCCCATCTCCTGGCCCTGGCTAGGCAGTGCCTCAGCTGGTGTAGCAGAGCTGCTGCTGGGCCTGCACCTGAACCCTCTTTCTCCTCCTGCAGGTGATCCTCCCATCTACAGGTTTTGGAAAGATGCTTTCAAAGCACAAGAGCAGCCAACCCCCAGCTCTGTCACTGCACAAATGGTTGAAACCACAGCCTATGCCTTGCTCACTACTTTGCTGAGAGGGGATGGACACTATGCCAAGCCCATCATCAAATGGCTCTCTGAAGAACAGAGATATGGGGGAGGATTTTATTCAACTCAGGTGTGCTTTTACATATTTTGTCTTCATTCCTCAAGTATCAAAGTCTGAAACATTTTTTTCCATCCCTGGACATTCCAGGCCAGGTTGGATGGTGCTTGGAGCAACCTGGTCTGGTGGGAGGTGTCCCTGGAATGAGAGGGGTTTAAGGTCCTTTCCAATCCAAACCATTCCATGATTCTGTGACAGCAACATTTGAAGAGGAGAATTCAATTAAATGATAACACTGCCAACATCAGACTCCTGTGTATGGGATCAGTATCAAGTGGCTCCATTGCCATGATATTCTTGGTGTCTGGCAAATCTGACTTCTCTTCATTAAAATAAACTAAAATTTTATAAATAGAATCTCTGGAGTTAATTCTTGATGATTGGTTTCTGACAGGACACTATCAATGCCCTTGAGGCCCTGACTGAATATGCCCTTCTTGTCAAACGGCTGCGTTTGGACATGGATGTTAAAGTGTCCTACAAAAATGGTGGAGCCCTGAACTTATTTAAACTGACAGAAGACAATTTCGTGGGAAGAACTATGACAGTGAGTGAATAATACTACTTTAAAAATGGAAACCAGAATGCTTAGCATCTTGGTAAATGTAATATATTTGAATATTCATTTAAATTTAGTATTTCTGCAGAAGCTGTTACATATTTGAAATGTAAACAAGACAAGCAGATCAGCTGACCTGAATTGTTGCTAATTGTTGCTAATTTTTATTATTAATGTGCAATTTCTTGTTCCTCATCAATTCTTTAGGCACCTTTGCAAGATGATCTGTATGTAAGCACTGGCAGCAGCACTGGCATAGCTACAGTAAATGTAAGTATGCAGCCAGGTTTTTAAAATGGAATTTCTCGTTTCTTAATATGCTGTGGTTTTGCTCAGGAACTCCCCATTTCTTTCTATGCTGATTATTTGTTGGCTCTGCTTTGCTGGTATTTTTATATTACCAATAAACCAGACTTGTTTCTATTCTTCCCAGTGTGAGTTTTTACAGTTTTATGCCAGTTTTGAGGATTGTTTCCTGCTGCTTCTGTTTTGTCTGATTTATTTGTGTGTGTGCAGGTGAGGACAGTGTACAACACCATTGGTACTTCTGAAGAGTCCTGTAACTTTGAACTCAAGATTGTTCCCAAGAGAGATGATGGTAAAGGATTAATATAATTTTAAATGTTGCTATTCGGGTCAGTGTAAGGGAGGGAGGGGAAAAAATCTTGGATTTTTATGAGTGTTTTTTTATTAAGAAAGAAATAAATTCTGCCACTTTCTCAATGCAAAACTGGAAAGAAATAGCTAAAAGCTTTTTGAGCCCTGTTTGAAATGACTGCCTTTTTGTGAATAGAATGAATATTTACTTTATTTCTGTTATATTCATTTTTAGTCATTTATGGAAGAGATTTTACAGGTGGGGGAATGAGAAGAAAGAAATAGGATGGGGAGTGGGAGAGATTAACAGTGAGTTCTACAAAGTTTTGAGAGTTCTAGTCCAATTACAACAGGGGACAGAACCAAATTCTGAGTTTAAACAATATAAACACACAATAAACAACATTAAACCTTAAAGCTGTCATTTCACCTGAATTACCAAGGAGGTAAATGTCATTTGTTTGTGGCTAGATAATGAATTCCTATAAAAACAGCCACTAAAACAATGTAAAGAATTACCTTCCAACTGTGAAAATGCTTTGTGAGAGTTTGGGGCTGCAGCTTCTGGAGAGTTCTGAAGTTCTTTGGCTCCACTTGCCACGAACAGGTCGCATAAGAAGAGAGGGAGAACCCCTGGGGCGCCTGGAGGCTTGTGCAAAGTAAGTGAGTGAGGTTTAATTAATAATTCCATCAACTCTCCTCACCTTTTCTTTCTGTTTCCTCACTGTTCTGTACATGTGTGAACTGAATTAGAGCCAGGGTCATGATCTCTGTGGGGAGGAGTGTTCAGGTTATATTGGGGCTCTCCTGGAACACGAGCATTCAAAGCTTCTTCATGCTTGGTATTGGCAGAAATCTGAATGGATTCATCTGGACTGTTTTGCTTCATTATGAGTTTACTGGGGCCTAAATGTTGGCAGGGTTTTCCTCAGGTTTTGCTGGGATGATATTCAAATAGGTGTGTTTAATTTCAGTTATAATTAACTGTTTCATTTCAGTTATAATTAACTAACAGTGGCTCTAATCTAATTCAGGTACAGGCCCAGTGCCAGGGAGCCCCGCTCGGGCTCTGCTCATGCTGTGATGGACATAGGGCTGGTCAGTGGAGTGGAGGCCAATCCAGAGGATTTATCTACTGCAAGTATTCAAGAATGGTTCTTCCCTTACTGGCTTTATATGCCAGAGCTGCAATATTTACTGTTCTTCATCTTTTTCTGTGCCCTGCAGCTTGCGAGTGGAGTTGATCAGCTGATAGCAGATTATGAGATAAAAGATGGGCATGTTCTCGTGCAGATAGACTCTGTATGTTACCCCTCCCCTGACTGTAAGCATTGCTTTTACTCTTTGGAATAATTTTGCCACCTTTAGAACTCCTTAGTTCATGTGTCTCTCCAACAGGTGCCAGCTCACAAGTTCCTGTGTGTTGGCTTCAGGATCAGTCAGCTTTTCCAGGTTGGAATGCTGAACCCTGCCACCTTCACTGTGTATGAATATCATGCACCAGGTATGTGCTCCAGCTCTTCACATCCTTGTTTGCCTTTTAGCTCTGTATTCCTCCCAAAGAATTACATTTTCCTAGCTTTAACAGATTTTTTTACTCCATTTTATTTGAAGCTCAGGTGACTTTTGCCTCGCCAGGTTTCAGTGTTGATGTCTCAGACATTGATTTTCTACATGTATTTTTTATTTCTTTTTGGATCTTCTAGACAAAAGATGCACCATACTTTATAACCCCTATGGAGATGAAAAACTGGTGAGATTGTGTGAAGGAGATGAATGCAAATGCATGGAAGGTAAGCTTTATTTGAAGATGTTTTTTCATTTTACTTTGTGGGAAAATGCAGGGTAGTGCTTTGAACAAAGCCACACTGAACAGAAGGAAAAAGTCCCCACAAGAACACAGCTGTTTCTCCTCCAAATTTTACATTAAAAAGGAATTTAAAGCTGTGTGCAGTGTGATCATGGAAGTCTGACAGGATTAACTCTGGTGTTCGAGTTGTATTTTAAATATTCACTGTTCCAGCACGCAATCCCTTACTAATGGAGTTGCTCAGCTAATTTTCCCATGCAGGACGATGGAAGTGCACATTTTCTTTGGGGACATGCTGGCATTCTCTTACCTCTGCCTTTCCCTTTCTCCTCACAGCTGAGTGTGGTAAAGTGCAGGAGAGGCTCGGGGGGTCGGTGACTGCTGAGAGCAGGAGAGAGGCTGCCTGCCAGGGGGACACTGCCTATGGTAAGGGGGCTCCCACTGCCTCTTCCCTGCTCTCAGATCTGCTGTGCTCTGGCTGCTGCTGCTGCTGCACAGCATCTTGTTCAAATTACAGCTGTAGTGCTCAGAAATTCAGTGTGGCTGCCAGTGGCATAGAGTGATGTAGAGAAAGGTGAGCTCTGCCCACAGCTTCTCTCAGACCTGGTGTGGATGATTTTCAGGATTTGGTGGTTTTTACAAAGGTTGGGGGCCACTGGTTGTTTCTGGATGTGGATATGAGGATGATGAGGATGGATAAGGAGAATGATCCTAAGTAGGCTTTGATTAGGCTGGAATGGAGGGTGGTGGCAGTTTTGGTTGCTATTAGTTGTAGGTTGGCTCATCCTTCTGGGCCCACTGCCTCTTTCCCTGCTCTCAGATCTGCTGTGCTCTGGCTGCTGCTGCTGCACAGCATCTTGTTCAAATTACAGCTGTAGTGCTCAGAAATTCAGTGTGGCTGCCACTGGCATAGAGTGATGTAGAGAAAGGTGAGCTCTGCTGTTGGAGATTTTTTCAGAGATGGCTTAGAAGGCAGCTGTGAGGAGCAGATTCTCACAGCCTGCTTCTGTAAACAGCAGAGGTTCTCAGGTTATTTTTAATTACAAGTAAAAGTGGCAAACATGAAGGCTTTGAGAGCCTTGCACATCAGAGTTCTCAAGCAGCTTTCTCATAACAAGTAGATATTCTATCTTTAGCTGTTTTGGGAAAGCAAGAATAATTTTGAGAACCCAAATCTTGGTATTGGAAACATAAGGAGGAGTTGGTGTATAATCTCTGACCTATTGTGAGCTCAGATTTTGCAATATGCATGAAGTGAATTAACACTGTTATAAAAAGTGACTGATTGATCAATAAAGTAGAGTCGATAGCTGACCAATGCAAGGTGGGTCGTCTCCCCTCCAACTTCAATACTCTGCCCACAGCTTCTCTCAGACCTGGTGTGGATGATTTTCAGGATTTGGTGGTTTTTACAAAGGTTGAGGGCCACTGGTTGTTTCTGGATGTGGATATGAGGATGATGAGGATGGATAAGGAGAATGATCCTAAGTAGGCTTTGATTAGGCTGGAATGGAGGGTGGTGGCAGTTTTGGTTGCTATTAGTTGTAGATTGGCTCATCCTTCTGGGCCCACTGCCTCTTTCCCTGCTCTCAGATCTGCTGTGCTCTGGCTGCTGCTGCTGCTGCACAGCATCTTGTTCAAATTACAGCTGTAGTGCTCAGAAATTCAGTGTGGCTGCCACTGGCATGCAGTGATGTAGAGAAAGGTGAGCTCTGCCCACAGCTTCCCTCAGACCTGGTGTGGGTGGCACTTCCCATTGATTTCTGTCCCTGGAACCATTGCATTCCCAGAAATCAGGGTTGTAAAAAACCAAAATTCTCCCCCCTGAGCATCTCTAAGACACTGAGGATGCATGGCAGGAACAAGGAGTAACCAGGTTCTGCTCTGTGTCTTTCTGCAGTTTATAAAGTGAATATCTTATCTCGCAGTGAGGAGGGGTTTTTTGTGAAGTATTCTGCAAATCTTCTGGATCTCTATAAAAGGGGTGAGTTCCATGTTCTGCTCCTGGGAGAAAGGAGTTGGGACGCTCTTGGGCACTCATTGTCTTACCTGTAGGGCCTGTGGAACTGAAGCTGATGTTCACCCCTTTGTCCTCTGAGTTTAAGCATCCCATGTTTCCTTAACATTACTACAATATTAAATTTTTTAATGTGCACAAGGCTTATTTACCATTCAGATTTAATTGAAAAATCTTTTACAAGAGACATGTTTTATATAATTAAGTTTTCCCATTACAGAACAGTGGCAAAGAGATCCCCTGACTGTGCAGTACTGTAGAACATTTTAATGTTTTCTATCTAATATATTAATTACTGGAAATTCTTTCTGTGTAACTGTCTAATTCTTGATTTTTTTTGTTGGTTTTTTTTTTTTTCAGGGCAGGCTTTTGCTCAAAAAAACAATGAAATAACCTTTGTTAAAAAGAAGACTTGCACAGAAGTTGAATTGAACCCAGGAGAGCAGTATTTGATCATGGGAAAAGAAGCCCTAAAGATAACCATTGGTTACAGTTTCAAGTAAGTCATTTACCACCAGGATAAACTGAGATTTAATCTTAAAGTGTTTGTATATGTAATAATTCTGGTGAGGAACAGAATTGATTTAATTTTGAAAGTATTCAAGCAGCAGTCACACAATGTGGTGTCAGATGTGCACACTTAAAGCAGGATTATGAACACAGAGCCAGCACTTCCATATTGTATTTTTTTTTTCTGTTTGACATTTTCCTTCCCGAATCTCAGCAGCAAATGATAATTTTCTGTTGTCTTCATAGATTCCAGTACCCCTTGGACTCCAGCACTTGGATTGAGTGGTGGCCTTCAAATACAGCCTGTCCATCCTGTCAGGAGTTTCTGAACACATTGGAGGATTTTGCTGAAGATCTCCTCATCAGTGGCTGTTAACTCACTTGGAGAAGTTTTTAAATTAAAAATCCAGATCAAATCCCATTGAAAAGAAGAAAAATCCTCACCTATTTATTAATTCTTTTTGACTGAACGCTCAATAATAGTTTTCATGAGAAATTATCTTGGCATATATTTTATAGCAATGTTATTACAGCTATATTATATACAGCTATATGAGTAATGCTCAAATATGATTTTTAAGCTTGGACGAGAGAATAACACAGAATGGTGCAAAGACATTTGAAGTCAAAAGAGTTGGACTGACTGCAAAAACAAACATGAAAAACACTGTCTTGTCACTAAACCCAAGTCTTATCTGAACATAAATACATGCAGCCACTTTGTGAGCTCTCTGTGAAAGAAACTTCATTCCTTAGCTTTTCCTTTTGTACTCTTTTTTTGAATTCCTGCATTTCCATTCCTGACAGTAACTGATGCTGGTTTTATGCTCTGCTTTCTTGTTAAAAGAACAAACCAAACAAAATTCTTCAGTTATATGTGTGCCTTTATTATTTGTGTTTTAAGACACAGTCAAATGAAGCAACATCTCCTGTGACCTTGGTGGATTAAAACAAATGTTACCTTGCATTTGATGAGTGAATTTGACAGTTAAAAATCTTGCCTTGCCTCCAGGAAAGTGGCAGATGAAAGGCCAATTTTCCTGCTCACAGCTCCTGGCACAAAACACCTTGGTTCCCAGTAAAACTGAGAAGAGAATCTGATACAAAGTACAGTTGCACACGTTTTTATTTGTATTGAGGAGCTGCCCAAAAGCAGCACGTCCAAGAACTTTAAAATTACTCTTTTCCCTCTCTCTTAGGAATATCTCAATCCAGGACATTTAAGATGTGGAAAGAAGATATTCAGAGATGATGCAATTTTTAATTTTGGCTCTGTATTTGACTTTTTTTTAACGTCCAGACTTTCTAAGAAGCATAAGAAGCTCACACTGTGTCCAGTAATAACTGGATATAAACTCAAACTGCAGAGAGCAGTACATGGAAATGCTCAGTGGGGCTGTCTAGACAGGCCACCTGTAAACATTTCTGCTCCTGAACTGGTGGCTGTGTATTGTCAGACCTAATTTTCTCTTTAAATGACAGGAGCGTGTCTTGTTGTCACAGGTGACTTTTGACATTTCGGTTCTGTTGATTTTTAGTGAGCCAGACTGCAAAAAAGGCTGCTGAAGACCAGTTATTTAAAAATAACACGTAAAAATGCTGCTCTTAAATATCAAATTGCAGTCACTAGTTTAAAAAAAAAATATTTAATCCTATTTGATCTCTCTGTTTCTATTCAGCATTAACTCTCCAGTATATCACTGAGATCACTAATGTACTTCAAATGCAAAAGGGAACATGTGTACAGATAATTAGCCCTGTGTAGGATGGAGGTGTGCACAGATCCCCCTGTCAGGAAGATTTCCCTTCCCCACGTGGCATGGCTTGACTTTCACAGCAAAACCACGTGGGGGAAAGGTATATCTGTGTGTCCATCTGCTTCCACATGCAAAGGGTGTTGGCAGATTTCTGCAGGACCAGAGAAGGTGGGAGTGACATGGGAGTGATTTTAGAGCTCAGTGTCAGCCTTGGTGCCTCATGGTCAGAGAGTTCTGAGGCACCAAACTTCCCCCAGGATTAATCCCAGCAAACATGGAAATTCTTGGAATAATCACTGCTTAGGTGACTCATCTGTATTATGAAATGGAAATTATTTCAAAGCACATTCTGTCCTTCCAAGCTTGCTGTGGATTCTGGACACCAGAGCTTTCCTCTCTGAATTGTACACAGTGTTTTTCTGTTCCTTGCTTGTTTATGTCTGTGATGTGCAAGTCTCCAAATGTTCCAGCCTTTGAATCCCCAGCCAAGAGCTGTAGTGCTTCCAGAAAAACTCCAATTTCCCTGCCCCACTGCTGCAGTGCTCCCAGAGGCCAGGCAGTGCCAGGTGCCTGCTCTGCCTCCCTGCTGATGAAGTGGCCCCAGAGCTCAGTGCTCCTGCCCACGTTTATCCCCACTTTTCCAAAAAAAATTGGGTGGCTGACCTTGCCTGCACAGATCATCTCAAAGCAGGACTCTCTAAGGGCAATTAAATAAGTTTGGGCATTATAGTTCCATTCCTTTTTCATATATTTCCCTTTGAATAAGGAAACTCAGCAGATGCCATTCAAATGTGATTCTCCCTGGGTGCTCTTGGCAGGCCTGAGTTGGTTGAATTCCAGAATTATAACAAATCTAAGGGTTAATACTCTGTTGTCCTTTAGCTCTTTTAAAAATACCTATTTCTGTACATTTCCATTTGTATTTTACTGATTTTTTAGACAGCTAAGCATCACAAAATGAACTCATTTATCTTTTCATTGCTACCAGAAATTAATCTCAATGGCCCAAGCTGGTGAGTGACTTGAATAGCCCAAATTCCAGCCTGTTATGCACAGTGACATGTGAAACTCACACTTTGCTCTGGGCTGAAAGCTGCTGGGCTGTGCCAGAGAGCTGTGACTAATTTAGGGAGAGAGCCAAAGGGTGCCTTTCTCTGGCCTTTGTTCCCCAAGCAGGGAAGAAGTGATTTTGTGTGCAGAATCCTTCAGGACATGCCACAAGCCCTAGGTACTCATACTCAGCCAAGTGCTCTGCCAAGAATGGTGTGGAATTAGGAATACCTGGCAATTTTAGAAGAGGAATGGTAAATCCCTATTGCAGGTTAGTGTCATTACTAGTATTACTAATATTATTACTAGTATTATTACATCTGAATACCTCCATAGTGACTGCCACAATTCTCTCCTGGCTGGCCCCAACACATTTATTAAATACTAGGGAGAAGAATGCTCCCATGAGCTAGGAGGGTGCAAGCCCAAGTTAGCACATAATTTTGATTTTGTTATGATGCTCCACTCTCATCTGAAATGATTTGGAATGGGAGAAATATTCACTTCATCCCAGTGAGTTTGCTCAATGCATCTGGGCAATGCAAAGCCAGAATATCACACCAAAATTCTTTTCTGTATTTGCACAGCACTGTGGATGTTCAGCGTAGGGACAGTCCCTCTTTTGAGTAAACACGTAGAGCAATACAAAATCCTTTAATAAAATCCTTGTAGGATTCTTTTCCAGTTCAAAACTCTATTAATAAACATTATCAAACACCCATTTCCACAAAGGAGGAGCTGTGGAATCAGCTGGCAGGGGTCTGTAACTCCATTTACAGAAGGGGTGTCAGGAGATGAGGGAACACAGGGTAAGAAAATCCATCTTTTCTTTTGAGTGGAGATTATTTTGTAATTTTAAAAAATCACTGTCTGGGAGCTGCCAATTTGGTGTCCATCCATGGTGGATGTCTCACTTGACCCTGCCTACAGAGGCCTATTTTCAGCCTGTGTAAATGTTAATGTTTAGACATGTCTCCCAGCAAAATGTGTTCTTAATCTCCTGCTGAATTCTTACATCAGAACACACAGAAATTTAGCATGGCTGTCAGTTATTTTTCCAGTAAAACACCCACCTTAGAGCAGTTACATATGCTTTCAATTTTTAGGATATTTAATAATGTTTTCATCTCTAATTAGGAGAAATATCTGGGCTTGGCTCTTTCATTCTCCTGGGAACCAAGAGTTTGCTTTTGCCAATTCCTGGATCATTACAGAATTCCAGTGCTTGTGTTAAATTTTGCTTTTCAAGTTCTGAATGAACTTGGAATTTGGATACATGTTTAAGCAGCAACCGATTTCCTGGAAAATACTAAACTGGATTATACACCACAACTCTCATAAAAAGAACATTCAAGTGTAGAAAACAATAGCAGAGAGATCCTGAGTAAAACTTGCTCTATTCAGCCCTTTCTTTTCTGTCCCAGGAAATATTTGCTACACACAGGGGGTTATTTATAAAATGGTTATATTTACCCACATTCAGAGCTAGAAGTCACGAAATGCAGATTATTCCTAAGGTGCTGTGGCTCAGACTATAATTCCTTTGTTTATTTGCTACTTGACAGCTAAAAGGGGCAATTTCTTTTACAGACAAAGTAAACAAAAAGTTATATTAGACACACTTTAAATCAGCTGAGATATTTAACCCCCCAAATTGGGATTTATAGTGGAAAATCTATTTTCTCTTCAGGGCAGCAGCCCCACTGGTGCCAGTTTAAAGGAGCACATGAAAAAGCTGTACCATGAGGAGCACATCCTCAGCTACAACAAATCAGTGGCATTGAAATTATTTTGGAGGCAGCTACACTTGATATCTACATCTGCAGACACAGGATTTCTTCAACTGCAGCACAGAAAACCAGTGGGAAAATTGCTTCCCAAAGAGGAAATGTGTCAGGAACCCCACTGAAGGATGCACTGTGCCAGTCTGTACCTGCTGAAAGGTGAATTGCAAACTACAGACATCAGCTGAGGTGTTGGTGACAGGCTGGGCCTCAGTGGCAGCTGGGACTGAAATCATTCCTTTGCTGCATGGCTGATTAGTCAGGTTTCCTGCATTACTTATAAAAAGCAATATGCCATAAAAATGTCATTGTCACTGCTTAAATCATAACATTTTCCATTAAAACCTTCTGCCATAAGGTCCTAGAGGATATCCATCCCCAGGCTCTGACAGGGAGGTAGGAATGGGTGTTCATTTCCAGCAGCAGTGAATTCCAGCAGTTTCAAGTCACCAATCTATGTAATATGAAAGGGTGGGCTTCTTTCTAAGCTTCTGTTTTGGTCAGGAGTCTCAAAATCAAGGCAGGATCAAAAGCTTCCTATGGAACCACGAGGGATCAACTTAATCCTTGACATAATTATCAGGATTCCATGGATTTATACCAAAAACTGGAGGGATGTACCTGAACCCACATGAGCTCCTTCCCTGTGTCCCTGCTGATCCTGCCAATCCCCGTGCCCAGGGCTGAACTGGGATCAGTCCCAGCCCAGAAACACTTCCCAGGGCTTTGAAACAAGATGTTCATGACAAGAAAAACTCTTGGATGTGACTTTAGAGAACCAGATTTAGGAAATTCTGCGTTTCCTTCCAGGCCATGTGTTGCCCCAAGGAACCCCAAACTTTCCTTGTGAAGCCTCAGCACAATTCCTGCTGCCCTCCAAAGCCAGGCTTTGGTTGTTTGGGTCTCTCCCAGGCTTTGTCTGAGCCTGGCAGATGGGAGCATTCCCTGTGTGCCTCCTCCTCTGGCTTTGGGGCTCCAACACCCAGTTTGTGATTCAGATGTTGGACATGGAGCTACAAGTTTTGTTTCCTTGGCTGGATTCCAAGGACACTGCTGGGAACATGTCTGGGATTTTGGGCTCTTGGGTCCCTCACTGGCACAGCTGCCAAGAGGTCTGGCCTCAGGAGAGGCTCTTTTAATTCAGGAGTTAAACACTTACCTGTTTTCCCTATTCACAATATAGGCTGTTACTCTTTTACCTGATTTCCCCACTTCCAGCTGTAATTTTTCATTCAGGCTCCTCCTATGCTTAAAATTCAGTTTCTTTTCTCCTTGAGAATCCTCCTTAAAGCATCTTGGTTTGTGAACACTCAGGAGTTTTCCTGCTTGCTGGAGCAGTGTTTTGCTGAGGGCTTTGTTTTTCCTTTACAACAGGGATAAAGAGAATTTTGTTTTCCCCTTGTGAAACCTCAGATAATATTTGGAGCTTCTGTGTTCCCTGGGTGTGTTGCCCATAAAATACAGGTACAGAGAGACATGGTGTGGAAATTCCTCAGGATTATGAATCACACTGAAAAATACCATTGGAAAGCTGAGCCTGATGCTGTTAGTCATTCTGCAATAGCAGAGGAATTATGGGCTCAGTGGAGGAGAGATGCAAGTTAGTGCAGAGTCAGTCTCTTTCTGCTTCTGACATGTGGAAAACATCTTCAAGCATCTTTATTTTTCACTGCTATTAGCAAAATGAGCAGCTTCTGAAAGGGTTAAAGGAGTTTTGCCATAACCTTCACTTTCCCCTCAGTTCTTGTCATTTATGAGGATAAATGAAGATGTTAAATAAATCTGATGTTTCCTTTTTCTGTTTCCACTAATTAGTCCCAGTCAATCAATAGAATATCCACATTTTCCCAGCTGGTTTAGAGTCAAAAGATATCTGAAACTGAACTTGTTTTTTCATGTCACATCCAGACTTTGGAAGAGTGTTCTGGCAGCCTTCCCCGTGGGCACAGCTCCCGTTCCCAGAGTTCTCTCCAAGGCATTAAGAATGGAAAGAAGCAGCTCAGAATTTTCCAGTTTAGCTCAGGCTTTCTGTACATTAAGAGAAACAGAAGCACAACCACAAGTAGAGCAGAAGCCTTCATGTGGCCAGAGGGCTGAGCCTCAGCTGGGGAATCTGGCACAAAGTGCTGCATGCTGGGCTCACACTGCAGCCCACGTCTGTCCTGCTCTGGGGCACAGACTGAGGCACCAGGGAGCTTCTCCACATGAACCAGACCTGCCTGGTGGCCTCAGCTCAGAGGCAGCCTCAGAAATCTCTCAGTGAGTTACTCTGAAATGCTCTTGCTTGTAGGAAAACCATCAAGGCCACTGGGATAGAGAGAAATACTTTCATTTTCTCTCTGCTCTTCAGGGGGATTCCTTGGCTTGGCTGTGGAAACTGCTTAATGGGTGATTGAAATAAGCAACACACATATATATATAAATAAAGTATCTATTTTTGGGTGCTTTTCTCCTGTCAAATGCTGGCAGGAGAACAGAACAGAACGCTCCAGAACATCTATTCATTGGAGGAAAAAATTCCTATGATAATTCTGTCTTACAGAGAATATCATCTGGGAAAAATCCTGAGGCAGAGCAGGGATGAGGGAAATAAAATCAATTCCTGATGTCTCTTTGAGGGTTACAGTCCAGATTTATGAAACCTAGTGGGAAACTTCCCTGCTCTTGTAATGAGGGTTGGGCTGGTCCTTGGGGTAGCACCATAACAAAACAGAGCTACAACTGGTAGTAGGCACAGACAGATCAAACTGAAACATGTAAAAAGATTTTATTAGAGACAGGAGGTTGAATTGTGGCAAAGCTGAGGGTAACAATAATCAGATTTAATGATTCTTCTTTTCTAATCTTGAAGTGGTGGAACCTCCCAGACACTGTGTTCCATTCAGAAGACAGGTAATAGTGTGGGAGTTACAGACTCCTTCACATCAGAGCTCTGACCAGGCAGAAATCTTGACTTGAAGCACTGAGCTCCAGTTCCCAGAAGTACTGGATCTCATGGGCACTGGATTTGCTTTTACTCGCAAATTTTCCTTCCTGTGTTTTACTCATTTTCAGGTTTTCCTAGAACGTGTGCACATTTCCAGCTAATTTATACTTATTGAAAATCATGTTTTCATCAAAGGAGACATCCCTATCTTAAACATCTCTCTGAAATGCAATTCTCCTTTTGACTAAAGTCTTTAAAACCCGGAGCATCTGAGCCTAAATTCCATTTTCGATGTCCTATGAAACTTGTAGCATTAAAAGTCTCAACACCTTGGCTTGGTTTATAAGGTAATATTAAATATAGGAATATATTCCCTTATGCACTTTTTCCCTAGGATATAAAGTGGTCATTCCCCCTAAATAGTAACACAGTGCCCTGCAATGCTGAGCACTGCTGGAATGGCTCTACAGTAAAACTAAGCTTCAAATTTTAATCTCTCTCTGAGCCACATCCTGTTTTCAGTTAACTGATCTCATATGGGGGAAATTTACCACAGGAAATCTCTCTAGTTTGGAAAGTACCAAAACCTTATCTTTAGTTTCTTTGTGTAATTCAGCACCTTTGGAGACAGAGGTGCAGCAGAATCACAGAAACTTTCAAGCAGTCTCAAAGCCAGAGGAGTGAGGTAAGGGCACAGGGAAGAGGCGGAGCTGCCACTTCATCCCTGAACCTGACCCTGTGATCACTCTAAAATTAACATCTTTCACCTCTTTGTATCCCCAAAGTTTGAAAAACCACATCCAGAAATCTTTTCGTTTCTGAAAGAGCTTTTAACTCACATCCTGGCAGAAACTGCCCAGGCGAAATTAACTTAGGATGAATTTTAACAACCCAAACAAGGCCAAATGTGTCAGGCCAAGGCCTCACTGGGGCTGTGTCACACTTTCCTCCTAGCTTTGAGTTAACACTCAGCCCTGCTGATCTGAACTACAGATCTCCATCAGATGAGCCCAGAGAGGAGGGGAGTGGAGCTGAGGTGTGTGTTGTGTCTGTCTGTGCTCACCCAGCAGGGAAGGTGCCAGACTCAGGCAAACGCTGTGTGAGGAATCCCTCGGCAGCCACACACCCACAGACCCTGCACTGGTGCTCCTGTTCCTGCCAGGGCAGTGAGCACCCAGGGAAACACCTCTGCTTTTCATTGTCAGTGCTGAACAGGGCCTCACCCCAGGGATATTCCCCACAAGGAACAGTGCACAGATTTGCATGTACAACTCTTTTTCTGACTGAATCCTCTGTCAGAACTAGAGACGGTGGCAGGCCGTGTCAGGGGTGAGGAGAACCTCCTGCTGATAATGAAACTTTGCTTTGTACAATCTTCCCTGCGCTCTAAGAAGGCTTTGCAGGCATTGCTGAGCTCCTGTGTTTCCCGGCCGCGCCGCCCCGGGCTGCGTTGGAGCCTGAGGCCCAGCGGGGCTGCCCCGCCGAGGTTTCCCGGAGGCTCCGGAGGCCCGGGGCTCCCGGACCGGGCCGGGGCTGCCCCGTGCGGGGATGTCGGGGCAGGCAGGGCTTGCAGGGCACCATGGCACACCCGGCACCGCTCCGCTTGCAGGACCGGCCGCCACATTCTCCGTTCCGGCGGCGCGGGGGAATTCGCCCGGCGGGGCCTTTCCCCGGGCAGTTCCCCGTGCCCGCGGCCGGCACGGCGCCGCTGCCCCGAGCAGGGGAAGCCCCGATCCCGCCGGCCCCGGGGCGCGGCTCGGGCTCCCCGCTCCTCCCGGCCGGAGCGAGGCAGCATCGCCGACAGCCAGCCCAGCCCCGGTACCGCGGTGAGAGCCCGGTACCGCGGTGAGCGGCCCCGGTGCCCGCGGTGAGCCGCCCCGGTACCCGCGGTGAGAGCCCGGTACCCGCGGTGAGAGCTCCGGTGCCCGCGGTGAGCCGCCCCGGTACCCGCGGTGAGAGCCCGGTACCGCGGTGAGCGGCCCCAGTACCCGCAGTGAGCGCCTGCCAGGGCCCGGCGGGCTCAGGTACGGGAGAGGCGGGGATGCAGGGAGGGACGGAGGGGAGCGGGAGGGACGGAGAGGAATGGGAGGGATGGAAGCAGCGTGAGGGATGGAGAGGAGCGGGCCCCGCTGCGGAGAGCCGCCCGCGGCCCCCCCACACACGGGCCCGGTGCCCGAATCGCGTCCCGAACCGCGCCCGGAGGGCAGCGGGGCTGGCCGGGGCTCCTGGCCGCTCTCCGGCCCCAGAGCCGGGGTGGGCTGAGGGACCCCGGGCCGGAGCGCTCCGTGCCCCGGCACCCCCCGAACACTCTCGGTTCCTTGGCGTTTGTGCTGCCGGCTCTAGCCCAGGGCTCTGTCAGCTCCTGCGGGCACTGCCGAGCTCCCGCTCCGGTGCTGCGGAGGGAATTGGCCGAGCCAGGCCATGGGAAACGCTGCTGGCTCCCACACAGAGCCTCCAGCCCGGGCTGTGCCCTGCTCACATCGCAGCGGTCTCAGCGCCAGCCCGGCCTGCCCACGGCAGCCTGCAGTCATTCATTTTCAGATTTCTCAGTCAGCGTGACTGTTGGTAATACTGAAACAGGTTACGGTGTGTCAGTGCTGTCATGGGGAACAAAAAGCTTTATGAAGGGATTATTATAATCAAACTGCACCAGTTCTTTGGGTAAAAATCTTCCTTGGACTCTCCAAGAGACACCAGAATCAATTTTGGCTGCATTTCCAAAAATATCCCACTGCACAGCAACCAAACTGACCTGAATGTGCACAACACCTTGGCTCATATGGCTCCAGGTGGGCCTGGCCAGAGCACAGCATCAAGGGCTGTGGCCTTGGGATTTCCTTTGTCATTTCACCACAAATCTTATGACTTCGGGAAAGTCACTGTCAACACGCCAGCTGCTCAGTTTCTGTGTGTATGAAGTGAAATCATGAATTTTGAGAATTGCTGTGGTTGGGGATTTACTCTGCAGAAACAATCCTGTGCGATGAGGACTGACGGGACTGGAGCTCATCTTTCTACAACCTAAAAACTCGTGAAAGAAAACCCCAGCCCACCCTTTTTAGGACACTTTTAGGTCTATTTTTGTGTTGTGTTTGAGGGAAATTTTAAAGGTGTAATTTCCTGCTGATGGCAGGTCAAACCCCTCTGTGACATTTGGTCGCGCCTGTCACTGCAGAGCCAGCCGAGCAAAACGAGGTTGCTGCTCAGCTCTGGGGCTCTGCTGCATCCTCTCACATCCCAGTGAGTGTCTGAGCACCTGGATTGTCTCTCCTCTCATCCAGAGCTCGCTGAGATGGCTGAGAGCAGCCCCAGGAGCCTGCAGGACCCCCCCAGCTCTGCTCCTGATGAGAACGAGTTCCCCTTTGGGTATCCCACCAGCATCTGCGAGGACGTGCCTGGGCAGAAGTTCCTGTGCAGCAACTGCCACAACATCCTGAAGAAAGCCCTGCAGACGCTGTGTGGGCACAGGTACTGCTCTGCCTGCCTCACCTGGATCGTCAGGTAGGTGCTGGGCTGTGCCAGGGGCTCCCTGGCATTCCCTGCTGCCAGGATTTTCCATGGGGATGCAGGATATTCCCTGACTCCTCCTTGTTCTGCCATGGGGCCTGATGGAGCTTTTCTGTCTGTGATAAAATAATTCTGATTTACCCTTAAAGGCTGACTTAATCCTTCCTTGGCACTTCACAGCCCTTTGATAAGGATGTTATGGGGTTTTGGTGAATATAATGTCATATATGTCTGTGTCCATCTGGGCAAAATGGGCGTTTTCTGTGTTTGAAAGACTTCAGTTTTCACTCTCTTTTCTACTTTTGAATCATTCATGGGATAAATAGCTTTCCATCTTTATTCTTATTTATGGTTCAGGCTGCCCTTATTTTCCTGCAATACAGAGAAGATTAATGGGCATAGTCCTGATCTTGAACAACAGAAAAGCAAAACTATTTTGACGCCAGTGTGTTCAAGAATTGGCCTTTAGTGAACAAGGACTATGGATTCTGAGTGAAAATCACAATTTTCATGGGTTTATTTGTGGCAGTGCCTATACAGAGACCTCCTGAACTGCAGTACACCAATGGACTGGTATTTAATTTTTCTTTCTTTTTACCAGAAACAATAAAAATGCAATTTGCCAGAAATGTAAAGAGGAAGATCCCAACACTTTAGGTGAGGAAAGCCTATTGGCAGAAGACAGGGTAAGTTGTAGTTCACAGATCATTAATTCATCAATAACCATTCTCTGTAGTCATCATTGGACTGGAGTTCAGAAGGGAATAATATAAAATGCAATAGCAGCTGATAGTTACACATTTTAACTTAAGCTTCAATAACTTGGATTTCCCGGAGTTTTTGATTTTAAAAAGTGTAATGGCAGCCTCAGGACTTCCCAAATCCAGGTTCTGCAATGTAAAATCCCAAACTCTTCCATATGATTAACTTTTTATTGTCTCAAAGTAAGTGGCGCTTTCCTACTTGTAATAGTATGTCTTAACTGTTACTTATTATCCTCAGGAAGTGTTTTAATGGATTTTCCAACCTCATGGTTTCTTGTACCCTTCAAACACGAAGCTGAACATAATAATTGATACAAACTATGCCCTGGCCAATGTTTCATCTGTAATTTAATAGTGCAGATCTCTTCTTGTGTGATTTTCCTGGCAGATTGCTGTGCTGTTCTGTATCCCAAATGCAGAGTGGGCCCTAAGGCCCAGTCCCAGCCTGTCCTTTCCCCCCCTCTCTCATTACATGCAGGGATATCAACAGACACAAAATTTGTCTACATTTTTGGGGGAGAAATGAAAAAAACAGGCAGCTGAATGTGGCATGAAAGCCAAAGTTTAGAAAGCAGCAAAATAATGGGTCTGCTGCTGATGCTGAACTTGGTGATATCCCAGAAAAAACTCGAAATCCTCAATTCTGGAATGAATTTCCCAATGACAGATGCCTTTAACTGTGGCAGGACCCCTATTTTAGTGCAAGGGTAATATTAAAGTGAGCAATATTTCATCATTACGTAACAATTGTACAATTCCTCGTGTTAGAATAACAAAAATCCATGTAGTGCAAAGAACAAGCCTCTCTCCCATCTGGTTCAGATTTTTTTTAGCTCGCTGCTAAATGGAAGCAGCCCCGATCTGAGCAGTGCTCTCGGTGCAGACTCTCAAGTGCTCTCTGCAGCACGTTTAGGAGGTGTTAATGACCCCGATAATGAAATGCATTCATTAAGGGACCCCACAGGCAGGGTCCTGTCAGCACATCGCTGCATGTGAAATATTTCAGGCTCCTGTGAAAAGAAATGCAAAACGAGAGCTGTAGTTGGGCTCATTTTCGGTAAATTAATATCGTGTCAAATGAATTATTTTTGAGTGCTAAGAAATAAATTATTTCATAATTATTTGGGCTTCTACTACTCCAAGATTAACTTGCCAGGTCACAGAGTCTTATGCAATTCAGTTAATTTTTGAAAAATTAAAGATTTATCAAGGTGTGGATTTCTAGCATCCTGTTTCTATTCCAAGGATGCATCCAAAAGTGCTTTCTGACCAATGTTTTTTTATTACTTTGTTTTCTTTTCAGGCTTTTGGTGATGCTGCCATTAATAAAGAGATTTCTGAGCTCAGAGTCCGCTGTGTGACCCCTGGGTGCAGCTGGTCTGGTATCATGAAGGATTTTGAAGTATGTTCAAAGAGAGTTTATTCAGATTAACATGGGGTGGGGACAGAGAGCCAATGAAACCAGGGTATCAGCAGACACAAATTAATGCAATTAATTGGAATCAGGGTCAGTATTGTGATTTATATCAATGTTTTTGTCTAAAAATATGCCGTTAATCTATGGAGATCAATGTGCCATTAATCTATCCCTGCCCATGGCAGGGGGTTGGGACTGGCTGATTTTTAAGGTTTCTTCCAACCCAAATCATTCTGTGCTTCTGTGATCAACTTTAGCAGGGCTTTGCCCAAATCCAGAACATTCTGAATGAAACTCACATTGCACAAACTCACATCAGCTTGATATTTTATCCAGTGGTTTCCTTATTATTTAAATACAAGGGGCAGAGCAGTTCAGTCTCCAGGACACTGTTCAGGCAATGTCCTTGGCATGTTTTTTTGCAGAAATTCTCTGCAAAAATACATTCTCTGTCAATGTATTGATTGTATTCACCATTCTTTTCAGACTGATCTCAAATGCCTCAGTTAAAATATTTAAATGGGCAAGATTTGGCAAATCTGAGTAATGAATACAAGGGAGAGAGCTGGGACTAGGATCGTGTTGTTTTTAAGCAAAAGCCCTAAGGGGCTTTTTAAGGCAGACCTCATGTTTGAATTTACCAAATGTTGTTTGGTTTTGGTTTTGAGATTTTTTCAAAATTAATGATTAACAAAAAAAACCCCAGTAAAGCTGGTGAATTTTTCACCAGTAATCTCAGTAACTTTGTGGGGTGGGACTTTACCCAAGCTTAGAAGAAATGCAGATCAGAGCCCTGGGCTGCCAGAACAGAGACTATTTATAGATAAATGTGGATATCTATTTATAGATAAATGTGAATGAGCACTTCACATGCTGCTTTATAACTTTGTACTTGCAGGAGCATCAGAGTTTGTGTGAATATGCTCTGATCCCCTGTCACACTGGCTGTGGGCACGTGGTGATGAGGAGGAAGCTGGCAGATCACTTGGAAAATGGATGTGTCAATAATGTGACAGTGTGTCAGCAGTGCCACTGCAGCCTGGCCAGCTCTGAGTGCCAGGTAAGAACACTTCTGTCTCAAAGAAAGGCTTTTTATTGATGCTTTCAATGATCTCTGGTGCCATTTTCCCATCCTGATTTCGTTGCACTCGGGGAATATTTAATTTTCCTGAGTTTGATCATTTTTCCACACAAATGTTGGGGGGAAAATGGATGTGATAATGTGCTGGTGGTGTGACAAAAGGCCCTGGTGCTCCCCTGGTTTCAGCTCCTGCCTCAGAATGAGTCCTGGTGTGAGGCAAGAAAAAACCAGAAAAGCACAGACAGCAGCAGGAGGGGATCTTGAAAGTGGCTGAAGTTTATTCAGACCAAAACTACCCACAGATGTGTAGGGCAGGATTCTGTCAGATATTATTTCTATTAGATCTGACCAGGTACAAATCTCCAAATTGTCAGCAGTGTCCACAGACCAGGAAGATTTCACCCTGAATCTGCCACAAATACCTCAGTGCCCATTCAAACATATCTGCTTTATATTTTTTATGTTATTTGCTCAAAACAATGAATGTTGTTTTCTCCAAATGATCTCAAGAGGATAATTGCCAGCCTTGCAGTTGGGCACAGTGATTAAAGACCCACAGGAGAGGAGGGCTGTGAATATTTCAGAGATGTAAAGAGTTCTGTGTGTCCAAAGGGTCACAAATTGGTGCCTTTCAAATACTGAGCTGAGAGATTTATAAGGAGTATGAGTCCTCCTGGGGTAGGAATGGGCTGCTCTGATATAAAATCTGCTCCTTGGGCAGTCCTGGCTGCTGAGAATTTTAAACTTTCTGTGCTGAAGGGCACAGACCCCCAAGAAAATTCTGTATTTGACCTGAGGCCTTGCAGAAGGCTTCCAAAATGGGTTGATAGCACTGGGATTCCAGATGTGGAGCTGGATTAAAGTGTGGGATATCTCAGGGTGGAAAACAAGAGCCTTCAATCCCAACCTCAACAAGGTAGAAAAAAGAAACCCAAACCTGCATTGCTCATCCTCCTATGACCTGCAGAGAGAGGAGAACCCAGAGCAGGCTCATCCTGCCTGTGCTGAAGCCAAATCTGAGAGCACCAGGAGGTGGCACCAGGAATTGCTGCCAGCCTTGCTGGGGCTGCAGGGCAGCCTGAGCCCGGCTCCTTTCCTCCCACTCTGCCGCCACCTCTTTGATATTTGGGTTGGGAAACCTTGGTAACCGAGCAGGGGGTTGGCCTTGAGGTGGGGCTTTTTCTCGGCCTCCTTTAGTACGTGTAGAATTCATTATCTGCTCTAATGAATTTGCACCGGGTTCACAATTGTGATTATTTGTGGGTATTCCACGTGTCCACAACCCTCTGGGAGAAAATAGGAGATTTTGGGTGCTGCTCTTGCTCTCTTCATTTTATTCATTCAGTTTAAGGTCTGGTGATTTTTTTGTATTGCTCTATTTTTAAATAAACTTCTCTCCTCTGAAGGAGAGTCCCACTCCCCCTCAAGAAATTGGTGAGCTGGAGGAGTAAAAGAGCAGAAATGAATAAGATCGCTGGCAAGATAAAAAGTGTTAAAAAATGAGTTAGAGAGTGAGAAAACCCCGTGGCTGCATTTCTGAGAACTGAAAGGGAAACCTCAGAACTGCTGTGCAGAGGAGCCTGTGAGGATGAAAGCCACCCCTGTGCAGAGTGAGAGGGGAGGGCTGGCAGTTGTGTGAAATACAGATATTACAGAGCCAGGGGCAGGCATCACTTCACCCTTCCTGCAGGCAGAAAAGGCAGGAAGCTCCTGGGAGTGTGCTGCGTTTTCTGCAGCACATCATGAGGGAGAATTTGGATTCCGGCCTCCAAAGTGTTCGTGGCAGGATGCAAGAAGAGTCTGCACATTGAGCAAAGTGCATGGAGTCAATGCAAGAAGAGTTTATATTTGAATTAGAATTTATATTGGAGTTTCCTGTGCTGTAACCTGTTTATCTTCATATATATTTATATATATATATATTTGAATTTCCTGTTCTGCTGGTCATTGTTGCTTCCTGCTCTGTAACCCCCTGCTTGTCACTGCATGTATGTGAGGGCACATTTTTGTGTGTGTGCACATGACTTGAACCTGGCAACACCTGCACATTGCCAATCTTGTACCCTATATCCCAGGGTGACCTTTAATTCAATAATTAAATAAGGTACTGAATTTTTTCCTTGTTTTAATGACAGGAGCATTCATGTGAAGGCAGTTTATGCAAGGAACAAAAACCTGTGCAAACAGAAACAGCATCAAAGGAAAAGGTGGGTGAAAGATGAGGGAGTGCAATGCAGCTTTATATCAATAATAAAATTATCACTTGTTCATTCAGATTAAATAAACACCTGAGAGCATCTTCAGATCCAGCAGTTGTTTCTGGCTGCTCTTTACATCCCAGCAAACCCTGCTCACTGCCTCCCCTCCCCTGCTCCCACAATTACCTTCAATAATTATCCTCCCAATTAACCTTGTAAAATGGGCAAATATTTGTTTCCTCTTGTAGCTTGAGTGAGAGCCACCTGAGCAGGAGGTGCTGTGGAGCATTTCCAGTATCTTTGTGAGGAATTGGGTGATCCCTGTGCTCATTAAATTGTGTTTTGTCATTCTGGGGTGAGATGGACACCTCCCTGCCAGGCTGTGTGCAGGACACTTGCTCTCACCTCCCTCTGAATTGATTTACCATCCATTTCCAAAGCTGGTTGGGCACTGGAAGCTGTGGAATTAACTTGATTTGAGTTAATCTGATTTATAGCTGCTGGGTTTGTGGCTTAGGTGTTTGTAGGGAAATAAAATAATTCCCTTCAATTGGTTTTGATTATTTCCTCTGCTATTTTTTTTTTTTAACAGAGCCACTCTACATCCTCAGCCAGCAAGGATGGCTGCTGTTTTTCTGAAGTTGGCTGTGCCTTTAGGGTGAGTGAAACAGATCCCTTCAGGGTGCTCCACACCCTGGTTTGGACATTCCCTTCAGGAAGCGTCTCCCAAAACAGAACCAGCACTTCTGCTGCCAGGTGATGGAGCTGCACCTGCACCCTGCAGCTTTCCATCTCCCAGTGGGCTGAAGGGTGGCTGGGGTGGCCATGGAGGGACAGTGACAGCTTTGTCTCTTCCAGGGAAGCAAAGAGAAGATCCAGGAGCACGAAAAATCCGCGTTGGGAGCGCACATGCTGCTCCTGCTGCAGCACATGAGGCACCTGCAGGGATCCCTGTGCCCCAAGGGCTTCTCCCCACGGCCAGAGCTGAGCTTGAGGAGTGCAGGGAAAAGCATCTGTGAGCTGCAGATGCCAGCAGAGCCAGAGCTGGACTGCTTCCCTGCCTCTTCTGTCCCCGGGGATGAGCCTGTCCTGCAGCAGCTCATGAGGGAGAAGGTGATTTCTGAGCTGGAAAATAAGCTGCAGGTGTTTGAGAACATTGTGGCAGTGCTCAATAAGGAGGTGGAGAGCTCCCATCTGGAAATCCTGGCCTTCAGGAGACAGAGTGAGCTGGACCAGAACATAATACGGGGCCTTGAGCTGAAGGTAAAAATGGCAGCAGGGATTGTCTGGGTGCTTGTTGTGTACACAACCAATGCTCACACACATCAGGGGTTGGGACCAGAACAGGAGTCTGAGCTGTGGAGGGCTCAGGTCTGGACACATATTCAGGATCCTTTTGTTGTTTGATACATTTTCAAACGTGGATCTCTAATATTTGTTCTCTAAATCCACGTTTAAGTAGTGAGGTACTGCTGAGAGCTCTGGGTGTTAGCTTGCCATGATCAGGCTGTGAGCAGGCAGCAGAGCTGTTTAATTGCCTGATCCTCTCACAGCAACATTTTGCCTGGAGGCCCAAACAACATCTCTGGGTATGTTTTGACATATTGCTGTCACTTAGGAAGGAATCAGAGCAGAGCTCCCAGAACATGAGGGCTCCAGAAGGATGCTGCCACCCCTGCAGCACAGCCTGCAGCAGGGGCAGGCTGAGGGCTGGTTTTTTCCTCTCAGATTGCAGAGCTGCACCAGTGCCTGATGCAGAAGGATGCAGGGCTGAGCAGCCTGCACAAGAGCCTGCTGTTCTCTGAGCAAGCCTCCTACGATGGCATCTTCCTCTGGAAAATCACTGAGGTGGGCAGGAAGCTGCAGGACTCTGTGACTGGCAGGACAGTCAGTTTGTACTCCCCAGGTAAAGCACAGGATGGAGATGTGTGTTCACAAACCCCAACCCTTCAGAATCCTCCCCAATTTCTCCAGAGCTCTGCTCCTTTCTGCAGCAGGAGCATCTTTAAGCCAGGCTGCTGTTTGTGCAGAGATCTGTGATGCAGGGCATGGATGTGCTTTTCCAGAGGGCTGTGCTCTGGTTTGGGCTCTCACCCTGCCCTTGGCCCCCAGCACAGCTCCTGCAGTGGATCCATCCCTGCCAGCCCTCAGCTGGTGCCTGCAGCTCCTTCCCGTGGGGGCAGTAACTGGATTAGGTAAATTACACTTGTGTAATTTATAATTTATCGTTTATAATAACAGGTCATTTTCACCAAGGTTTGAGGCACTAAAAGGATTCCAACCACTGGGTTTTCATTGCTTGCAATCTCCAGGGGGTGCTGATTTCTCTGTTCTCCTTTCTGTGAGAGAAAACCACGTCACACATTGCCTTTTCCCATATCCCAGAAGATGCATTATTCCTCATTTTTCCCCAAAAACCATCCTTACTAATGAAGAGTTCTGATTTTCAGCTTTCTACACTGCAAAGTATGGCTACAAGGTGTGTCTGAGGGTGTACCTGAACGGGGATGGGACAGGGAAGGGAACCCACATGTCCCTGTTCTTCGTTGTCATGAAGGGAGATTACGACGCTTTGCTCCCGTGGCCCTTCAGGCACAAGGTAAGAAGGGAAACCTTCCCAGTCTGATCCCAGCCACAAGGTGACTCTTTCCCTGGAGTATTGTGGGAGCTGAGTGCTTTTCCACATCCCTTTCCAAAGGTGAGGAGCTGCCCTGCAGCCCTGGGTAGTGATTTGTGTCCGACTGGAGTCCCTTGCAGGGAAAGCTGCTCCTGCTGACATTCCAGATTTGCCAGGCAGGATTTTCACCACCAGAACGTGGTGTTTGGAATATTCCAACCTGTGTCCACCTGGGCTAAAGCCAGACACATCCCTTGCTAAACACAGGTAATATCAGTTTAGAGGGAATTATGATTTGGTGCCTGAAGGCAGCACAAGGGTGAGATGTGAGTTCCACTTACAGAGGTGTCACAGATGTCTGAGGTGATCCTGGGCTGGTTTTTCCCCAAAGTGAGATCTGGTAATGGCAACAATGGTTAGGAAGGCAGTGAAACCATGGCAGGGCCTGACCTGTGCTCTGGCACTTGCCTTTGTGGGGTAATAATTCTGCAAACCTTTCATATAAATAGTTTTACTGCCAGTTAACAGCCAAAAAATAGAAATCAAAGTTCCCAATACTCAGTGTATTAATAGGTTGCTGCAGACCTTTCATATTTCAAGGTAAAGAACAGTGAGTAAATAAAAGGACTAACAAGGTGGGGATATATAACTTGTGTCTTTTACATATTTGTGCATTGGCAGCTGAGCTGTTTCTTCTGATTCCAAAGCACAAAAACAGAATAAATGCAATCACTGTAACCAAACCCAGGGGCTGTTCAGGTTGTCAGGAGAGAGAGACTTTGGACTGTGCAGTTCTCTACCAAGGAATAACTCCTTACTTGATTTAATTTCATTTCATTTTATGGGTAGCAAAGTTTTAAAAGCTTCATCTGGGAGTTCACAAGAGCCGACCTTGCAGGTTGGCAACCTTTGTTACAGTTTGTATTTAATTATCAATGGAGCACCAGCTGCTTTTGCAGCACTTGTGCCCCTGCTTGGTTTGTTTTGCACCCCAGTGTTTTCCATCCTCAGGGCCACGTTCTGTTTTCCAGGTGACGTTCATGTTGCTGGACCAGAACAACAGGGAGCACATCATCGATGCCTTTCGCCCAGACCTGACTTCTGCCTCCTTCCAGAGGCCCGTGAATGAGATGAACGTGGCCAGTGGCTGCCCCCTGTTCCTGCCCCTGGCCAAGCTGCAGTCCCCCAAACACGCCTACGTCAGGGAGGACACGCTTTTCCTCAAGTGCATCATAGAGACAAACTAGCAGCTCCTCAAGTGTGGCTGGCCTGTAAAATAATCAGTTGTGATAAAGCATTGCATTTCAAAAACACCCACCCCATAAACAAATATTTATCAAAGTTTGTTTGGGAAGGAACTGGGTATTCTGTGTATTTTCCTCTGTTCCACCTTTCAAATGTTCTTCCAGGGGCAGAGTACTGGAGTAATTTACCTAAGCAGATTATGCTTCTCCTCTCTGTATCACTTTGACAAGTGCTGTATTTATTACAATCATTCATATTTTCTTATGATTTTATTTATTTCCTAGATAAAACTCACTAACTTAAGAAAGGCTTGGTGTTTTATTTCACTGTCAGATAGGGAATTGAGCAGCTTGGAGAGGTTACAGAAACAGCTGAGCTGTGCTACACTTTCCTTCCTTGCTGTTTCCTTTCCTTCTTTCTGGGGGAAGATCCTGTTGGAAATGCCCAGAACATCTCTGTGTATTGTGTATTTCCCTCAGACCTGCCTGGCTGGGAGAGCACTTCCAGGCTCTTCAACAGAGCCCATGGAGAGAGCTCAGTTAGAAAAAGGGTGGATATGGATCAAATCCACGCTAAATAAACAAACAGACACGAAACCCGATGCCCAGGGCTCCTCCTTTCAAAGGCACAGCTGGCAGAGAGCGGCCAGATTTCATCCAGATCTCAGCCAGATCCCAGCCAGGTCTCAGCCAGGTCTCAGCCAGGTCTCAGCCAGATCTCAGCCAAATCTTAGCCAGATCCCAGCCAGGTCTCAGCCAGGTCTCAGCCAGATCTCAGCCAGATCTCAGCCAAATCTTAGCCAGATCTCAGCCAGGTCTCAGCCAGGTCTCATCCTGATCTCAGCCAAATCTCAGCCAGATCTCAGCCTGATCTCAGCTTGATTTCAGCCAGATCTCAGCCAGATCTCAGCCAGATCCCAGCCAGATCTCAGCCAGATCTCAGCCAGGTCTCAGCCAGGTCTCAGCCTGATTTCAGCCTGATCTCAGCCAGGTCTCAGCCAGGTCTCAGCCAGATCCCAGCCAGGTCTCAGCCTGATGTGCTCTGACTGAGGGTGCAGGCCCCCCTCGGACCCCAGCCCCTCTCCCGAGGGCATTTCCATCCCTGGAGGGGCTCCAGGAGCCCTGCGAGGCTCGTTCGGAGCCGCAGCAATCCCTGGATCCCCTTTCCAGCCTCGGGGCTCCGCTCCCAGCCCGGCCCTTCCCCATTTTCCCACCCTCAGCACCAAAGCGCCTCGCTGAGGAAGTGGCCGGCACTGAAAGAGCTGGAATCGGGGAATTATCAAGAGTTCTCTGCTCCAGCAAATCATTCCTGTGCGATTGTGTCTGGATCAAACCAAACGAGGCAGAAACATCACGGAGACTTTGAAGGAGTCAAATCAGCAGCGTTTGCTCCATGTTTAATGGCCAGGTTGGCAAAGAGTCAAAATGCTCCTACAGCTAAGACGGTCTGAAATGGTCAAGGACAAGGTTTGGAGGGAACTTGTTTTTTTTAATGGACTAATAAAGCTGAAAAAAAAAAAAAAAAAAAAACAGGCAAATTTTTGGCTTACAAGCCCTGGTCCAGGATAGGTAAAGGACTTTAACCTTGCACATGATGGCTTGAACTGGCGGTGTTGGTCACTCAGGTGGCTCCAGTGGGGTTGAGACCCTGGGAGCAGAGGGAAGAGAGGGTGAATGACCAACTTGTGGGAGTCACTCCTGTTGTCAGGGATGTGTCCCATGGAATGGGCTGTTCCTCCAGCTGGAATGGCCCCTGGGAGCCGCTCTGGGCCGCCCATCCACGGCAGCCCCCGGGGCCAGCGAGAGCCGCAGCAGCTCCGATCCCCGCGCCAGGCCTGCAGCTCCCGGCAGCTCCGTGTTTGGGTTTCCATTCAATATTCCTCGGCTTCGGTCTCCAAGGCTACACGCCAACATCCAACCCCTCCTCCCACTCCTGTTTTCAAAGAAAGAAAAACACTGTGAAAAGAGGCTGCAGCGATTTCTGGGCAGTTTTCAAAGCAGAGGCAGCGCTGGGAGCTGCTCTGCCCGCACTCCCCGCGGGCTCTGCTCCGACATTCCCGGGTGCTCCATCCCCGTGCAAAGGGGAAAGCAGCTCTCCACGGCAATTTAGGGGTGTGGGGGAGCAGTTTAAAGGTTTTAAGGAAAAAATGGGAACTTGGAGTATTATCTACACAGGGCTTCATTCAAATCCTTCTTCAAAAGCTGAGTTTTTTGGGAATTCCATAGCTGGGAGCCCTGCCCTGGAGGTGTGCTGGCCCCACTCCCTGGCCAAGGAGGGTGTGGGGCTGTTGCCCTCAGCTTTGGCCACTTTTGGGGCTCTCGTTCATTTCTGTTCCCGTGCTCACAGAATAATGTGCTTTTGACAGCCTGATACTCTGCCCTGCTCCAGCACGGACAGTGGGACAGCCTTGGGTGCCGAACCAGTGTCCAGCTGCTCCAGCTGCTGTCACAGCCCCAGAACCTGCCAGGGACCGCCATCCCACAGGGGACAGCCAGGTGGGTGTGCAGAGGAGGAAGAGGAGGATGAAGAGAAGGAAAGTGAGGAGAAAGGAAGATGAGGAGGAAGAGGAGGAGAAGAGCAGCACCCAGTAGCTCACTGCAGTGTGATCTGACGCCAGGCTTGCTGGGTGCCGTGACAGAAACACCTGCAGAGAAACCAGAGTTAAATCTGCTTTATGTTGCTGTAATTATGTTACTAGAAAATACAGGACACATCTCAAATTCTGGTGGTTTTTTTTTTCTCCAGTTTTGTTGGAGACTTTAGTCCCAAGGCGATGTTCCCGTGCTCTCTGTCCGTGCGGAAGGGTTTCAGTCATGTTCTCCCCGCGTACACCCGCGATGAACTCGCTCCAGCTCTGATTTCCGTGTCTCTCCATCCGCATTCCTGCGGCATCAGCGCGGGGCCGGGAGGAGGGAGCGGCTCCCGGTGCCCCCGGGACAGGCCGGGACAGGAGCGCTGTCCCGGAGCGCGGCAATCCCGGGTATTTCGGGCACAGGCAGCAGCCCCGGGGCACGGAGCGGGGCTGCTCCAGGGTTCTGGGTTATTTTAGTGCCGAGGTGACTCACGCTGATCCCGGTATGACTCAGGGGGAGCTGCTCAGGGGCACGGCTCGGCACGGCACGGCTCGGCGTGGCACACTTGGCTCACACAGGGTTTTTCTCACGCAGCCCCGCACAGAGAGCGGCGGGGCGGCCGTGTCGGACCCGCGGCTCCGGGAATCGCCTTTCCGACCCCTCCGCAGGTGCAGCACTCTGACACCACTTTAATGGGAAAGTTTGATTAAATAAATGATTCCCGAGTGCCGGGTGCTGAAAGGGAGGCTCAGGCCGGGCCGTGCCGCTCTGCCCTGGCGCTGCTCGAGGTTTGTGACACGTCTGAGCCCCAGCTCCCGGGGCCGCATCCATCACGGACAGGAAAACGAACGGACTCTGCTTGGCCCAGACCCCGCACTGGGAATCAGCTCTCCTATGGCCCGAGCAGCCTGGAAAACATTGCTTTTCCAGCACCGCTTTCCAACAAACACCAAATCCTACAGATTTCTTCTTGGCACCGACCGAAGCATTTTTACAGCGGCTGATTTTTCTCTGTGAGATTCAGAGAAAGGCTGCAAGGCTGCTCCCGCTTCCAGGAATCGCGGCGAGCACAGGTCGTTCCCTCTCGGGACAAGGCTGCGCAGGCACTGCCCGCATCCCACCCCTGCCCGCCCCCGCCCCGGGGCACCGGGGGAAGCTTTTCCCCGGCTCAAGGGGACAGCGGGGACGTCCCGCGTGTGGCAGAGGGTGACGGTGCCTCTCCACGGCGGTGGGTGCGTGGCCGACCCTGGGTGCCCCGTCCCGGCCCCGGCGATGCCGCCTGCGCTCTCCGGAGCACCGGGATGTGCCGAGCCGGGATGCGCCCTGCCGGTCCGGTCCGCTCGGTTCCTATCGATGCCAGTCCACGCCGATCGGTCGCTGCCGGTCCGTGTCACGCCAGTGGGTCGGTGCCAGTGCGGTCCGGTTCGGTCCGTGCCGGTCGGTGCCGCTGTGTGCCGTGCCGGTCCGTGCCGTGCGGTGCCGGTGGGTGCCGCGGGGATGCGCTGCTCTGCGGTGGGACCGGACCCGTGGGAGGCGGCGGGGGCGGCCCCGCTAATTGCATAACCGGGACGTCAATGCCGGCGGGAGCGCGGGGGAAGCGCGGGAAGATGGCGCCCCGCGCCCGGCCCCCGCCGCGCCCCGCAGCCCCCCGGGCCCGCGCCCCGAGCGCCCGCTGAGCGCCGGGGGCTCCGCGGTAAGGGCGGCAGCGGCGCCGCCGCGGGCACCGCGCGGGACGGGCGGGACGGGCGGGACGGGCGGGCGGAGGCGCCGCGGCCGCCTTTGAATGAGCCAATGGCGGCGGGGCCGCTGCCGCCGCTCGGGGCTGCCCGCGGCCACCCCCGGCAGGTGCCACCGGGGCGCGGGGGACGCGCTCCCGCTGCTGCCCGGCCCGAGCGGCGTGGGGCTCCCGCACGTGTCCGCGGGGCCGGCGGCAGAGCGGGGAGCCCCGGGAGGGAGCGGCGGGGGGGAGGGAAGCGCGGGGGTCCCGGGGGCGCGGAGCGGAGCCGCCGCCGCCGCGCTCGGACGCGCTCCCACGCGGGGACCCGGCGGTGTCGCGGCTGGGGAGCGCCGGGCTCTGCCGGGAGCGGGATCGCTCTGCCTGTCCCGCGGCTCCCGGGGAGCGGGAGAGTCCTCACGGATGGCAGGGCCGGGCAGAGCGGGCTCGTGTCGCGATCCGGACACGCGTGGTGCCGTGAGGCCGCACGTGTGGCTGTGACGGGAGCCCCAAGGGGAGAAAAGTCCCTTTCGAGCCGTTTCCGTGGCGTCCCTGGGGATCGCGGCTCTGCTGTGGGTGCTTTCTCTGCCTCCTGCACCCCAAACCTCGTGGCGGTGATATTTGGCCGCCTGGGTTCGCTCGCTGTGGGTGGTGCTGGCACATCCCTGCTCCTGCAGCAGTCCCGCAAATCTGCGCGGAAATCGTGATTTTAAAATCACAGCACATGTAAAGCTTTTATTCCTTATGTGCCCCTTCCCAAAAGGGAACCACGCGGACCTGTGGCGTGTCCCGTTGCTGTGGGAGCCTCTCGGGGGTTAAATCCCTCTTGTTCCCCAGCAGCAAAGATTTTGGCTGCTCCCTGGATTTCGTGGAAAGGAATCGTCCCAGCGGCTCTGCTTTGCAGCGTGCTGAGCCCCTGCTGGCGGGGCTGAGCCGCCTCCAGCCTCGGTCCTGCCGGGCAGAGCGCTCAGGGATGCTGTGCCGTGCCGTGCCGTGCCGTGCCGTGCCGTGCCGTGCCGTGCCGTGCCGTGCTGTGCCGTGCCGTGCTGTGCCGTGCTGTGCCGTGCCGGCGGCTGACAGCGCGTGTGTCCCCTGCAGGCGGTGCCGATGGAGGGCGCGGAGCTGAGCCCGCTGATCCGCGATGTGTACGCGGCCGCGGGCCGGGTCCCGCCGGCGGCGCGGAGGGGCAGCGGCTGCCGGGAGCTGATGGTCCGGCTGAGCGAGGGGCAGTACGTGCTGTGCCGCTGGACAGACGGGCTCTACTACCTCGGCAAGATCAAGAGGGTAACGTGGGCACCCCCGGGAGCGGGAGAAGCCGAAGTGGTGCCCGTGCCAGCGGAGCCGGTGCCGTTCCCCGGCTCAGGGAGTGCTGGCCTGGGCTGCAGTGTGTCCTTGGGTTGGCATCCTTCCCCGGGGTGTCACACCCCAAACCCGAGTGCCAGCAGCCCTGAGGGACGGGATCAGGCACCGGGGAAAGCAGGGAAGTGCTGGCAATGGGAGCTGACCCACAACCGTTCTGCTCTCCCCCGGCAGGTGAGCAGCTCCAAGCAGAGCTGCCTCGTCACCTTTGAGGACAACTCCAAGTACTGGGTCCTCTGGAAGGACATCCAGCATGGTGAGTGTTGCCCCCTTCCCCCTATCCCGCTGTGGGACCCTTCCCAGCAGCCCGGGGACGTGGCTGTGCCACCGCTGTCACCCTGCTCCCACAGCCGGCGTCCCCGGGGAGGAGCCCAAGTGCAGCATCTGCCTGGGGAAGAAGTCGGGCCCCAGGAACGAGATCCTCATCTGCGGCAAGTGCGGGCTGGGTGAGTTGGGTGACCCCCCGGGCCCTGCCGTGCCTGGCCCGGCCCCGCAGCTGATACCGGGCTCTCCGCAGGTTATCACCAGCAGTGCCACATCCCGGTGGCCACCGGCGCCGAGGGCCCGCTGGGGACGCCGTGGTTCTGCCGCCGCTGCATTTTCGCGCTGGCCGTGCGGGTGAGTGCGGCTGCCCCGGCTCCGTGTGCTGCCCGTGCCCGGCACAGGGGGCAGGACGGGCCCGGGGCGGCCCTGCTGACCCCGGCCCTGCCTCTCCCGCAGAAAGGGGGGGCCCTGAAGAAAGGAGCCATTGCCAGGACGCTGCAAGCCGTGAAGATGGTGCTGTCCTACAACCCCGAGCTGCTGGAGTGGGACTCCCCTCACCGAACCAACCAGCAGCAGTGCTACTGCTACTGCGGGGGGCCCGGAGAGTAAGGGCAGCCTGAGTGTCACCAATACCTTTGTGGGGACAGCAAGGGCAGCCTGAGTGTCACCATTGCCTTTGTGGGGACAGCAAGGGCAGCCTGAGTGTCACCATTGCCTTTGTGGGGACAGTAAGGGCAGCCTGAGTGTCACTGCTGGCTTTGTGGGGACAGTAAGGGCAGCCTGAGTGCCACCAATGGCTTTGTGGGGACAGTAAGGGCAGCCTGAGTGTCACCATTGGCTCTGTGGGGGAAGGAAGATGGTGATCAGGGTGGAGATGTTTGACCCCAGGCTTGCAGGGCACTGCTCTGGGGCCAGCAGCTCTGCTGCCTCTGCCATCTAGGTCTCTGCACAGACACACGGGTTAGGGACACTCTTTCTGCCCCTGGCTGGGGTCTGTGTCTGGGAGGGGGCTGGGGCAGTGGTCTCCACACGCTGCCCTCACTGTCACCGCTCTGTCCCTGCCCAGGTGGTACCTGAAGATGCTGCAGTGCCACCGCTGCCGGCAGTGGTTCCACGAAGCCTGCACCCAGTGCCTCAGCGACCCCATGATGTTTGGGGACAGGTATGGCCCTGCTGGGCATGGCTGGGGTGGCTCCATGGGCACACTCCAGCTCTGTGTCCCTGACCCATCTGACACCGCCATGGATCAGGTGGCCCTGTCCCACAGAGCCCCTCTCTCCCCTTTGCTGTCACCATTGTCCCTGTCCCACAGAGCCCCACTGCCCCTGGCCCTGCTGTCACCATTGGCCCTGTCCCAGCTGTCCCATGCCCAGGCCCTGCACAGGGGTGGATGTTCCTCACCCCCAGGCTGTCCCTGGTGTTTTGCAGGTTCTATGTGTTCTTCTGCTCTGTGTGCAACCAGGGACCAGAGTACATCAAGCGCCTGCCCCTGAGATGGTGAGGAACGGGCTCTGCCTCCGCTGGGATGTGCCCTGGTGGCTCTGGGACACGGGGCTGGCTGATCCCTGCAAGGGCTCAGCTGCAGGCAGTGTCCCACATCCCCCCAAAGCCCAAGGGATGTTATCCTGGCTGTGGCATCCAGTGGGATTCACCTCTGGGCTGGGATGCTTCCCCTGTGAGGTGTGGGGAGGTTCCAGTGGTGGTTTGGGAGGCTCTGGGAGCTGTAGTGGCCCTGGCAGAACAGGGCATGGGGGTGGCACCATCCTGCCAGGGCTGCTGACCCTGTGCCCCTCTTTGCTGCAGGGTGGACATCGTCCACCTCGCCCTCTACAACCTGGGTGTGCAGAGCAAGAAGAAATACTTTGACTTCGAGGAGATCTTGGCCTTTGTGAACCACCACTGGGACCCTCTGCAGCTGGGGAAGGTACAAACACACCTTGGGCTGGGCTGGAGAGCAGCAATGGGAGAGAGAAATGTCACCCCAGCTTGAGCAGCAGTCAGCACGGCAGCTCCTGCTCCAGAGGGGTTTAAGAATCCCTTTCGTCTGTTCTGGGATTTTCCTTGTTGGAGGGTCAGAGCTGACCCCTTTCCCAGCACTCACACCACCAAACCTGTCCCGGGGCAGGATGGGCACTCCCGAGGGTGGCACTGCCAGGCCCGGGTGGCTCTGGCCGAGCCTTGGCTCCCTCCCTCTGTCCCTCCCTCGCTCCCCGGCCCCGGGCAGGAGCCGAAATGCGGAGTTCGGGTTCCCCCGTCTGTTGGGATTGGGCATAAACAGGGCGGGCACTGAGCCCTGCGCGCCCCTGTCCCGCAGCTCACGGGCACCCCGGTGTCGGAGCGCGGCCCCCACCTCCTGAACGCCCTCAACAGCTACAAGAGCCGGTGAGAGCCGGGGGAATGGGCAGGGAGGATGCGGGATGGGCACAGGGAGGATGCGGGATGGGGCAGGGAGGATGCGGGATGGAGTAGGAGGATGCGGGATGGCACAGGAGGATGCGGGATGGGGCAGGAGGATGTGGGATGGGCAGGGAGGATGCGGGATGGGGCAGGGAGGATGCGGGATGGCACAGGAGGATGCGGGATGGGGCAGGAGGATGCGGGATGGGCACAGGAGGATGCGGGATGGGCAGGAGGATGCGGGATGGGCAGGGAGGATGCGGGATGGGCACAGGGAGGATGCGGGATGGGCACAGGAGGATGCGGGATGGGCACAGGGAGGGTGCGGGATGGGCAGGGAGGATGCGGGATGGGCACAGGGAGGATGCGGGATGGGCACAGGAGGATGCGGGATGGCACAGGGAGGATGCGGGATGGCACAGGAGGATGCGGGATGGCACAGGAGGATGCGGGATGGCACAGGAGGATGCGGGATTCTCCGTGCCAGCCCCGCTGAGGGCTCTGCTCCCTCCCCTCCCCTCCGCGCCCAGGTTCCTGTGCGGAAAGGAGATCAAAAAGAAGAAATGCATCTTCCGCCTGCGGATCCGCGTCCCCCCGAACCCCCCCAGCAAGGTGCTGCCGGAGAAAGCCCCCGGCGAGGGCGAGAGCGGCTCCTGCGAGCTGAAGAAGAGGGGGAAAAGCAAATACGCCCATAAGGAGAGGTGAGCGGCCCCGCTGGCCCCGCGGCAGCAGCAGCAGCAGCCCCTGCTCCTGCCCGAGCCCCCTCACTCACTCCTGCCCTGTTTGCAGCCTCCTCCCGCGGCAGCTCCAGCAGCAGAAGCGAGCGCGGCGCAAGAGGGCCAAGTTCCTGCTGGAGGATGCCATTCCCAGCGTGAGTGCCTCGTCCCCTCCTCCCTGCCCGGCCCTGGGCTGCCCGCAGGTTTGAGAGCTCCTGAGGGCACCGAGAGCTCCTGTGGGTCCGGGGTGTGGGCAGCACCCCTGTGCCAGGCAGTGAGGAGTGAGCTCTCTGTTTTTGTGACAGAGTGACTTCACCTCGGCCTGGAGCACCAACCACCACCTGGCCAGCATCTTCGACTTCACGCTGGATGAGATCCAGAGCCTGAAAAGGTCTGTGCAGCCAGAGCAGGGCTGTGGGGGACAGGGGTGCTGCTTGTGCCAGGCAGGGGCAATGCTGCATCCCAGCCTGTCCCATCCCACCCCATCCACAGTGCCAGCTCAGGACAGACGTTCCTGTCTGACGTGGACTCCACAGACGCCACCAGCACCTCAGGCTCGGCCACCACGAGCCTCTCCTACGAGTCCAGGTGAGGACTGTGCCCCTTGCCCCCTGCTGGAGGGGTCCCGGTGGCATGGCCGGGGGGTGAGGACCTGTGTGTCCCCTCTTCGTGTCCCCCCCTGGGGGGCTTTCCCTGCCTGTGCCCCAAAACGGGCTGGGGGTCCCAGAGTGGCGCTTGCAGGGGGTGCAGGATCGAAGCCGTCAGTCCTTGCTGTGCTCTCCCAAATGTGATGGAGCCTTCCTGGCTCCCTTCAGAAGCCACCCGGGGGGGCACATTTTGGGTGCCACCCTCACTCGTGCCCTGTGCCCTCCCCGCAGCCGCAGGACCGTGGGCAGCCGCAAGCGCAAGCTGGCAGTGCCCGCCTACGCCTCGGGGGCCAAGAGGCGAGGAGGGGCAGAGCCGGGCGGGCATCGCCCCGAGGGCAGCGAGAACCCGGCCGGCCCCGAGCGCCCCGACGGCGGCATCGACAGCCACACCTTCGAGAGCATCAGCGAGGACGACTCCTCGCTGTCCCACCTCAAGTCCTCCATCAGCAGCTACTTCGGGGCCGCGGGCCGGCTGGTGTGCGGGGAGAAGTACCAGGTGCTGGCACGGCGGGTGACGCTGGAGGGCAAGGTGCAGTACCTGGTGGAGTGGGAAGGCACCACCCCGTACTGAGCCCTGCCAGCCCCCGAACCTCTCCCGGAGCCAGGGCGGAGCAGATCGGGCTGCTGGGGAAGCCCGAGGCACAGGAGAGGCGCTGGTCCCTCCCGCGGGTGGAGGCAGCGCCCAGGCGGGCAGGGCTGCCCAGCGGTGAAACCTGAAGCCCTGACACTCTGTTTTATTAATGTTGACGATTTTTAGTTCCTTGGCTGTGTTTGTGCAGAGCGTGGCCCAGCCGTGCCCTGCTGATGGAGCCGGAGCTGCTCAGAGCACTGAGGGGATCTGGCCCTTCCAGAAGGGTCCCCCTGGCACAGCTGGAGCAGCTGTTTGGGGGGCACCCCACACCTGCTCCCACAGAGGGACCTCGGCCTGTGCCTGGCACCGCCTGGCTCACCCCATTGTCCCAGCCTGACCGAGCAGCCTCGAGGGGCTCCTGCTGCCCAAACACCAACCCCTCCCCATCCCTGGGCTCCCACAGCTCATCCCTGTGCCCTGGGGAAACTGGGCTTTCCCATCCTGAACCATTCATTGAAGGAATGTGGTTTGCTTTATACGGGAGGAAATGCCCCAAAGCCAGCGCAGGTGTGGCTGTTGCAGCCATGGGGCACACGGGCTCTCACCCCACAGCCTGCACTGAGTGTGCTGCTGCACCAGCTCCATCTCCCTGCTCTGACAATCATGGTCTTGGAAGAGATCGTCCAAAAAATCCTCCTTTGCCTTAAAACCACCATGGGCACTGCACAGAGTGCAGCCCAAGGCCTTTGTTCCTACAGGAATCTTCATCCCAAATGTGCCAAACCAGCAGACAAACCAAAAAAGGCTGAGCAGGACAGGGGGGCAGGGGCTGTACTGGGGTCCCTGTGTCCACCCCTGTGGCCCCCTGGCTGTGCCTCTCTCGTAGTGCTGATGTTTGTGAGCACTGGGCTTGATTTGTCTGCAGGAGAGAAGGAACAGCCCCTCCTTCAACAGAGCAATACTGCCAGCTTGGGCAGGAGCAGAGCAGTTGGCTTTTTAAAAAAAAGATTCCAGTATCAGATAGATGTGTTAGGTTTTTATCCTTTAGAGAGACAGAGAGGTATTTTTGATGTCCTCCTCTCTCCCCACCCCACCATGGCTGTCCCAGGGGATGGAGGGAGGGCCATGCTGGGCTGTGGGGTCCTGTCCTACCTGTGCTGGTGGGATCTCACTCATCCAGAGCAGAATGTCCCTGTCCCTTTGGGAGAGGGGCTGCCAGGTCCCCCCATCCCTGGCAGGGAGGGTCCAGCAGCTGGAGAACTGCCTGTCCTGCCTTAGCTTTGTCCTTGAAGGATCACTTCAAATATTTCCCTTTCTTAGTGCCTATGGAGCCCTTCCAAGGGCTGTGCCAGGGCTGAGCAGGGTTGTGCCAGTGGGAGCACCCACAGGATCTGGCCCTGGCCCCTCTCTGCTCCCTCTCTGTTCCCTCTCCTCCTCTCCTGGCTTCTTGCAGAGAATTGAATGTGGAGCCTTTAAAAGTATTTTTGTTGCAGAGTATATTTTGCATTCGCTGTAATAGAGATTATAACAACTCTGTGCACCTTCTGATTTCAGGTTGCTGCTTGTAAGCACCTCTCATTATACCCGAGTTGTAATTAATATGTCTGATGTACAATTAAAAAGTGGGGTTTTTTTTTCAAAGTCACTGTTTTTCTGTAGTGTGAGCATTATTGGGTTGGGATGCCCAGTGCCCAGCACAGGTTGTGCTGCTGGGCTGTGCTCTGTGCCAGGTGAGCTGTGCAAGCCCAGGACGGGCCTTTCCTCCTGCCCAGGTAAGAAACTCCTGTTTATTCCCTTTCCAGTCACATAAATAACCCAAAAATGTCCCTTAAGTTATGTCCCAGAAACCATGAACACGAGGATCCTTTCACAAAGCTCAGCTCAGGCGGGGTAGGGACACAGTGCCAGCAGGACCTCCAACAGTGCAATGGGGAAGAAGGTGAGGGAGTAGAAGTCTCTTTTTAGGCCGATGGGGATTTTGAAGTTTATAATGAATTCTCATTCTCAGAAGGAGGTGAGGCTTTCTGTTCTGGAGTGGATATAGGTTGTTATTGGGATTGGGCTGATTAAGAAGGAAATTTTGGCTGTGTTTGTGATTGTGTTGGGGGTGTTCTTGAGGTTGTTGGATAGAAGTGGAAATAGGATGGGGGTGGAGAGGGTTACTAGGGTTAAGAGTATGGATGTATTTAGGACTAGTGAGAGGCCCATTACTTTCACTTGGACTTGCACCAAGGTGAGTGGCTCCTAAGACCATTGGATTACTATTGTCCTTTATACCACTATCCATGGTCCTGCTGGCACCTGGGCTCCCTGACCTGGCCCACCCAGCTCATCCCAGCTCCCTGTGACAGGGAGGGCTGAATCCTGCTGGGGTTTGCTGAGGTTTGCTGGGGTTTGCTGGGGTTTGCTGGGGTTTGCAGAGGTTTGCTGGAGTTTGCTGGGTGTTGCTGGGGTTTGCCAGGAAGGGCTGTGGGGACACACGGCACCACCAGGCCACGGCTCCCAGCTGGAATTCGCTGCTGACAGCCCCGAGTGTCCTGACAGGGGCATCTCTGCATCCTCATGCACAGCTCTGGGCTCAGGCAGCTCTTCCCCAGCTCGTCCTGCACCAGCTCCGGGTTGCCCAGCGCTCAGGGGCAGGCAGAGGAGTGGAGCTTTCCCAGTCCCGAGCTCCTGTGTCACAGCAAACCCCAGAGGATAAAATCTGCCTTATGGCTCCCCAAAAATGAGCGGTACTTTGCGCCTCTCAGTGCCGTGGGACGTTCTCCTCCATCCACCGGAGGTAGGCAGGGTTCCCCTGCTCGATGGGCAGGCTGATGATGTCGGGGATTTCAAAGGGATGGATGGATCTAAAGTGGAAACAGGCGCGGAGCAGCAGCGCAGTCAGGAAGCCGCCCCAGCCCTGCCCGGCCCTCCCGCACTTCAAAGCCCCCGCAGCTCCTTTGTGCCACGTGGGAATTCTGCTCTGGGTTTGGGTTCACCGCAGACTGCCGGGGCTGGCCCCAAGCTGAGAGAGCCTCCCTGCCCCGGGAGCTGCAGGAAATCCTGTCAGGGAATGATAACTCTGTGAGGAGCAGAATCCCTCCTCAAACCCAGCAGTTGGTATTTCTGCCACCTTTTCCTTTTTGCTGGTGCCATCTCTGGGCTTTTCTGGCTTGTGAGATACAGCAGGAACACTTAACCCCCTCTGGGTGGGATGGGGCTCAGGGAATCCCCAAAGCTGGAGCAGGAGGTGACAGCCTACCTTGGATGGGACACCCAGTGCTCCTGTGGAGCCAGAGCCTCACCTGACGTAGTTGGACAATTCCCCTATTTTGGACGTCCTTGTTTTCACCAGCTGTGGAGAATAAAAAAACCAGAACAAACCTCAATGGGAGATGTGAAGGGAGATGTGGAGGGATCCTGGCGTGCAGCTTGGCCAGGGTGTGACAGGAACTGTCCCAGCATGGCCAGGGTGTGACAGGAGCTCTCCATACGCAGCCAGGGTGTGACAGGAGCTCTCCATACACAGCCAGGGTGTGACAGGAGCTCTCCCAAGGCTCCTCCCCAGGGATGGTCCCAAACCCAGCAGGTTGGTGCCACCCTCCCCAATCCTCTCTTTAGCCCCTTTCAGCTGGGGGCTTTTGAACAGGGATTTTTGTGATGCAGGGAATGATCACTTACCAACAGTATTTCAGTGGATTCTTCCAGCTCCCCTTTCCAGAAATACCTGGATTTAAAAGAAAAGCAGCATCAGCAAATCCAGCTCTGCTGCAGCCACGCCAACCCTCGGGATCCTTTCCCTGCTTGGTGCTTTTTGCACGGGGCCATTTCCTTACAAAGTGGCTCGAGAAGCATTGCTGGCCCCAAAAGTGCTGAGCACACGGGTGAGCACCCCAGATTTATGGACAAGAGAGGATTTGCCCGGGGGGCAGATTTGTCAGGGCAGATTGGCTGGGCTGGGGTGGCTCTGAGCATGGCTGGGGGACAGTGCCTGCAGGGATGGTGCCTGCAGGCTGAGCTTTCCTCCTCTCTTTCCCTGCAGGAGAGGAGCTGCACTTCTCATGAGTCAGATGTGACCTTTGAAAACATTTCTGCTGCCAGGAGCTGTCCTGATCTCATCTGCCTGCAGGGGAGGGCTCGGGCAGGGCAGGATCCTGGAGCAGGATCCAGCTGGAGCTGCAGGAGCAGCTCTGCTCTGCCCCTCTGCGCTTGTAGGACATGAGGGATTAGGGGGAGAATTTACTGGGTTTGTAGGAAATGATGGATTAGGGGAAGAAGGGAGTTACTGGGTTTGTCCTCTGGGTTTGTAGGAAATGATGGATAAGGGGAAGAAGGGAGTTACTTGGTTTGCCCTCTGGGCTTCTAGCACATGATGGATAAGGGAAAGAAGGGAGTTACTTGGTTTGCCCCTCTGGGTTTATAGAAAAGGATGGATTAGGGGAAGAAGGGCATTGCTGGGTTTGCTCTCTGGGTTTGTATAAAAGGATGGATTAGGGGAAGAAGGGCATTGCTGGGTTTGCTCTCTGTGTTTGTAGGAAATTATGGATTAGGGGAAGAAGGGCATTGCTGGGTTTGCCCTCAGGTGGGATATGGGTTTGCACTGTGGGATCCCCTCCTGAGGGAAGCTGGGGTGGGATCTGCTCCTCACTTCTGCCAGGGGGTTTCTGTGAGGAAAAGCTGTTTTGGGGCTTTGCTGCTGAACCCCTGCAGCAAGTGCAGTCCCTTTGCAAGGACAGCTGAGGACACCTGCAGAGCAGGGCTGGGCCTGTTCCAAGGTCAAACCCGCTGCTCTTCCTGCCTGACAGAGCTGCTTCATTTTGCAAAACCCTTTTCTGGTCCCTATTTGGCTGCTTTTTAGAGTCTCTAATAACAGGCACCATGTCCTCAGGACCATAAACCCTAAATTGCTGGATGTCTGTGTAGCCAAGCACCCAATAAATGAACGGGCAGTGAGAGCATCTGCCCTCCTCAGTGAGCACAGAGAGGCTCATCCCCACCATCTGCAACAGCAAACACTCCCAGCAGCCTCTGGAACCGAGCTCTGTGTCCATCCCCTCCCTCCCTCCCTCCCTGCAGAGCCCAGGTTTGCTCCTCCTGGGGAAATGCCCAGCACTACTCACAGGGCCGAGCTCTTGGGCAGGATGTTCACACAGGCAGCCAGCCTCCTGTCCATGATGGCCCTGGGGACACAGGGGGACACTCAGTGCCAGCCCACAGCTCACCCCAGCCTTGGGGACATTCCCTTGTCAGCTTTGGCATTGGAGACTCTGAATTTTGGGTTACTTATTACCCTGAGAAAACAAAGGTGAACTTTGGCTGGGGATATTTCAGATGAGGGCTCTGGGACCCTCCCTGTGCTCAGGAGGGACTTTGGGGGCTGCCCCTGGCCTGGAGGACCCTGCCCAGTGCCAGCCCCGTGCCCCTCTGGCTGTGGGGTCACCAGGACAGGGGCTGAAATGTGGGACCACAAAAACCCAGCCTGGCTTTGTCTGCCCCTGTCCAACTGTGCCCCTTCCTCCCAGAGCAGCCTGAATGTGCATCCTAAATTAAAAACGTCAAGGTTTTCCAACCCAAAATATCCTAGAAAGCTGAAGCCCAGATAGATTCCTCCCCTCCATGAGTTGAGGGCTGTTTGTTATTGCAGAGCTGCTTGGGAAGAAGGGACACCTCAGAGATTACAGAGCACTGAAGCAGCCTCAGGGAGGAGTATTAGAAGAAAGGAAGAAGGATTTAGAAGAAGGATTTTTGGAAGATTTTTAGAAGAAATGCTGTGTTTGGTGAGCAGAGCAGTGTCTGGCCCCTCTCACAGAGGTGGCAGCTGTCCCTCAGGCAGGGCACCAGTGACCCCACCTTGGTTTAGCACTGGTTTGGGGGACCATGGATGGAGAGCAGGAGCCCCCCAGGATGCTCAGGGCTGTTTGGGCTGTTTGAGCTGTTTGCTCCTACCATGTGCAGGCAGCTCCAGGCATTCAGTGCTCCTGGAGCATCTTGAGTTAATCTTGAGAGCAACAAAGTGCAGCAGCACGAGCAGAGCCACCCCTGCTGTGCCTGTCGTGTCACACATGGCACAAATCAGTCTGGGTTTGCTGCCTGCAACTTGCAGCTCCTTCGGCACAGGAACCTTTTGGTTTTGGTGCTCTGTCCCCATAAATTGAGATCCTGAGATCCTGAACTCGAGCAACAAGAGGCCACCAGGGGAACAGAGGACATTGTGAGAAGCTGAATGTGATCTGTGGAAAATGCCTGCATAATACATGATAGCTTTGGGTTGGGTACTTAATTGTGTGTTTCTTTGCCCTGAAGTGAGACAGATGAAATATTAATAAGCAGAAAAGCAAAGAAAATGATAAACACAGATCTAAGGCAGCAGTGGGGGCTGGTGGGGTGCTGGGCAATTGGATGAGGTGCAGTGGCCACACCACCCAGCCAAGGGGGTCAGCTCCCCCCAGGACCGGCCAGAAGGTCTTGAGATGCTGAATTCTACCTGCAGCTCTTCTGCTTTCCCAAAGCTTGAACCCCTTTTTGTGGGGTGGAAAATTTCCTTGCAGACGGATCCATGTGAGTGAGGGCTCCACTGAGCAGGGCAAAGGAAGAACAAACACAGGAAAAGGAGTGGGGGAAAATGAGTGCAGAAGCCCTGTGTCATCCCCTGCAATCAGGGCTCGCTGCTCCCCGTTCCAGAACAAAGGGATAATTACTCCACCAGTAAAACCACAACCAAAGTACACATATCTCAGCAAGGGGAAGTGATTTATCTCCTCTCCCTTCCCTGCAAGATGAGCAACAAAGAGTGGAAAGCATTTGCAAAGCTGCTAAGATGAGGCATTTTCAGGAACTGAGGCTCTTTTCACCAGGTACAGTTGCTCCTTTTTTTATAGGAGACATCGAGCAGAGCAGACATAATTCTATTTGGATTTCTCAACACAGTTGCAGCATTTAAGGTGACACAAACTCCCTTTCAGTAGCCTGTCGGTTCCTGGGCATGTCTGGGAGCCCTTTGCTGGGATGGAGGGGTTTTGGCAGCAGGAAAACAGCACAGGAGGTGTTGCAGGAAACTCCACGGTCCATCATAAACACTTCCCCAGGCAACACGGGTTCAGTTCTTTGAACAGACCATCCATTGAGGCAGGGCTGACAGATGTGTGAAAAGAACTCTGCATGCAAAATATCACCCTAAGTGTCTCACATATTAAAACAGAAGGAGAAAATGGAGGGAAGCCCTCATTCCCTGAGGTTTGCCTGGTGAGCAGAGTGGTGCCTCAGAAGTGTTTGTTGTGGACCCTTTTCCCTTTATTTTCATGTGAGAGCAGTGTGCCTTGTCTCTCTCTGTAAATATCCCTCCTGGCATTTTCTTGTCTAGAGGGGAATAAAGACTGTGGCAATCGGAGAACATCAGCTTGGAGCCTAATCCACCTGAGAACCCAGAAATTCAGGGTTCTTGGAAAATGCAAGGCAGTGAAATGCATGGAGAATTTCTTGCTGTTTCCATGGCATTGACTCCAGAGGCAAATGTCAGCTTTCCTTGGGACAGAGCAGCTCTGGGCAAGGGCTCGTGGTGCACTTGGTGGAAAGGAGCTTGGATGGGGTAAATCCCAGAATGGTTTGGCTTGGGAGGGACCCTAAATTTGATGTCACTGCCATGGCAGTCGCTCCAATCCCAATGTCCACCCCGGCCTCAAACCCTGCTGCTCTGGGCACCCTGAATTGCCAAGGCCAGGGGGACAAGGATAAATTCAGCTTTGCGGCCGTACCTGGCGATGTCCCTGGCGATGTGCTCGTTGAGGCAGGTGACAAACACCACCGAGTGTGTCCCTGGCACGTAGCTGCCCGTGAGAGCCGAGTGCAGCTGCAGAGCCAGGCCCCGGAGCAGGGGGTGCAGGAGCAGCAGCAGCGCCAGCACCTCGGAGAGAACACCAAGGGTGATGGGAGGTGAGATATTGCACGATATTGCACTTGGGAAAAAACACTGGCGCTGTCTGGGGCTGGAGGGACATTTCTCAGCATTGCAGGAATTAGTTAAATTGAATTAACTAAATAATTAATTGAATTCATTCAGTTTAACCAGTTCAATTGGATTAAGGTGAGGATGCTCAGGTGAGTGCATCAAGGTGAGTGCTCAGGTGAGTGAATTAAAGCGAGAACCTGCTCCTAGGGGGATTCATTTCCCTCCTAAAGGGCCAATCTCATGCTCAGGGCAGGACAGGGGCACTTTTGAGGCTGTATCAACCCAAGCCCCAACTGTGGGAGGTCCCCCCCAGACTAATGGGGGTCCCAGACCCCATCCCAGCAGCCAGGACTGGCTTTGTGCAGGAGAATGAGGAGGTAAGACAGGGAATGGGGAGGTTAATCGGGAGGGCTGAGCAGCAGCTGAAGGATGGTGCCACTCTGGGCTGCAGGGCCTTCCCTTTGTCTTTTGTTTTGTTTCTGACATAAACAGCATCTGGCCCTGGTTCAGCTGCAGTGATTTTAAAAATGCTAAAAATGTATTCCTTTTCCCCCTTTATTTTCACCCTCCTTTTTCCTCTGAAAAACCTGCCATTACAGCACTAATGTAGAGATCTCTCCTTTTTTTTCTTTTTTTTCTTTTTTTCCTTTTTTTCCTTTTTCCCCCCTTCTTTTTCTTTTTTTTAAAAATTGAATTAAAAATCTCTCTTGTCACCACAAAGCCAGGAGCTCCTTTCCACTTGGAAAATGACTGATGTGCTGTATTGCTCGTCTCCTCTTTCCCAATCCATTTGAGGAAATATTCTTTATTACCACAAGACTTCTCATCATAATTTTTAGAGCTCCTTCTGTGCTCCTTTTTTTCCCACTAAGCCATTTAACAAATATTATACAACAAATCCCAGAAGCTCCTCGGTGAGTTACGAGCCAAAGAGAGATGTGCTGCTGTACCTATTTTTCCAGATTAAAATGTAATCATGCTCCTTGCTCAGGGAAAAAAACAAACATCCAACCTGTTCAGCCTGATGATCATTAATCTTCTTGTGAGATATGATGAGGAAATCCCCAGGATCCTTTGTGATTGAATATTAGTACAAACATGAACACTACCTTGTTTTTTTTTTCTGGTGTTTCTCCCCTTTTTTATGAAAAGGAAGATTTTCCACCCCCTTTTTTCCAGAATAATTGTATTTGCTAAGGGATGGTGCAAAAAAAAAGAGTGAAACATCAGGATTCCTGCCTGATAAACCAATTAAACTCATGATTGCCAAAATACTGAAGTGAACAAAATGAAAACACTCCTGTGAGGATTTAAGAACTTCACTGAAAAGCAGAAAATGCCAGTTTAGTGCAGAGAGACTCAGATTTCTGCAACACTTCTTCTGGCTTTGGTGAGCTATAAACTGCTTTAGGTTTAGACCCTGCCAGGATTTTTGCCTAGTTTTGACGAGATTCTCTTAAAAAACCCCAACTGAACAACCCCACCTGAGCACAACTTGGTGCAATGCTGAGTGTAAAAAAACCTGAAAATTTGCCTTTTTCCCAGCAGATACAGGGAGTCCCCCGCTCCTGCACGATGGCTTTGGGGAGAGGTTTGCTAACAGAGGCACGCACAGATATTGCCATGGTTGCTTGGTGTGGGTTGGGGTCTGTTGTGCTCCCCAGGGATTGTCCCAGGTCCTGGACCTCCATCCCATCCATGTATCCATCCCTGTGTCCATCCCAGCCCCATGTCTGTCTGTCCTTGTGTCCATCCCCATCCCAGCATCCATCCTAGCTCTGTGTCCATCCTAGCCCTGTGTCCATCCTCAACCCATCCCTGTGCCCATCCCCATGTCCACCCCATCCTTGTGTCCATCCCAGCGTCCATCCCATCCCCATGTCTATCCATCCCCATCCCATCCCTGTGTCCATCCCAGCGTCCATCCCATCCCTCTGTCCGACTGTTCCCGTATCCGTCCGTCCGTTCCTGTATCTGTCCATCCCCATCCCATCCCCGTGTCCATCCCTGTGTCCAAGCCAGCCCCTTGTCCATTCCTTCCCTGTGTCCATCCCCATCTCAGCCCCGTGTCCGTCCCATCCCCGTGTCCATCCATCCGTCTGTCCCCGTGTCTGTCCGTCCCAGCGTCCATCCATCCCCATGTCCCTCCATCCCTGTGTCCGTCCCCGTGTCTGTCCATCCCCGTGTCCATCTCCGTGTCCGTCCATCCCCGTGTCCGTCCCCGTGTCCGTGTGTCCATCCCCGCACTCACCAGCAGCGCGGTGCCGCGGCCGGCCCGGGCCCAGCCCTGCGCACCGGGGGCCATCGGGCAGCGCTGCCTCGGCCCCTCCATGCCCGGCGTTCCCTCCACCTGCCGTGCCAGAGCCGGGAGCGCCGCCGGACACAGCACTGGCTCCTCCTCCTCCTCCTCCTCCTGCTGGCCTTCCTCCCTGCCGGGCCCGCCCGCTGCGGGGCTGCGGGACCGGACCGGACAGCGCGGTGTGCCCTGCTGCCACCGCCGCCTCTGCCCCCGCCGGGCCGGGGCACAAATACCGGGCTGGGCACCCCAGAGTGGGCTCGGACCCCCGAGCTGGTGCCAAAGTTTCCAGGCTGTCCCTCGGTGCCAGCCCCGGTGCTCTGAGACACGCTGACCCCATTTGTCACCTTCACTTCCATTTCCCTGTCTATAAAATTGTAATTTTCTCAGATTTCGTCTGTTTGAGGGCCTCTGGATAGAAATTGCAGGGCAGCGGCGGAGTCCCGGCGGTGTTTGCACCCAAAATCTCCCGGGAGGAACGCGGGGCAGAGCCGAGCGCTGTTTGTCCCACGTTGGAACTTTATTGTCCCCCGTGTAACTTTGTTGTCCCCCGTGTGACTTTTCACTGTCCCCCTGTCTGTCCCCACGATCTCTAGCAACTCCCTCTTTGCCGGCCCGCAGGACTCGCCCGTTTGTCACAGATTTGAGGGAATCCTGCGCGGAGCTGGAGGCACAAAGTTACAGGAGTTATCTGACAGCATCGATTTGTTCGCAAAAGGTGAGAAAATGAGGGGGTGACACGTTCTCCGCACCGGGAGCTGCCCCGGGCACACACCGGGATGGGACCGGCTGTTCCTGCTCTCTCGGGATCGGCGCTTTCCCTTCCCAAACCGGATAAACGCCGTTTATGGCAGCTTTGCCAAAAAACGGCGACACCGTGCACCGACCTCCGGCCCCGCTCCGGGGATGGACGCCCGTCATGCCGATGGAACCACGCCCCCCTGATTACCGGTGACCCCGCCCCCTGATTACCGGTGACCCCGCCCCCTGATTACCGGTGACCCCGCCCCCTGATTACCGGTGACCCCGCCCCCGATTATCTGGGACCACGCCCCCTCATTACCGATGACCCCGCCCCCTCGTTACCGATGACCCCGCCCCCTCATTACCGATGACCCCGCCCCCTCATTACCGATGACCCCGCCCCCTCATTACCGATGACCCCGCCCCCTCATTACCGATGACCCCGCCCCTCATTACCGATGACCCCGCCCCCTCATTACCGATGACCCCGCCCCCTCATTACCGATGACCCCGCCCCCTCATTACCGATGACCCCGCCCCCTCATTACCGGAACCACGCCCCCTTCTTATTACCGGGACCACGCCCCCTCCTTATTAGCGGAACCACGCCCCCTCATCACCGAGACCACGCCCCTTCCACGCACAGCCAATAGGACGGAGCCAGGGGGGCGTGGCGCGCGGACATTTTGTTTACATTTTGCCAGACGCCAAAGGCGCCCTTAGCAACGGCGCGGCGGTTGCTAAGGGCGACGCGAGTTCTCGCGAGACTGCCGGGAGGTGGCGGAGGCGGCCAAGATGGCGGAGGCGGCGGCGGAGCTGCTGGAGCGGGCGGCGCGGCGGGACGCGGCCCTGGAGGAGCTGCGGGCCCTGCGGGTCGCCGTGCAGGCCGTGCCGCTCGCCGCCCTCCGCTCCCGCCTCGCCGAGCACCACCTGAGGGCGCTCTTCGGCCTCCTCGCCGTCAATGACCGGTGAGCTCCGGTGGGCCTGCCCGGCCCCGCTGCTGTTCTCCCGGAGCGGGCGGTCCCGCCGCCTCCCCGGCTCATTCCCTGCCCTTTTTCGGGCCGGGAGGTGGCACAGCGGTGTTCCTCTCCTCAAGGGCTCGCTTTTCTCTCCGTCCCGCGCAGGGAACAGGTGTCCGCGTGTGTGTCCATCCTGGAGAGGCTCCTGCAGGCCCTGGACCCGCTTTACGTGATCCAGAGCCTCAGGGAGGAGCTGCACAAGGGCCTGTTCCACCCCGATGACTCTGTGAAGATCCTCGCCATGTCCCAGGTACAGCCTTTCCTGGGTTTGTCCCCATCTGCTCTTTCCTGCCTTTGTGATAAAAGCATGAATTGTATCCTGCACTTGTGCCATTTGGGGTAATTTCTGTGCACTGTATATAATGCTTTGTGATATGTCAATAATAATGTCCAAAACTATGTCCTGTCAAAAGCAGGTTGTGAATAAAACTTCTGCCACATGTCCTGGTTAAAGCTTTCCAGGCCAGCAGGTGATGGAAGAATTAAAAGCAGCAAAAATTTGATATTTAGGGTATTTTACACTATTATGGAAACACCAAACAGGCTGTGGGAGCTCGACACTTGCTGCATTGACTTTAAAGAAAAGGATTGTGGGGTGTTGTGGTTTGGGGTGGATTTCTAGAAGTTCAGCTGAGAGCAGCTGCTCAGGTGTTGTCCAGCTGAGTTTTATCCAAAGACCTCAAAAAATTGTGACTCTGGTTTCTGTTCAGCTGCTCCAGTGCTTGAGTATCCTTACAGTGGAAAATAATTTGTCCTCATGTTATTTTCTGTGTCTCTTTGATCAGGTTGGGAGGATTGTTGAGGACTCAGCTGCTGTCCCAGAGATTCTGCACAGCCCCGAGCTGTTACAGCAGATCATAAACTGCATTGGAGAGGAGAAAATAGCAGTGGCCAAAGAGGTAAAGGTGCCTTTATTGTCCCATTCCTCTGCCAGCTGACGTGGTTGGTGGCAGTAATAATGAGCTCTCATCAGTGAAAAGTGGATTAGAATTAAAATTAAGTGCATAGCTGTAGTTAATAAAGAGCTAAAATCTGATAGTCTTGGATTTTCTTCTCTGGGTGATTTGTTCTTTTTTAATAATGTGGAAAATGCCAATCACTTGTTTTTAAAATTTTAAAAAGTTAATAGTAATAAAATGGTGATAAAAATAGTAATACAATTAGAGTAATAATCATTTGGACAAATTAAATTAGGACAATAAAAGACAATAGAGACAAAGAGTTACTGACAGCAGCACAAGCCTGGAAAAGGACCCACATTAACAGAGGATTAACCCTTAAAAACAATAACCTGTTGTACATTCACACACCTCATACATGATGCATAAATTCCATTCAAACACAGGATTCTGTCTGGTCAGTGTCAGCTCTTCCTCTGAATCCCAATGGGAAGAAGTTCATTTCTCCTGATAATGGAGCAATAAATTCCCTTTCTCTGAAAGATTCAGGTGTCCTGTGGCTACTATCTCACTAAGAGTCCTTTCTTTAAAATAAAGTATCCTACATAGCACAGTTTCTATTTTAACATTTTGTTATAACCTAAAACTATATTTAACACACTACTCAAGAGAATTGATACAGCATTACTTTCAAACATAGCACGTGTAATATTCACTTTTATATTTGTGAAAAGCCAATCATAAAATACATGTTTTTTCACACTAACAAGCTCCTGTTTTGGCTTGCAGGCCATCAAATCTCTGTCCAGGATAGCCCAGAGGCAGGAGGGGCTGGAGGCCCTGTTTGGGAGCAGCTTGCTGGGGGACCTGAGGAGGGTGATGGCCACCAGTGACATCGTTCGCTACCGGGTCTATGAGGTGGGCACACCAGCCTGCCTTTACTGCTTGTACATCATTGTTTCTCACTGCTTCACCCCCTTTCCTGCATGTCTGTGTTGTACCAAAACTAGAAAAGAGTGGGGGATGACATCATGAGAGCCCCCATGCTGCAGTAACTTCTCTTTCTCATTTTTTGTGTAAAAGTGTGAATTGCTGTTCGTTTTCTGAGTTGTGGTGCCTAAGGCATTGGAAGGGCTACACAGAATCAGTAAAGGCACCAGAAAGTGTTTGTTTTTCTGAAAATAAAAGTTAGATATTTAACTGTTGCCTCTTGACTTTTGGATGTGAAGTGCTGCTAAGAGTTTTGGAGAGATGCCAGCTGTCAGTCTAGAGATGTTTGGCAAAGGAGGAATAACACAATTTAATCATTCTAGAGCTTCATGGGGATAGCACAGGAAGAGCTGATTGTGAATAGAGATCAAATGCAAGTGCTGGAAGCTTGGAACTCCTTCTGAAGTTGCTTCAGGCAGACATTTGGGTTAATAATAAAAATGTTATTAAATGTGATTCCATATTTAATATATGTAATGTTAATTAGCCCACAAGATGTATTTGGCTGTTGCTGTGAATTATTATAAAGTTCTATAAACTGTCCTTTTGCTTTTATTTAGTTAATTGTGGAGATTTCATCAGTGTCAGCAGAGTCTCTGAATTACTGTGCCAGCAGTGGGTTAATCTCGGAGTTAATTGGGGAGCTGACTGGAGAGGATGTGCTGGTCAGGTATGTTGGTGAGTGTGCCAAGGACATTTCCACCGCTGTTAAAACTCTAACGAATGTACTTGTGTGTGTTTCTTGTAAAAAGGAAAACGCTGTACCTGCCTCTGCTTAAACTGTCCTGGGTGTCAAATACCTCATACCTTAATGGAGTGATAATTACCGTGTGTGGCTGCAGCAGAAACATTTTCAAGCTCTTTCCCAAATCTAAAGAGCTGAACGAGCTGAACAGTTGGGATCATTTGAGTTTCTTTGCTAGGATTGTGTCTTATGGGTGTGGTTTCTTTTTGTTAATCGCTGAGTGCTTCAAGCCCCACTGAAACAACCCTAAATCTGGTTTTTTTGGTGTTGCAGGGCCACGTGCATCGAGATGGTGACAGCGCTGGCCCACAGCCCGCAGGGCCGGCAGTACCTGGCCCAGCAGGGAGTGATCGACAGGATCTCCAACATCATCCTGGGGGCACAGTCTGACCCCTTCTCCAGCTTCTACCTGCCAGGTGCCACTGAATTCCTCCTTGCCAGCCTTTGCTGCGTGCTGTGGTACTGGGTTAAAAGGGCAGTGTGGACAGCCTGGTTCAGGCATGGCTTAAAGAAAGAGGCCATGAAACGATTCAGCTAAAGGAAAAAAAGCAGCCTTTCCCAGGCTTGATTCTGTAAATAATTAGGTTCTCAGCCACCTTTCATATAAACAACAAGATTCTCAAACCGTTCTGTCCTTGGCTGCTGCTGGGAGCAGACAGTCAGTCTGAGAACAGAGATGAAAGTTTTGAGAACTCTCCATATCAGGGTGAGAACACTGATCTTGGTTTCAGTAAACTAACTTTTGGTATTGTAAACAAAAGGTGGAGCTGAAGTTTTCTCTACAACCTATCAGGAGCTCAGATTTTGCAATATGCATGAACTTGATTAACACTGTTATAAAAGGTGTCGGGTTGATCAATAAAGTGGAGTGATGCTGATCAATAAGGGTGGATCTCTCCCTCCGACTTCAATAGGGCAGCACTGCCAAGCCTCTCTGCTGAAAGCTCAGGGGAAATTTTGAATATTGGATTGTCCCTCAGCGTTTTTAAATATCCAATATTGTACATATCCAGTCTGAAGGATGTTCCTCGGTAAGATCTGGGCAGGCTGTGCTGTAGCTTTAAAGTTTGTGTTATTGTTGCCTTTTTTAGGAGTACAAACATCATGAATTAAGCAACAGTCAAAATATTTGGCTTGTTGCTTAGTTCTGTCTTTATTTTGAGCTCTTTACCAACACTGTTCAGCCTCAATAACACATGTTTAGGAACAAATCAGTCTCACGTTAATGTACATTTAATTTTGCCGTTGCTGAAGTTGCTGTTCTTCCACTCAATGCTTTTTTTGGTCTTGTTTTCTCAGGATTTGTTAAATTTTTTGGCAATCTGGCTGTTGTGGACAGTCCCCAGCAGATCTGTGAGCGCTACCCTGTCTTTATGGAAAAAGTCTTTGAAATGGCAGAAAGTCAGGATCCAACCATGATTGGGGTGGCTGTGGACACACTGGGAATCCTGGGATCAAATGTGGAAGGCAAACAGGTTTTACAGAAAACCAGTTAGTATCTTCTTTATTTAATAATACTTTATAATATAAGAGTGAATTGGTTTGGGGTGATACAGAAAGGAATTGAAAAATTTATGCACTTATCTAATGAAGAAATTTATAATGTAACTGGTGGGTAACTATATTCCTGTAGAGATCTGGCTGAATTAATTAAGAGCACTTTGTTTTTGTTTTGAAAGGAAGTAGATTTCAAAATCTCTTAAGCAAAATAGGGCACCAGGCCAAGAATGCCCCCACCGAGTTACGGCTCCGCTGCTTGGATGCCATTTCATCCCTGCTTTACTTGCCTGTAAGTTGGGCTTTTTTTGTCTTTGTTTTTTTCTTTAAATCTCCGAGAATGAAATCATCACACACCTGAGGAATTGTGGGAGACGTTTTGCAGCCTCTAGGTTGGGTGGCAGTGGTGCTTTCAGTACTGGTTTGAAATTCCCTGGTTGGTTTGCTAAAGGTTTGGGTTTGTTTGTAAGGTGTCAGGTGTTCTGAAATGTTCATAAAAGATGAATTCAGGACTTCATTGATGAGGGAATGAGAGTAAGCAGGTTCACATCCTTGTGCTCAGAGGGATGGGGGCAAACTGCTCCAGTCCCTGTGGTCTTTGGATCCAGGGCTCTGGGTTAACAGTGAAGCTCTAGAGGGGTGATTAAACCATTTGAGCACATCCCAAAAACCTGAAAGCCTTTCATAATCCTAATCAAACTCTCATTTTTGTGATTTATGCAGCCAGACCAGCAGACAGAAGACCTTTTAAGAATGACTGAATCCTGGTTCACATCCTTGTCCAGCCAGCCCCTGGAGCTGTTCAGGAGCATCAGCACTCAGCCATTCCCTGATCTCCACTGTGGGGCTCTACGGGTCTTTACTGTGAGTGCTTTTGCTTTGAAACAACAGGGGGGGACTTGTGGTGCCCTTCAGTCTCAGATTTATTTATTTCTTTAAAGTGAATACCACCAACTTCTTGTTGAAGCCCAGAGGTGGTCAAAAAAAGGCCTTTTTCCTCAGGCCCCACTTGGCTTCCCCATTTAAATGATGCAGCAGACACATCATGTCTGTAATGCTAATTTTCTAATAAATTGGAGAGGGAGATAAAAAAGGCAAGAGCTGTGCTCCAAGGTGCTGCTTCTCTAGCAGAGACACTGCTGTGATAATTCCCTCAAAACTTTGAAGATAAGCACTGAGCTCTACTTGTTCTCCAGTGTTAAACCCTGCTGCTTGATTTGAGTGGTGGTTTCTTATATTATTTAATTTTTCCTGTTCCTTGTCCCTGTACAAAACCCTACTGTGTAATTGCATTTTTTAAAATGTTTCCCCCACCTCTCACATCTTTTGTTTCCTGTTCAGGCCATTGCAAACCAGCCATGGGCCCAGAAGCTGATGCTGAGCAGCCCAGGGTTTGTGGAGTACGTTGTGGACAGATCTGTGGAGCCTGACAAAGCTTCAAAGGATGCAAAATACGAACTGGTGAAGGCCCTGGTGAACTCCAAAACCATTGCAGAGATCTTTGGCAATCAGTACTACCTGAGGCTCAGGGCTTACCTGCTCGAGGGCCCCTATTATGTTCAAGCAGCTTCTACTACAGCTGTGGAAGGAGCAGAGTAATGTCCTGGGTGTCTGGGGTGCCCCTCTTGCAGAACACAGTCCTGGCACAGGTGTTGAGGTACAAGGTGTAAAAACTCTCCACACTGGAGGTGTCTCTGTAAAGGAGTGTGAAGATATTTCGACTCTGTTTGAAATGAGTCAGGAGAGCAAATTAAAGGTTGTTTGGTATTTCCCCCTAAAATGTCATGGCAGAAGTTCCCTGTGTGCTTCATGAGGTGAGCACTTGGCAGCTGCTGGCTGTTTTATTTGGCAGAATTTATCAGTGTTTGTTTAAATTGTTCTTGGGTTTGGGGTTTCTGTTGTGTTTTATCAGTAGGTTACAGTTCAGTTAAAAAAAAAACCACCAAAACACCTCAAGGTTTGTAACCTCAGATGCTGCCATAATTTATATTCTTTTTTAATTCCTTTTTTTACCTGCCAGAGTTGGCACTTGCATGGAACACTCTGTTCTGTGAGAATCCTGTTGCTGAGTAAGTGACAGTGTCCACATGAGGGAGTATGGACTGGGTTCTCTTGTTTTCAACCTGCTGGATGTGAGTCTTGCTGGAATAAATAATCCTAAATATTGTTTACATTTTCTGCTGAGGGTTTAAAAAGAAAAAAAGGTTTTTAGCCCTTTTAAAAACAAATCATTGCACTCTGTAGGGATCAAACCCACCAGGGAGCTCTGTCCCTGGCTGGCTGTGCTGTGGGGTGGCAGCTCAGTTTAGTGGCTGGAGCACTACAAGGCTATTCAGAACCAAATCTTGAATTGTTTACATTATTTTTTAACAGAGATGCAATTTTTTAAAGTGTTATTTAAAGAAATGTGGTATTTTAGTTACCTGAGTTAGATCATTAAAAGGGATGAGAACACGGCGCTGTTGTGTGCAGGGAGTGAATGAAGTGGGAGTATGGAAATGTGGCATCTTAGGAAGTTGGAATCTTCTTTTGAAGATGCCAGAGCTGTGGCAGAGAATGGCAGAGAATCAGGAGTGGCTGGGCACTCCATGGTGAGTGTCTTTGCCCATAAACAGACCACACAGGGTATTTCTGTCAAAGCCTTGTATTCTTTTTGTTGAGGGGGAGCAGAATAAAGCAAGAAATTACTGCTTTGTGGCTTTTTTTAGTGAAGTGTGGCTGTGGGGAGCCCTGCCCCATGTCCCTGTGCCGCCAGGGGAAGCAGGGGGATCTGTCCTGCAGGATCTGAGGCAGGTGGAGGTGCAGCTGGCATTGCCTGCCAAAAACTGCTGCCAGGAGAGCTCAGAGGAGCTGGGGGAGATCCCTTAATGTTTGCCAAGCTGTCTAAATGCAGGTGAGGTGCCTTGTTCCCCAGGATGTCCCTGAGATGTCATCCTGCATCCCAGTGCTGCTGCTTTTACCCTCAATGTGCCCAATAAAGATCTGCCAGTGAGAAATGCACTGCAGTGTCTCGTGTCTGGATGAGCTCCATGGATCCTGCATCCAGCAAACACTTTAAAGCACTAAAAAGGAAATAAAAGAGTGTACAAGTCCTTAGCTTGCTCTTGTTCTGGGCAGTTCAGCTCTGTTATTTTAGGTGGCTTTGTGTGCTGGTGGCTCTGTACAGCCATATGCTGAAATGTCAGTAAAAGAAATCAATATATAAACCTGTTCTGCAATTCATGAGCCTCTTCCATGTGTGTTTTCAGCTGGTGCTTTTGAAGGCTACTCTGTGTGCTGAGTATTTAGCATCTGCTTTGCATGGTACATTTGCCAAAGACAATATTTTAGAATGTGCAGAGATGCCAAACAAGGGGATTTTTTTTATGTATACACATATGCTTTATTTTGTTGAGCTTTGAGCTCAGAGTTGATTGATTAATTGATCACTTTCCCCTTATTACTCAGAGGCAGTTCCCTGCCCATGCTGTACATTGCCATATGGATTACATGCTGCTGCTGTAGCTGATAGAAATGACAATTTTGAAATGTGTTGTTTTTGTCACCCCCCCCCTTAAAGTAACAGGTGGAAATAATTGAGGAAAACCACAAAATGGAATGCTGGAGAACTGAGGTAACATGCTGAGGTAACATTTGGTTTAAAAAACCGAAAAATCCCAAACCAAACCTTGTCATTTGATGGATGTTAACAAACAGCTTTACTTGAGGAATTTCCATGATGGCTCAGTGTCTGTTCCTGCTGGAGCTGCTCTGATTCCCTCTGAACCAGCCTGCTCAGAAGCAGCTCCTTTTGTGGATGGAAAGCTTCCCCTTTGTTCCAGAATTCCTTGGAAGTAGGTGATGCCTCACACACATAAAAAAGGAGTTTTGAAGACTGAAAAGTGTGAAAAGCCATGGATCTAGACAAGTCTGCTGGAATATCCTTTTTTACTTCCATGCATGCACTTGTAGGTACTTAGAGAGGCAGAGGACATCCAGTTCTGCTCTGTCACACTGTAACAGTGAGAATCCATTTGCTGCTGAAGGGAAAAGAGCAAACTTTGGGAGGGCATCCTTTGTACAGGATAACACAGCTGATGAAAGAAAATCCAGCCTCTTCATGCAGGAGTTAAGCATTAATTGACAAAATGAAGGAGCTCGTTTTTTATCCTGTCCAAGCTGAACTGTTTGAAGTTATCAATGTAGGTCAGAACCTTGCAGGACACCAGGCTGTAGTAGGTTTCCAGTAGGGAGCAATCCTCCCCATCGCTCGTTTCCTTCCAGTCCGTAAATAGCTCGTCCTCTCTCATGGCAGAAGAGGTGAAAATGAATTTATAGCAGCAGGGGTTGTAGCTGATGTGCTTGTCCCCAGCGAAGCGGGAGCTGTGCCTGGCACTGATGCCAGCTCTCTTGGCACAGACCCCTACAAAGGCAGCGGGGGGCAGTGCCAGGGGCACCTCCCTGGCAGCCACCAAAACCTTGCGGGCCACGTCCTGGGACAGGAGGAAAGCGCTGCCGTGGCAGAAATCCGGGTACAACTGCTGGGGGTACAGATGGATGGGGACAAAGCCGGGGCTCTGGGGGTCCCTGTCGGGCACTGCATGGTGAACCACCCTGCCCAGGTAGATGTCCTCCTGCTGGGTTAAGCTGAGCAGGTAGCCAGCCAGGCTGGGAACACCCACAAACACGTCCTGGGCTGTGAGAAGGATGAACCTGGCACGGGGACAGAAAATCACCGTCCACTCCACACTCATCAGCATCTTCTGTGTCTGTGTCTGGGGGGAGTCGATGAAAGTGCCTTCAATGATGTCTCTGTGCCTTTGGGCCTCCTCCTGGATCTCCAGCTGGGTGCTTGCTGAGGCTGCCTTCCCTACAGCAAACACAGTGAGCACACTGTAACCCCTGGAGGCCGTGGCGTTGCCCCAGGTCTGTCTGATGGCGTCGCGCCTCGTCCTGTTCTCCGGGCTGCTGCACACAACAATGAGCAGGAATATCTCCTGGCTGGAGCAAGTCACTGCACTGCTGCTGCTGGAAGAGAGGTTGGCCTTCAGAGGATCCAGATCCAGCTTCCTGGCCCTGTCCCTGATCTCCAGAGCCTTTGCATCGGTGTAGGAGAGGGGCAGGGACTGCAGGAAGTATTGCTCCAGTAAATCTGCCCCGAAGAGCAGCAGGTGGAAGAGCAGCACATTGCAGAGGATGAAGCACCACTGGTGTGTGCGGAGCCTGCAGAGCGTCAGCTGGAACAGCAACAGGGACACTGAGCTCTCCTGCCTCTCAACCCAAAGGCTTTCCCTCATTTTGCAATATAGCCATGCAGAGCCATCACAACTTCTAGAATGGTCTTTGTATTATTAATGTGAGTTTTTTTTTCTAGAAACGAAGAAATCTGCTTGAGGCACAGTGAGATCCAAGGCTGAGGATGTTAGCGTGTTGGGAGCTTCTCTCTGTGCATCCATGTGTGGAAATACTGAATATTTGCTATGAATAATTTTTGACTATTTTTAACCTTTTACTGAAGGCTTGAGGTGCCCCTTAATCTGTCCTTGAAGGAGAACTTTTGGTACTTGGCCTGACCCTGCCCTATGAAAGCTGTCAGGGTTAGAATCCAGAGGGAAAGGCTGGGTTGGATGGGGCTTGGAGTAACATGGCAAAGTGGAAGGTGTGCAATGAGATGATCTTTAGGGCCCCATCCACCCCAATCCTGTGAAAGCTGTAAGGGGCTGCAGCACTTACCTGCATGGTGCTGGGAGCTGTCCCTGCAGCAGGGGCTCTCTGGGCACTGTCTCCTGGCTCTGGCTGGATCTGGGTCTGCAGGATCCAGTTACTGCCCAGTACCTGCAGCCTGTGCCTTCCACCTCACCTGCCTGGGCACAGGAAAGATGATCCCCAGGGCTGATCATGTTGCAGGCACATAAAACACAAACTAACAAAACCCTGGCCTTTCCCTTCTTTAATTTCTGGCACTTGGAGGAATAAGTGAAGGAATTGTTGGGGCTCACTTGATCAGAGGAACCCCTGCTACTGCTGAGTCTGTCCTTGACCTGCTGGCCCTGGGGGTTGTGTTTGTCACAGCTGTGCCATTGTGGTGTTGGTCCCCAGTCTGGGGCAGTTGCTGGGCTCTGCATCTCCTGAGCTGGAGCTTTGGGGTGGGAGCTTGTGGGATTGCCTGGAGTGGGGTGGGAACTTGTGGGATTGCCTCGTGTGGGGTGGGAATTTGTGGGATTGCCTCGTGTGGGGTGGGAATTTGTGGGATTGCCTCGTGTGGGGTGGGAGCTTGTGGGGTTTCCTTGTGTGGGGTGGGAGTTTGTGGGATTGCCTCGTGTGGGGTGGGAGCTTGTGGGATTGCCTCGTGTGGGGTGGGAGCTTGTGGGATTTCCTCGTGTGGGGTGGGAATTTGTGGGATTGCCTCGTGTGGGGTGGGAATTTGTGGGATTGCCTCGTGTGGGGTGGGAACTTGTGGGATTGCCTCGTGTGGGGTGGGAATTTGTGGGATTGCCTCGCGTGGGGTTGTGGAGGCCCCCCGAGGCCGTAGGTGCTGCTAGGCCGGGCTGGCTGCAGCCCTGGGGCTCTCCTGGCCAGGCTGTGCCTCGGGCTGCTCCAAGTGTTGCTGTTGGCTCAGCCCTGGCTGTGCTGGAGCCACGGGGGCTGGGGAGCCACAGGGGCCTGGAAGTGCTGCAGGGGGAAGTGCCAAAGACACCACAAACAGGATGGAGCTGTCAGCAGGGGACAGTTGGCTTTGGCACTGGGGCTGGAGAGCACTGAGGGGAGAGGGGCTCTGGGGTCCCAGCAGGGCAGGGTTGGGGGGTGGCAATGCTGCTGTTTGAGGGGTGGGTTGGGGTGCTCAGCCTTGGGGGAGCTCCAGCCTCCTTGGGAGAGCAGGGAGATGGTGGGTTCTGTTTAATTCTGAGATTTCTCAGAGGTCAGGGTGCGTTTCTGTTCTGCATGCTTGGGTGAAAGGAGAGCACAGCACTGCTCTGGTTTGTCTTGGCTGGACCATTGCAAGGCTCCCTGCAGCATCCTCAGGGCAGCCTGGATTAGCCTGATGTCCCAGGGACATGGAGGAGAGCTTTGATTTCTGCCTTGAGGGCTCCAGGGTTAATCCCCAGCTCTGGCTGAGCTGCTCAGCTCTCCCAGCTGTGTTGATAAAGGGAACAGAGGAATTACAGAACTAGCCAGGTTCCCAAAATCTGCTCACAGCTTGGAAGTGCATCTTACCCCACTGAAAAACCCCAAAACACTCCCAGTGTTCAAATCCCAGTGTGTATTTCTGCTTCAGGCTCTCAAAAAGAGGGAAAACTTCCCCAGGGCTCATGTGTCAGCTGGGCCACAGCTTCATCCAGCCCAACCTCACACTACAATCCTCACAGAAGTTGTGCTTTGAAGTTGGGTGAGCTGTCAGCACGGGAAGTGTCAGTTAAATGTGTGCCCTGAAATAAAAAGCTAATAAGGAAATTTTTTTCATGTACAATAATACAGTCCTGCAACTCCAGATAGCCATTCTGGGGGAAAAAAATTCCTTCTTTGAAGATATTCTGTCTCCAGCTGAATAATTTAATAATTAGCAAATAAATACCAGCGTTTGAAACCTCTCACATTAAAAATGGAATATCTTTAGAATAATAAAATAATAGTAATAATCAGCCCCACGTGTGTATCATCCCTGGTGCAATTAGGCCCAGCGTGGTGCTGGCAGCCCTGCTGAAGCCATTCCTTTAGCTCTGCTCTGTGGTGGCAGCAACTTTGATACCAAATATATAAAATTAACACTCCCCAGCCCCAGCCAGGGCACAGGCAGCTCTTGGATGTGGGTTTTTATTTATCCACAGAGCCTGGTGGAGTCCCACTGGGAGAAAGCTGAGGAGCTGAAAGGCAAGGACTGCAGAAGGGGAAAGTGAGTGAGTCCCTGAGCTCCAGGAGGTTTGCCTGGGGTGATCCCACCATTACCTGTAGCCCCAGGTTTCAGCAAACACAGCACCAGCAGCTCAGGTGTAACCTTATCTCCCTTTTCAGGAGGGTGAAATGAAGCTCAATTTGGGGAATCTTCACTCCCAGGGAGATCCAGGAGTTTCCTGGATAAGAGTGAGTGCAGGACCCTGGAATGGCTGCAGTCAGGTCAGTGGGGATGGGAACACTGATCCTACAGCTGCACTGAGACCCTGCACAGTGCTGGGGGTGTAAATTAGGCAGTCAACCAGGAGAGCAGATTTTCCAGAGCCACAGGGCTGGAATTTGCTGTCTGTGAGATGTTTTCACATTTTCATTAAATTTTATGTCCATGAAAAACCTCATTACAGGAGCAGGGATGTAACACTGTGAGCAGCTTGAGCTGTCCTAAAGCTGGGAGTGCTCAGACTGGAGGGAGTTTGGATTTGATTTTTTGGAGAGTGTTTATTTGGTGATACCCAAAGGTCAGAGCAGAGCTGCCAGGAGGGTGGTGGGAGATGCTGTTGAGCAGGAGGAGCCCAACCTGCAGCTCCTTAAACATCTCCTAAAGGCTCCTGGCTTCCCTCCCAGTGCTGGGAACATTTGGAAGGGGGAGCAGAGCCTGGCTTCCCTCAGCTCTGCTCCACTTCACTCTGTGGAAATGCGAAGGCTTTGGATGACGCAGCGTTCTCAGGAGATGGAGCAGCAGAGGGGGATGGATGGGGAAAATCCAGTGAAAATCAGGTTTCCCAAGAAGAATTTGTTCAAATGTGAATGCTTGAACTCAGACTGCCCTAGATGTCCTTCTGGGCAGGGTGGGCACCCCTCTCTGTGCCCACCATGGTGCCCTTGATGCTCTCAGGCTCTTCCCAAAGCCAGCTTGATTCCCACAGGCAGGTTTGCAAATTTTCTCTTGCTGCCTCCTGCTCCAGGGACGGCTCAGAACCCCTCTAGAACCCACCTGGCACAACACCCCTTTCCACCAGGCATTCCCTGTGCTCTGGTGGATTCACTTGTCTGATTCTCAGGCTCAGAGATGCCCCTTGTCACCCCAGCAGTCCCCAGCCAGGATGCTCTGGGAACACTCCCAGGTTTCCAAAGTGCTTTGGATGCTACACAAATCATCCCCTTTATTCCAACCTGCCTTTTGCAGCCTCACCAGCACACACAGACCTGAGAGCACGAGGGGCTGCAGAGGGACCTGTCTGGTTTTTAATAACAGCATCAGTTGCAATAAATAGAGATGGCTGTTTAGGTCTTAGTCACCTAATAGCAATGTTTGTGCTTGAAGACATGATTCAGCTCTTGCAGGCAGTTCTTCACCTCACATTCTCCGTGGGGTTTGGGAAATGATGGAAGAAGAGGCTTTGTAAGAGTTCTACAGTGTGTGTTTCACTTGTTATTTGATATTTAATGTCCCTTTGGGCATTAAATAAAAGTAGGAAGCTGAAAAGCAAGCCAGCAAACCTGGGCACTGTCAGAGCAGACAAACATCTCTGTGGCTCCCAAAGTGCAGATGAAGGTGTCTTTGCCTCTGATTTAATGGCTGGGTTGATGAGACTAAACCCAAGTCTTTATAGCCAAGCTTCCTGCATTCTTCTTTTTGTTTTGCATACATCAGTCTAGGAGTTACAGAGCTCTCTCCTTTTTTTATGGTAAGTTTGATTATTCCTTCTTGAGATTGCTGACAGCTTTGACAATTCCCTACCTCTGCATTCCTGGGTAACGACAGCCTCAGCCCCCTGTGTGTTCTGCAAGTGCTGCATTGAGCCTCAGAGCCCCGAGTTTAACAAGAGCTGAGTGGAAAGAGCAAAACTCGTGTGAAATGCTGAGTTGTGAGGCCACAGGGCCGAGCAGGTTCCCCAAGTGCTCTCCCTGCCAAGATGTCAACTTGACACTGAAGTTGCTTATTTTGCAGCGGGCCTGAAGTTTCCTTGTAGTTACTAATTCTCAGACTGTGCCATGTGAGTTGCTTTTTTGATGCTTTCTTGGTGCTTTTCGCCTTGTCCTTTCATTGCCTGCAGGCTGTATCTGTGCCTGGCAAATGGAGACTCGCTGAAATTCATTTGACACGCACAACATCCGCAGCGCAGGAGTCTGGGCTCGGGCTCTGCTCTGATTAAATTCACTCCACGCTCTGACAATGTTTCCAGCTGGGAGCAGATCTGGTGTTGCTGTTCCTGACGCCTGTGGCTGCTCTGCCCTGCGCTGGGCATTTCTCCTGGGACAAATGGGAGAAGTCTCAGCTGGAGCATTTCTCCTGGGCACCTCCTTGCCCAGGGTGATGCACCCGAAAAGGCAAAGCTTGCCCAAGGTTGTGGGGGAAACAGGAGCTGGATGCAGCTCCTGGGGTTTCAGTGATGCCCCATCCCCTCCTCTCCAGCTGCTGGATGGATCCAGCTGTGCTGCTGCTGGTCCCCAGGGCTGGGAGGGGCTGCAGCCCCCCAGGCATGGCCATCCCGCTGGTGGGGCTGTGCCCATTGCCCTCCTGGCAGGGGGTTATCGGGGGCTGGAGCAGCACAGGGACCCCCTGACACGAGCCCCTGGAGCCCTGTGGGTCGCTGGACACGGATGATGTGCTCTGTGCATGACGACTTTCTCTCACTCTCGCCTCTGACTCATCCCACTGGTGCCTCCCACCGGTTTATTTATTGTTCTCCCAGACGCAGGAACAGCAGAGTTGAGTCTCCCTGCCCTGTGCGAGGCCCCTCCTCGGGCAGCTGGGCTGGGATGTGTCAGAGCAGCCTTCAGCAGGGCCTGTCCCTGCTCCCAGCCCTGGGGGTTCTCAGACAGAGAGTTTGCCTTTCCTGGGAGCCCCCTGTGCTGCCCCCCGAGCCTGCAGAGCAGAGAGCTCTGTGTTCACACACACACACCCGGCTGTGGAAACAGCACTCGGGGTGTGCTGCTCATCCCCTGCCCAGGCACGGAGCAGCTCCTTACAGCGTGTGCTCTCCTGTCCAGAATTCGGCAGGAATGTTGGGGTGCAGCCCCTTGCAGGGTGTGCTCTCCTGTCCAGAATTCGGCAGGAATGTCGGGGTGCAGCCCCTTGCAGTGTGTGCTCTCCTGTCCAGAATTTGGCAGGAATGTCGGGATGCAGCCCCTTTGCAGTGTGTGCTCTCCTGTCCAGAATTTGGCAGGAATGTCGGGGTGCAGCCCCTTTGCAGTGTGTGCTCTCCTGTCCAGAATTTGGCAGGAATGTCGGGGTGCAGCCCCTTTGCAGTGTGTGCTCTCCTGTCCAGAATTTGGCAGGAATGTCGGGGTGCAGCCCTTTGCAGTGTGTGCTCTCCTGTCCAGAATTTGGCAGGAATGTCGGGGTGCAGCCCCTTGCAGGGTGTGCTCTCCTGTCCAGAATTTGGCAGGAATGTCGGGGTGCAGCCCCTTGCAGGGTGTGCTCTCCTGTCCAGAATTTGGCAGGAATGTCGGGGTGCAGCCCCTTGCAGGGTGTGCTCTCCTGTCCAGAATTTGGCAGGAATGTCGGGGTGCAGCCCCTTGCAGGGTGTGCTCTCCTGCTGTTGGGGTGCTGAGGGGCTCCCCAGCTGAGCTGTCAGGACTGAGGGAATCAGGAGAACAGCCCTGTAGTAGGAGGTACATGAAATCTTTATTAATTGTGTTTTGTGACAATGTCTGCTGGGAAATGAGGACTTGTAGCATCAATAGCATTTTGGGGAGTGCTGCAGTGAGGCAGGAAGAACCAGCCCAGCCCCCAAAATTCTGAATGACACCTTTGCTGAGAGCACTGCCCTGCCTTTCCCTCATGGTTTCAGGGATGCAGGGGATTGCTCCGTGCTGGAGCTGGGAGCAGAGCCCAGGCCCAGAGCTCTTTCCTTAGGCAGGATGCCACCAGATTGCTCTGCTTGTCCCTGTGGTGGCCTGAGCAGCTGCTCATGGTGGGACTGGGATGTCACCAGTGACAGGGGCAGGCAGAACCATCCCCACTCTGCCATTCAAACTCCAGCATTTGGATGGGGATGTCCTCTTCTTCTGGCTCTTTCTCTTTCATTTTTCATTTCTCTCGGCATCTGACTGTTTTAAATAATTCCTCCCCCACGCCTGTGTTATCACCCAGCATGTCAATACGCTGCTGTGCCACCCACCCCTCTCCTCGGCGAGCTGCACGTTGACACTTCGCACCAGATAATGTGAGGCAATTAGTGAATGGAGAATAACCTTCCCTCTTCAAAGCGGGCTGGGCTGGGAAGCATCGCACGGGTGGATTGCACGGGGAGCATTAATTGCTTTTCTCTCCGGTGACTCCTGGTGTAGGAGAGTCCATATGGAGAGAGAGGAGGAGGAGGAAGAGATGCTGCGGGAGAAACAAAGTCTGCGGTGCTGGAGAGAAGCGCAGAGCGCAGCGCATCGAGCGGGGGCATTTCCCTCAGGCTCCGGGGGCTGGGGCACGGCGGGGGCTGCGGATCCGCCGGGTGCCCGTGGATCACACGGGCCCTGCGAGGGTGGGGGGACCCGGGTCAGCGGGACTGGGAGCTTCGGAGGGAAACCAAAGCCCCGGGAGCTGCGGGATCCCAGCGTGGGTGGTGTCACCTTGCCTGGGTGGCACTGAAGCGCTGGGTGACTGAGGTGGCGCTTGGCACAGAACAGGAGGGGCTGTGTGGCCTCTGTGGGAGCAGTTCTTTACCGGGGTATCGGACCACCAGCCCGGCTCCGGGATCCCAAAAAATGGCACCATAGCGAGCTGCCCAGCGCCCTGGGCTCGGAGAGAGGAACGGAGAAGGAAGCACAAAGGAGAGGAGTGGGGCAGAACTCCCTGCCTGTGCCGGGGCCGCTCCCTTTGCAGCCTCTCACATCTGCCAGGGGACACAATTTTGGGGCGCTTCACATTTGGCCACACCATCACTGGTGGCACCTCCTGGCACACGGGGCTGAGCTTGCAGGGGACGCACCTTGGAGCCCATCCCGTTAACCCTTTCCTGGCGGATGGCGGCTCGTTTCCAGGCTGCCCACGCTGTCCCTGGCCCGGGGCCATTCCCCAGCGGGGCCGTGTTTTTGCAGCAGGGCCCCCCGGGAGGATGAACGCTGCCGGCCCGGCCGCGCAGCACGGCGCAGGAATTGCCGGGGCTTGGCCGCGCTGTTTGCTTTCGGCACAACCCCGAGGCGCAGCAGCGCTCAACACAAATATTTGTGTGGGTAGTGGAAAAAAAGAATCCAACCAAATGATAAAGAAAAAGAAATAAAAAAAGAAAAGGAAAACAATAGAAAAGGAAAGGAAGAAAAGAAAGGAAAAAGGGAAAGAGGGGAGAAAGGGGAAATGAGGGGGAAAAGATAGGAAAAAGGAGAAGAAAAAGGAAAATAACGCAAGCCACCCGAAGGTCGCGCTGACAGAGGCCAGAGGCGAAGGGACGCGGACCGGGGGAATCACCGGCTGCTGCCGCACCCCGGGGGTCGCGGGGGCAGCTCCGGGGCGGGAGGCGAGCGCGGCCGCCGGTGCGCGTAGGGCGGAGCCCGGCCCCGCCCGGTGCGCCCCGCCCGCCGGTCCCGCCCTTCCCCGCCCCTCCCCGCTCATCCCGCACCTGTTGCCGCCCGCTCCCCGCCGCGCTCCCCGCGGAGCCGCCCGGCCCCGGCATGCGGAGCTCCCGAGCGGCCCGCGGGCTGCCGCGGCGGCGGCGCCGGGGCGCGCCGTGATGGGCGGCGGGCGGCGGCCCCGGCAGCGGCTCCGGCACCGGGACGGCGGCGCTGGCTCTGCCCCTGCCCGCGGCCGGCAGCCCCCGGCCCGCGCCCCCGGCTCTGCCCCGCCTCGGCGCTCCGATGCCGTTCTCGGGCGAGGAGCGGAGCCTGCAGGGGATCTACAAACCGGCCGAGGGGCGGCCCGTGTGCTCCGAGTGCTACACCAACCGCTCCTTCGTCTACGACGATGGCAGCGCCCACAGGTACCGGGGCTGGGGAGGGTCCCCGGGGCTGCCGTGGTGGGGAGCGGTGGGGCCGCTGCAGCGCGGAGCTCCCGGGGCGGCCGGAGCGGCCCTTTCCCTTCCCGGGGCAGGCGGGACCCCCGTGCCCCGTCCCCGCCGCTCTCCCCGTGCCCCGAGGCTGCAGGAAAGTTTCTGCGGCGCTCGCAGGCCCGGCCGGGTCCCTGTGGGTGCAGCACCTCGGGATGGGGCAGTCGGGAGCTGCCTGGGGATGGGGAAGGGGCGCTTGGAGCCCCCCGAGCAGTCCCATCCTTCACGGGAAGAGAGTCTGTGCTGATCCCTCTGGGGGTGTGAGGGTGAGGCAGGGCTCGGGTGAGCCCCGGAGCCGCCCCAAAGCCAAGGGGCACCCGGGAAATGCTGCATTCCTGTAGGGGCTGCCCAGCCCCTGCTCCATCCCTGGGCTGGGTTTGTGCCGAAGTTGCCGTGTCCGGTGTGAGGGAGGGGCTGCTTGAGAGCAGCGGGACTCAGTGCCACCATCCTGGCAGCAGCACCCGTTCCTCACAAGTGGTCCTTGCCAAAATAGCCCAGTTTTTCCTGAAAAAATGCTGTGTATTATCATTGTTCTGGTTAAATTTACTTCTGACTGCCACACTCATCCAGTGCCAGCTGAAGTGTGCAGATGAGTCGTGTGTATCAATTCGTGCTTGGCAGATAAGGACCTTGGCTGGATTTGTGCCCTGGGCTGCCCAGCTGGGATTTTTTATGTCTTCATCTGCTTGCCATGATTTAGGGAAATGATCTTTTATTACTGAAAACCTAAATGAAAAAAGAAGGAACACGCTGTTCTTTAGCTCTCAGTACCTTGCCACTGAGGTGGATAATTAATGAAATCCTTGAATGTTGTTTTTTTAGGGTTAAGACCCTCATTATTACCTTCTCTCTGTCAGGGACACAATGTCCAGGGCTCCGTGGTGCCTCAGGACCCCCAATCTGGGTGGCACCGTTTGGTTATTTTGGGCACAGCAGGGTGGCTGCAGAGCACAGTGCTTTCCCCGGCCCTCCCACTGCCTCATTTTGCAGCTGTGCTTGATGTGTCTGCAGAAATTACACCCTTGAGGGGCTTCTTGTGTCTGTGAAGATCAGGGATGGGTTGGAGACAGCAGCTCCTGGAGATTTCCAACCTCAGCATTAGGGGAAGATGAGGAGTTCTCCTCATTACTGACACCACAGCCCTGCCTGGGTGATTTATCCTCACCTAATGCACTACAAAACCCTTGCCCAGAGATCCTCCTGCCTGTCTCTCTCAATCTGAACTGAGGAACTTTGTTTCCCAATTATTTCTCTGCAGCTCGATGTGTTCCTAACCCCCTCAGGCTCCGGAGAGGTTGAAATGCCATTGCTTGTCTTGCCTGCCCTTGTGCTCAGCCCTTTGCTGCCCTTCTGGAGACATTAAACAATCTGCCCGCAGCCCTCAGGACTCTGCATTTTCCCCAGCTCGGAGCAGGCTGGTGCCTAATGCACTTTTCCAGAGCTGATCAGCTGCAGAAGCAGAGGAGGATTGCTAGAGACAGGCTAAAGAGAGAGGGCAGAGCAGGCAGTGAGCACCACCAGACCATCCCAGGGGCCTGATCTGCTCTTTGCTTTCCTCCTCTGCAGCTTGGGCTGGGGGCACAAATCCTGCCCCAAATGGTCACCACATTTAACCACCTGCTGCCTCTCAGCCCTGCCTGCCACAAGGGTTTGTCCCTCACTCCCCAAGGGTTTTCCCTCCCCTCCAGGTGTGGTTTGTGCACAGCCCCAGGGCAGAGCAGGGCCCAGCACCATCTCCCTGTGTCCTCCCTGTGCTTGCAGGTGTGATGGCAGACCAGCAATGTCACCAGAGATGTGTGTGAGGGATGTGGGAGCCAGGGCAGAGCAGCAAAGATGCAGAACACACTCACTGAACCTTCTGCTGAGTGCTCAGGGGACCTCAGCTGGGCTGACCCCGCTGAAATAAGGGGAAACTCAATTATCCCTTCACTTAGCAAATCTAGAGCTGGCTTAAAAGCTGTTAAAGAGAAATTCTGTCTGCTCGGTTTCCTGAGAGTGGAGATGTGTGTGGAAATGTCTGTGAGCTTCCTCCCGCCCCTCTCCATAACGGTCCTGAAAGTCCCTCCCATGTGGAAAGCAAAGGGTTAAATGTAAAAGCACTTGAGAGTTTGTTTGGAGAATAAATACACATTTCTGGCACCCAGAGAGGGTACAAAGAGCCTGAATTTCGCTGTCCTACCTCGTGGGAAATGTGGGTGAGTGTTTTCACAAGGATCCAGGCTGTCACTTCGGGGAACTCAGGATTTCCCCGGCCTGCCCATGTACGGGCACGGTGATGGATGGGCAGCCAGATGGAAGGACTCACACAAAAATATCCTGCCCGAGCCGGGGCCAGCGGGAGAGGCAGGGCTGGGCGGGAGCAGGTTCAGATTTCCGTGCTCGGCTGAGGAGCAGCGGCTGGAGGGAGCGCCGGGGCTGCTGCTGGGGGCCCATGGCTCTGCCCTAGACGTACGTGCCTTTTGTCCTGTCTGCTCTTGGGGGATCCGTGTGGCTGCTGCTGTTTGCAGGCTGTGGGAGCAGGGATTTGGGAGCTGGGTGTGCAAGGGAGGTGAGTCCAGTGCAGAGAGGCTGAGCTTGGGGCTGGACAGCAGCAAATGCCAGCCTCAGGGTGTTCCTGTGGGATGGCAGCTCTAGGGAGCTCTGCTCAGTCCCACCTGGCTGGGACAGGGCTTTTGGCCTTAAAATTCACAGCAAAATTTGGAGCAGCCAGGTTAAAAATGCCCATAGGCACCTTCTGCCACTCTGGTTAAAGCCAGACTCTGCCACTCTGAGTCCAACGGCAGGAGAAAAGAAAAAAAGCACAGATTATGGATTGGAAATGGGATTCTTGCTAAGTGTGAGCACTCATCCAGGTCCAGGATGGTTCTCCTGCTTGTCTTTCCATGAATCCAAGGAACTGTCTCAGTTTAGCACAAGGATGGTCCCTGCAGCTGACAGCCTGTTGTTGTCTCTTAAGTTTTCAATTTTCTGCAGATGGATGAGGAGATGCCTCTTTGGCAGAGCTTGCACTGACCCAGGCTCTGTAGCTAATTAGTAATCAGTTCCTCCAGGCGTGATTACCAGCTTGGACATTTGTCAGCTTCCAGAAAGTCAGCCTTGTGCATTGCAACAACAACTGTTGCTTTGGCTGCCCGTGGGCATCAAGGCCTTGCTGTTCCTGGAGAAATTGCAATGGGGAGCCATAAAACACAGGGCCAAACATCCTGTGTTTTCAGGGTGTTTATGTGGCAGAGATGAGATAGAAATTCTGCTCTTGTTCTCCTCAGATGGTTAGGAAAGGAGGAGCACCCACTAGCACACTTGGCTCAGTGGGAAGAGGCTTTGGGACCCTTCCTGAGTCAGTGGGAAGAGGTTTTGGGACCCTTCCCCACTGTTCTGTCCATAAAAGGAGCCCCAGTGTGCTCGATGTCCTCCTCAGGAGCTGCCCTTGGGCTCTGGCATGGCCGTGTCACCCTTCACTGGAGAGCAGCAAAGTAGGTCACTGCCTGTGCTCAGGGCTCTTTCTGCTCTGCAAAAATATTTACAGCATCTCTCTGGATCCTGCCCGTCCTGCAGCGGCCTCTCCCTGACCCCACGCAATTTGTTTTGGAGCCCTGAGCGTTTCTCTTGCGTCCCTGCCAGGCTGGGCTGGAGTGGGGACATCTCATTCATCCTTCTCATGAATCAGCCAGGCCAGGAGAGCTCCGGCTCAGGTGCCCCTGCCCTGCTGTCCCTGGTGACACAAACTGCAGGAGAGGAGGTTCAGAGGGAGCTGGGGAGGGAATTGTTCCCTGTGAGGGTGGGGAGGGTGCCCAGAGCAGCTGGGGCTGCCCCAAGGCTGGGCTGGATGGGCTTGGAGCAGCCTGGGACAGTGGGAGCTGTTCCTGTCCTTGGGAATGAGATGGGATCTAGGATCCTTCCAACCCAAGCCATCCCTGCCCTTGGGAATGAGATGGGATTTAGAGCCCTTCCAACCCAAACCATCCCTGTCCTTGGGAATGAGGGGATTTAGGGCCCTTCCAACCAAGCCATCCCTTCCCTATGGAATGAGATGGGATTTAGAGCCCTTCCAGCCCAAACCATCCCTGCCCTTGGGAATGAGATGGGATTTAGGGTCTTTCCAACCCAAACCATCCCTGCCCTGTGGAATGAGATGGGATTTAGGCTCCTTCCAACCCAAACCATCCCTGCCCTGTGGAATGAGGGGATTTAGGATCCTTCCAACCCAAACCATCCCTGTCCTTGGGAATGAGATGGGATTTAGGATCCTTCCAACCCAAACCATCCCTGCCCTTGGGAATGAGATGGGATTTAGGATCCTTCCAACCCAAACCATCCCTGTCCTTGGGAATGAGATGGGATTTAGGGCCCTCCCAACCCAAACCATCCCTGCCCTGTGGAATGAGATGGGATTTAGAGCCCTTCCAGCCCAAACCATCCCTGCCCTTGGGAATGAGATGGGATTTAGGCTCCTTCCAACCCAAACCATCCCTGCCCTTGGGAATGAGATGGGATTTAGGCTCCTTCCAACCCAAACCATCCCTGCCCTTGGGAATGAGATGGGATTTAGGCTCCTTCCAACCCAAACCATCCCTGTCCTTAGGAATGAGATGGGATTTAGGATCCTTCCAACCCAGCCATCCCTGCCCTATGGAATGAGATGGGATTTAGGGCCCTTCCAACCCAAACCATCCCTGCCCTATGGAATGAGATGGGATTTAGGATCCTTCCAACCCAAACCATCCCTGTCCTTAGGAATGAGATGGGATTTAGAGCCCTTCCAACCCAAACCATCCCTGTCCTTAGGAATGAGATGGGATTTAGGGCCCTTCCGACCCAGCCATCCCTGCCCTTGGGAATGAGATGGGATTTAGGGCCCTTCCAACCCAGCCATCCCTGCCCTTGGGAATGAGGGGATTTAGGCTCCTTCCAACGCAAACCATCCCTGCCCTTAGGAATGAGATGGGATTTAGGCTCCTTCCAACCCAAACCATCCCTGTCCTTGGGAATTGAGGGGATTTAGAGCCCTTCCAACCCAAACCATCCCTGTCCTTGGGAATGAGATGGGATTTAGGGCCCTCCCAACCCAAACCATCCCTGCCCTGGGGAATGAGATGGGATTTAGGCTCCTTCCAACCCAAACCATCCCTGCCCTTGGGAATGAGAGGATTTAGGCTCCTTCCAACCCAAACCTTTGTGGGGTTCTGTGGCAGGGACAGAGGGCAGGAGGGAGCAGCCCTTCCCAGTGACTGTGCCAGCCTGGTGGATTCCCTGGGCATTCCTGCTCCCTCCTGGAGCCATTGGCTCTTTCTGTTTCCACAAGGGGATGGATGGGAGCCCTGTGGTGTGACAGAAGTGCTCCTGCTCCTTTGAGCTGCTGCCTGTGATTTCCCTGAGCTCCTGCAGCTCCTGTGATGTTCCTGCTCCCTGGTTGTCCTCTCTGGTTTTATCTGCTTTTCATCATGTCTCTCTCCAGGCTGGAGGCTCCTCCTGGTCTATTTGGCCTTGCCTTGCACAAATCACTTTAAAACCCACAGTTACCTCTGGAATTAGTTGAATAATCTGTTTCTCTGTGCTGTTGCAGCTCTGAGGAGCCAGAAGTGTGTGTGACTCCATGGTGGGCTTGTCTGGAATAAAAAACCTTCCCTGAAATTTGGGGTTTTGATCACCTCTGAGAGCTGTTGGCTTTGTGGCATATCTGCTGTGGCTCTTTCCTGAGCGCTGATTTGCAGAGCTCTCTGTGTGCAGGAAGATGATTGCCCCCCTCTCCCTTTGGATCACTTGGAATTTATTGATGCTAATTTTTGTCTGACATTTTATCACAAGGTCGGTCAGTGCCCCAAGATCTTCCTGTTTGCAGTCTGGTTCTGGTTGGACTCCAGTGCATAATTTGCAGCCATCCCCATCCCCTCTGAGGCCCCGCAGGCCTGGAGAGCCTGGTGGGACCCCACTGATGTTTGCTTCAGTGCTCCCCTTCTGTTTGTCTCCTGCCTTCCAATCTCCCCTCATCCCATCACGTCCTGGCCGGCAGGTGTGGTGACAAACCTGCCTCTGGGGGTTTATTTCTGTGAAACTTTGTGGTTTTGAACACTGTGAGGAGACTCTTCCTCCTCCCACATCCCTCTATTATTTTCTGCTTCCATAGCAGGGGCTGTTCTGCAGGAGTCTGGAGCATAAAGAAGTTTTTTGCCTCCATGCTCCAACCCTTGCTGTTTGTAGCAGCTTGGGGCTGGGCAGAGGGGAGGATTTTCCCAGCAGTTTATTAGCAGGAATTAGCACTTTCCCCGACTTGCAGGCTTTAATTTATTTTCACATCAGCCTGAAAGCTGCTGACAAACGTGGCTGAGGATGTCATGAGGGGAGTGAGACACTGCCAGGATTGTGTCCCTTGGGAAGGCACAGGCTCATGGAAGAGGGGAGGGTTGGCCACTGGCTCTCATGAACATCTCTGGAGGCCGTACCAAGGGAATTGTTCTCTTTTTAGGTGAATTATCTGTTGAGGTTTAAATCTGTGTTGGTTGGTTGGTGTGAATGATGACCCTGGTGTTGTCCCTGAAGGCTGGGTGGTTTTCCTGGGGAATCTGGTGTGCACAGCCTCCAGAATTCCCATTGGGACAGGCAGGGCCTCCCTGAGGGACTGTTTGTCCGGCAGTGAGTCCTGGTTCCTGCTTTTCTTGAGCCCTGGGCTTGACTGAACTTTTAGAAGGATTTGTTTTGGCTCCCAGGCCACCCTACAAACCCAGGAGGAGAAAGGGGGGATGTCCTTGCTGGGAAGGGATGGAAATCTGCTCCCACAGCAGAGAGGGGCCTGATGCAATCCACAAATAGCCCGGAGAGGGCTGAGTCAGGAATTTCCGGCAGGGCTGGTGACCTTGGCTCTGCAGGCTGAGTGCTCTGGGTCTGCCCCTTCTCCTGATGCTGGGAATGAGCCCTGGGAGCCCAAGGACAGCGATGGGGACAGAGCTGTGTCCTCAGGCCAGCACGCTTGGGATGCTGTGCTGCAAGTGCTCAGCTGGGCTGATTTGCGTTTTATTTGCATATTGACACAATAGAATGGGCTGGTTGCAAATCACAGAAGGATTTGGGCTGAGGGAACCTTAAAGATCCTGCAGTTCCAACCCCCTGCCATGGAAAGGGGAGCTCCCACAGCCCAGGTTGCTCAGATTGGTTCCACCAGGCCTTGCACTGCTCTAGGTTGGTTTTTCTTGTTAAAGAGATGAGGAGGCCCCAGGCCAGGCCTGAGGAGTGAGAGCTGCTCCCCTCACCTGCCAGGAGCTCAGGATGAGCTCTCCCTGCCTGTTTTCCCCAGGGTTATTTGGGCTTTGCAGTCCCTAGGGACACCAGCATGGCCTGTTTGCCTTTGTGCCTGCTGGAACCAGCTCTGCCAGCCCTTCCATACCCCTGGACAAAGGGAATGCCTGTGGCTCATTCACACTGCTGTGGGATCAAAGAAAAAGGAAAAGGTTTTTCTGTGGGGCTGTGCTTCCTGTGAGCCTGTCACACAAAACATTCATGTGCTGGCCAGAAGGGATGGGGAGGTGTGGGGCTCCATTGCTGAGGCAGGGCTGTCCAATGAGCAAAGTGGCTCTGGACCTGGAAGGTACAATTTCTGCTTTTATCTTCTAGAAAATAGCATTTGCCAGCGGGGGAAAGGCTGGTGGAGCTTTGCACTGACTCACTCTTCCTGTTCATTTTCCACGTGAAACACACAAAATGCTAATTTCTCCGTGAGGCCTGTGGTGCTAAATTGCCTGTGCTTGTTGGATGGATGGATTTGTCACAGGGCTCAGCTGCTCTGCACAAGTTCTGAGCAGCAGCAGCTCCTGACGTGGACCGTCCAGCTGTCTGTGGGGATGGGAGCTGGGATGCAGGAATTTAATCTGGGAGAATTCACACATTGTGAGAGTGTGTGTGGAGAGATGGGTGAGGGTGTGTTCTGCAGGTTTGTACCCAAACCAGGATTGAAAAGCTGCTCAGGCTGCATGGGAGTGATGAGTGGGGTTGGGATGGGTCTGTTCATATCCTCAGAGCTCCTCAAACTCTCTGAATCAGATCTCAAATCCACACCCATCACAGGGGTACCAGTATCTCAATGAGCAGTGACTGTGACACCTCTGGGGAGGGACAGGGGACAGGGGGTGAGGGCCTGGGGCTCTTCCTCAGCAAGGCAAGACAGAGCCAGCAGTGACCTGGCTGCTGCTCACTGAGAGAGGTGTTGGCAGAGAAATCAGCTCTGAAATGAGCACCCAGACCCTGCCATGGGCTGTCCCTGCAGGGCTGGGAGGGGGGATGTGCTCATCCTGGCTCCAGGAACCCAACCTGTGTCCCCAAACACTCCAGCCATTAGGAGACCCCACAGAGGTGTCACTCAGAGGGAATAAACCCCCAAACCACAAAGAGAGGGGAGAACAACTGTAACCTGGTAACCAGAAGAGCTGTGGGAGGAGAAACAAACACGAGATGATTGTATATATTTAAATAACTATAGGGAAAGAAAGGGCAGCGTTTCCTGCATGCCTTGGCTCCCTGGAGGGGCTCAGGGAGCCTGGTGGTGGTTGAGGGTGGATCAGGATGGACCAGGGTGCAGGACAGGCTCTGCAGCCATGGCTGGGACGGGGGGACAGGACATGGCAGCCCTTGCTGTGCCCAAGGAGCCTCTGGAGAGGTTCCCAGCCCTTGAGTGCCATCCAGACACTCACCCTACCGTGGTCTGGGCCAGCAAAGAGCAGCTGGAGGCTCCTGCCCAGCCAGTGCCCGTTTGCTGCCCAGAGCTGGGCAGTGCCAGCAGCTTGTGTCCTGTGTCGGTGCCAGCAGCCAAAGGTCAGAGCCTGTGTGTGGCTCTGCTCCCCTGTCTCAGCCAGGGGTTGTCCTTTCAGAGGTGACAGGAGGCACAGCAGCAGCTCTGGGTGCTGCAGGGACTGTCCCAGCTGAGAGGTGGCTTTGCCTGAGGAGGGGATGCAGGGTTGGGCACGGGGTGCTCGCTGTCCTGGCGGCACATCCAGGCTCCCATCCTGGCCTCCTCCTTTCCTGGCCGTGCTCCTGGGGAAGGATAGGCTTGGAGCAGATCCTGCCAGCAGGGCCTGGGCCTCTGCCTCCTTCTGCAGCCTGGAGTGGGAGAGGAGAGCTTCAGGCTGCAGGTTATGCAAGAACCGGCTCCAAATGTAGGTGCACCTGTTCCACTTGCACAGAAGGAGAAGATATCTCCATAATTCTGGTGCTGACAGAGCAGAGGGGTCCCTGAGGGCTCTGGGGCTCCTGGCAGGTGTGGGCAGGTCCATCCCACAGCAGTGTGGGCTCTGTGGTGACCCTGCTGGTTTGTGGTGGGAAGCAGGAGGTGCCCTGTGGTTTTTGTGGTGTGCGAGGAAGCAGAGCAGGAACTTGGGTTCTGTCCTTCCTCTTTTTGACAGACATAGCTACAAACAATAATGGAAATCCTAACATCCATTGCAAGGAGCGCCCTGCCTGTGGATTTTGCTGTGAGGCCGAGCTGCCTGTTGGATGTGGGGAGCTCTGAGGGGCTCCAGGAGCACAGGGCACTGCAGAGCCACACCGAGCTCCTCCTGGGCTCTGTGCTGGCATTTCCAGCCCATGTTGTGAATTGTAGGATGGACCATGATACGAACTGTGCAATGGGGAAGAAGGTAAGGGAGTAGGAGTCTGTTTTTAGGCCGATGAGGATTTTGAAGTTTATGATGAACTTTCATTCCCAGAAGGAGGTGAGGCTTTCTGTTCCAGGGTGGATGTAGATTGTTATGGGGATTGGGCTGGTTAAAAAGTGAGGCTCCCATGGCCTGGTGGCACCAGCAAGGGCAGGAGAGGCTGAGCCAGCCCAGGCTCAGGGAAGGATGGAGGAGCTGAGGCAGGCGTGGCTCTGGGGCTCCTGTGTGAGCTGAACCAGGCAGGGATGGTTCTATAGCAGGAGCAGAGGGGTCTGGCTGGGTCACCAGGGCTCAGCCCAGCTCCAGGAGGCTGAGCAGGGCCCTGTCCCCTCCCCAGGAGCTGCCCAGGCTGGGACAGAGACGCTGCTGTAGCTGAGAGTGAGGAGTGTGGAGGTTTCCATATGCTGATGGCAGCACGCTGCTTTAGTGGTACAGGCTTCTGGAGGAAGGAAGGAAAGGGATGATAAAAATAAAGCTGCAGATCTGTATTTAGCTATAAACCACTCCAGGATTATTTTTTTTTTTTTCGGTAGTATTTGAAGACTATGCAATAAATGAGCTTGTTCATGAATTTTTTATTTTGTACCACTACAGCTTTGAAGAAGTAGCCAGGTTGCTGTGGCATTTGCATAGCTCAGGATCCCTGTGTCTGGGAGGAGAGGTTGTAAATCCTCAGGAGATTTGTGTGCTGTGCAGGAGCACTTTTGTCTAAGACATCAATGTGCAATATCTCAAAGTCACTGTGCAGTTGATAAAGCCATCATGACAAACAAGCAAATGCAGTATTTCGTGTAGTGAAGCTTCATCCAGAATAAACAAGTGTGCCAAAATTTTAAAATTCTGAATGATTTTGTATGCAAGAGTAAGAGAAAATGCATTCAAAGTGTAGCTGCTACTGCCAATGGGAGAAGGAGATCAGATGCAAATAGCAGAAATTGTGTTTCCAGAGCTACTGATATAATTGGATTTTACTACAGATTCTAAGTGCTGATAAAGGACAGTGGTGAATATTTGCTTTGTTTCATGGTCTGACACACGATCCGAGGCCAGGAGAGGTGGATTAATTGAGTTGGAAATTATATTGTGGAAATAAAAAAGCCAAAGAGAACCCAAACCCCCAAAAGTGTGTTTGATACCCAGGAGAAGGGCTGGGAATAGCTGTGAGCATCCACAGCTCCCAGAGAGGGCTGGGTGGGGATGGTCCTGCGTGCCCAGGAGCTGTGGGTAAAGATGCCCTTTGCACATGGCAGGCAGTGTGTCCAGGGCTGTGCAGCTCAGCACTCCTTTAAACAAGGTGCTCCTTTGAATGGGCACTGGACAATCCCTGGAGAGCTCTGGGTGTGACATTCCCCTTCAAACACAATTACAGTCACCCCCATTTGGAGCCAGGCACCTGGCTCCCCGCTTTAAACCATGGTTATCATAAGAGGGTGGATAATTTTTAAAAATTACATTTTCTCACGCTGAAATTTGCCTTTCAGGGTGCTGTCCTGATGGCCTAGAAACAGCCTGCTTTTGGCCTCATTTATCATAGTTAAGCTCCAAGAGGAAAGACTTAATTGTGGCTTTCTTTTTCTTTTTTTCTTTTGTGCTTACTGTTAGATCCGCCTTTGCAACACGAGCTGGAGGTGGTCAGCAAACCTCAGTGCTTATATCAGTGGATCCAGAGGGAGTGCTTGACTTGACAGGAGCTTGGTTTGATTTATCCTGAAGACCAAGTTTTGGATCAATGAGTAGCACAGAATAACCTCCCCAGTGCCCAAGGCGCTGCACAGATGCATCAGTCAGAGCAGAGCCCTGGCTGCTCTGTGCACGTGGCAGCTGAGAGGAGCTGAGCAGCTCTGGGGGGGACAGGATTAAGTGGCAAATAACAACAGGGAGAAGCATCTGAAGCGCTGAGGGCGGGCTGGGCTGTCTGCTGGGGCTGTGCTCAGCAGAATTTCTGAAATCCTGCGTGCTGACTGCTCTTCTGGAAACTCGGGAGCAGCAGCTGAGCAGGGCTTTGGGATCTGCTCGGCTGGGAGATGATTTGCAGGGCTGTGAGTTGGTGGAGAGAGAAGAGGATCTGAGGAGCCTCAGCTCCCATCCCTGCAGCAAATCCCTGATCTGTGCTCGGTGCTGGTTCAGCTGCTGGAGGCTCTTCTGCCTTTGCTTGTGCAGGGTATTCTGGAGGCAAAGCTGTGGGAAGATGCTGGGAATGGGTTGGAGAGGCTTTGGAGGAGACTCTTGGAAGAACATCAGGCAGGAGTTGGAGCCTTTCAGCTCTTTGCTGCCTCACACTCCAGTTCCATGTGAGGGACAAAGAATCAGCTCAGAGGCACCACGTGTCCTCTTCCAAGCCCTGTCCTCCAGGCTTCCCACCAAGACTCTGAAATTGGTGCTCCTGGATGAACTTCACTGATGGAGCCCAACCAGACAGGATCAGGGTGCTGCCTTTGGGGTCTCTGCAATGGATGGCTTTGCTGCTTTGTGAGGTTTCAGTTCAGCCCCAATCTGCTGTGATGGGCAGCAGTGGTGTACCCATGTTCTTGTTGGTGAATGTGCTTTGAGAAAAGAGACCAGAGAAAGCCTTTAACCCTCTGAAAGAGCCTCCTGAGGGCTGGCTGGGTTCCATCTCCTCCATGTGTGTGGTGGCCACACGCAGCTGTCTGTGAGCCACCACCTTGGGTCTCTGCCAGGCACTGCCCATCCCTGATGGAGCCATGGGCATGCCAAGGGATGGGTGATGTGTCCTCCTGGCCATAGCCGTGCCAAGGGATGGGTGGTGTATCCCCCTGGGCATGGGCATGCCAGGGATGGGTGATGTGGGTGATGTGTCCTCCTGTCCATGGGCATGCCAGGGATGGGTGATGTGTCCTCCTGTCCATGGGCATGCCAGGGATGGGTGATGTGTCCTCCTGTCCATGGGCATGCCAGGGATGGGTGATGTATCCTCCTGACCACAGGCATGCCAGGGATGGGCAGTATGGGTGATGTGTCCAAGTGCCATGGCCATGCCAAGGGGTGGGTGATGTATCCTCCTGGCCACGGCACTTGGCAGCTGGACAGGCGACTGACTCATCAGCCTCGGCGGTTTCCCATTTAATCCCGGGGCTGTTGGGATGATTTAAGTGCCAGCAGCCCGGAGAGGAGGTTGTGCTTGTGCTTCCAGCACGGCTGTGGAGCCATCGCCTTGCTGCCTCCCATCCCTACTTTTGGCGGCGGGGGGAGCCTGGGGGTGGATCTGGGCTTGGCTCTCGCTTATCTTGCGAGCAGTTTGGTTTCCTCCCGGCGCTCGGGCTCTTCCATTGGCTCCTCTTGCTCTCCGTCGCTCCGCCGCTCGCAGCCGATGTCCTGAGCCCGGCGCCGCTGTGCGGGGCGCTCCGGGGGACCCTGCCGGGCCCGGTGCCGAGCGGCGGAGCCCCGAGCCACCCATGCCCCCGGGGGGAGCGCTCTGCCGGGGGGGCGCCGCCTGCCCCGCAATGTAACCGGGGGTGCGGGGGGGCGCGGAGGAGGCGCCGGGGCGGGCGGGGGCGGGCAGGGCAGGGCAGGGCCCCCGCGCCCCCCCATTGTCGCTGTCCCCTCTGTGTGTCTCTCCCGCAGGCTCTCGTCGCCCGGCGGCTGCGGCGGCGGGGACGGCGGCGGGAGCCGCAAGAGCGGGGTCATCCTGGACATCGCCTCCCTGAAGATGACGGAGCTGGAGTCCGAGGTGCTGCCGCTGCCGCCCCGGTACCGCTTCCGCGATCTGCTGCTGGGGGACCAGTCCTTCCAGAGCGACGACAGGTTCGGGGCACAGCGCGGGGACAGCGAGCGGCCGGCGGGGACACACGGACCTGGGGCTCTGCCTGGGCTGGGGGGACACACCGGGGACAGCCGCGGGACACCGGAGGGGACACGGAGGGGACACGGGCGCGGAGCTGTCCGCGGTGCTGCTCCCGCCCGGTGCGGAGCTCTCCGCGGTGCTGAGGGCAGCAGAGGCCGGGGATGGCCGGCTCTGCTCGGAGCTGCGGGCGCTGGGATGTGCTGGAGGATCCGGCGGTGTGTGACACCGCCAGGTGTGCGGGTGGAGGCCGCGGGGGCCTCGGGAACATCGGGGTGCCCCGGGGCTGGATGTGCTGGGAGCGCTGTGGGTGCACCGGGGGTGCTGTGGATGCCCTGGGAGCGTTGGAGGTGCCCTGTAAGTTGTTGTGGATGCGCTGGGCCAGCAGAGCTCTGTGGGCACCTGGCTCCATCCTGGAGTCCCACCAGGGGCTGGCAAGCAGGAGAAGGGACCAATGTCTGGGGGAGGTGTGGGATAGTGGAGCTCCCTGTGGATTTGTGTGGAATTTGGGCTGACAGGCAGGGACGGCTCCTCCAGGCTGCCCTCGGAGGCTGTCTTGGCAGCAGGGTGAAGAGCTGCTGCGGTTGTGGTGCTGCTCTCCGTTCCTTACCACAGGAATGGCTTTATTTTTGTGCTGAGCTCCTGCCTGGCTGGGATTGATCCCCAGCTTGAGTGAGCAGCAGAGGGAATGCCGTGAGTGGCACGAGGATTCCATGGGCAGAGCAGTTCAATCGAGAGGAACAGGCACCTTCCCTTCAACTCTGCTCATATCATAAATGCCAGTGCTAATGGGGAGTCAGAGTTTTATCTTTCCCCACCAATTAATTGCATGATGCAAACAAAGAGAGGTGTAATTCTTGTTGGAGAAAACCTTTCAATTACTGGTTAGTCCTTGACTAGCTGCTGTGTGCCTGGTACACCTGCATCAAGGTTTTTTGTGCTTTTCTCTTAAGAGATAATTTCTTTTTTTTATGTGTACAAGTATCGTAAAAAAAAAAAAAGAGTGCATTTGGCTTTGAGACTGTGAATGTGGGTTTTACAAATGTTCTCTATAAGTGTTCCTAACTTTTATCGCTGCATAAAATTGGTCTGGCTCGAAAAGGAATCTGTGATCCTGGAGGTTTTAAAGCCCAGATTTCCTTAACAGACACTTAAACATTAATAGAGTTTTATGACACCAAGTGAGAAGTTAACAGGAAATTCCTGCTGCAGAAAATGTCTGGCTTTCAGAATGGCTGTGATATGGCTCATTTGGTCAAGTTTGAAGATTTAATAGTTTTCATATTTAAGTATTTGGAAGCATCTGAAGTATGAAGATGGCAATAGCAGATTGTGTTCTTTATGTATTTCTCTGGTTACACCCCTTAACCTTCATTTTCCTCTAAATTTGAGTCTTTCTGATTCAGCATCTCTCTTTAATTTTAATGTGGAGATGCTCTGGGTTGCTTTGTTAATTCATTAGCCCCATTTCTCAAGAATTCATTAGCATTGTTTCTCAAGATATCTCAGTTTCACCAGCTCTGTGCTGTTTCCTTGAGTTATTTGATTTCCCCTTCATCTGGAAAACACTGATAATTTCATTGTGTGGGGGCATGCAGATCTCTGAGCCCACATTTGCTGTTCACTGGAGTCCACTTGGCTTCCCTGGGAGCTGAGATGAGCTGTGGGCTTTGGGAAATGTTGCTGTCAGGCCTAAATTCCAGTCCGAGTCATTAATAACAGTGGGACCTTATGGCTGAACCGAGCTCGCTGGAGTAATTATGACTAGTTCATTAGCCTGCTCCAAACCCACTGAATCAGGAGCTGATTTAGGAAGAAAAAAACGAGAAGCAGAGAGACTTTTAGGCTTTGTGGATGATAAGCAGCTCAGAGCTGTGCTTTGAAGGATTTTGTTGCAGCCCTGGCAGGGATGTGCTGAGGAAAATCCCCCCACAAACTCTGCAGGGGTAAAACAGAGCTCGTTGGGCTTGGAGATGTAACACTGGAGGAAAGCACCCATAATGCTGAATATCTCATTTATTTGTCAAAGGAATGCTTAAAATCAATGTCTGAAATATCTGATTGTGAATGTTACCCTGGGATGAGTGTGCTGCTGGAAGTGAGGAGGTTTCTGGGGTCAGCAAAGGCTGAAAGGATGGGAGGCCAAAGGGGAGCCAGGGTTTTGCTGCTTCTGGAGAGTTAAAACTGCTCCTGCAGGAGATGAATTAGTGCATCCTCATCACAGGGGATGCTGAAGAGACACCAACCCTGGAATGAGGTAATGCTGGAGCTTGAGGAGATGAGAGCTCGTTGGAACAAGGAGATAATTAGAGAGCTGTGGTGCAGCAGGGGGAGAGAGTGGGTCCAGATAACCTCTGAAACAGAAGGAACTAATCAGTGAGTGTGATGTGGAATGGGTAAATTAGGCTGCTCCTAATTTACCTTTGTTTTTGGGATGTGAAAGACGAACGCAGTCGATCTGAGCAGGGCTTGCTCTTTGGCAGGTGGACTGATTGACAGGAGAATGAAATAACACTCTGAACATCCTGTGGTGGTGCAATAAATTGGCCAGGAAGCAAATAGGAAACGGCTGGCTGGGAAGGGAATGTGGGAGGAAAATGGATTTGTGAGACAGAGAGAGAAAAGCCTAATGACAAGCAAATCTAGAGTTGTCAAGTCCAAGTGCTCCTTCCAGGATCACCTCACTGTCTTCAGAGCTCACTGCCACGAAGGGTGGAAGGCTTTGGGCTCGGCTGTGTTCGAATTCTGGCCTTGACATTTCTGCTGGGCAGGAGGAGCAGGGTTAGGTGTCATTCAGCATTCAGCTCTGAATTCCCAGAGGCTACAAACAGCTCCCAGGGCAGGAATCTGACTGCTGGGGCCTGGAGGTGATTTCTGCCTTGGGCAGGGAAGGTTCTCTTTGGAGCCTTGCAGTTGCCTCTGTTGTCTGGCATTAGTCCTGCCCAGCTCACAAATTCCCTTCCTGTTTGGAAGGTGCTGTCAATGCCAGCACTGGGAGAAAAATGGATTTGTTCTGCTGGCTTCTGGCAGTGCTGCCTTTCTTATCTCACTGATGTTTTGTGGCCACGAAAGCACACGGAGCCTCTGCAAAGGCAGAGTTTGAGATGCTGAGCCTGTGACAAAGAGAAGGTGAGGAACTGGGGGCACAAAGGCCTGGCTGCCTTTTCACCTTCCTGGAGTGGGAATCCTCTGGGCATGGGAATCCTGTGCACCAGGGAGATGTGAGAGCAAGGCCAGGGATGCTGGGGAAGGGAGCAGGAGCTCAGCACAGCATCTCCAGGGCCAAGGAGGTGTGAGAATAGGACCAGGGATGCTGGGGAATGGAGCAGAAGCTCAGCACAACATCCCAGAGCCAGGCCAGGGATGCTGGGGAAGGGAGCAGGAGCTCAGCACAACATCCCAGAGCCAGGCCAGGGATGCTGGGGAAAGGAGCAGGAGCTCAGCACAACATCCCAGAGCCTGGGAGGTGTGAGAATAGGACCAGGGATGCTGGGGAAGGGAGCAGAAGCTCAGCACAGCATCCCAGAGCCAGCCCAGGGATGCTGGGGAGGGGATCAGGAGTTGAGCAGAGCATCCCCAGAGCCTGGGAGGTGTGAGAGCCAGGCCAGGGATGCTGGGGAATGCAGCAGGAACCCAACCCAGCATCCCCAGGGCCAAGGAGGTGTAAGAACAGGACCAGGGATGCTGGGGAATGCAGCAGGAACCCAACCCAGCATCCCCAAGGCTGGGGCTGCCCAGGCTCCTGTTCTGAAGGGATGCTGCAAGTGCTGATTAAAGGCAGCTGAGAAAGCACATCTGCTGGGCGGGTAAATATTGTTTCACACCCCAAGCTGTGGCAGCCCTTTGATGTTCGCTGTCCTGGCTGTGGCAGTTTTTGATCCTCCTGCATTTCTCTTTTCTTGGACAGTGCTGACAGCTGGGTTGGGGCATGTATAAAAAAAGCCCGTAAGTAAAATTAAACTGTATCTCAGAAAAGTGTTCATTAGGAGCTTATTTGTTGCCTAATTTGAATAGTCTGAACACTTTCCAGAAAATCATCGTCAGAAGCCACAGTCCTATTTACAGGAGCGAGAAGTAATGGATGTCACTTTGATTAAGTGCATTTTTCTGAGGCTAATTATCAGCAAAAAAATCATTTTGATGGATGAGAATGTTTGGAAAAGCTGCTTGTGCAGAAGAATTCAGCAACTTCTCTATAAAATTTTAACATCTCCTATTTCAAATCAAAGATATTTTGGATGTTGCATAACCAAGAAAAGAGGATTTTGACAATTCTTTTAAGTTTCTGCTTTCAGTTTTTTTTAAGAGTCTTACAACTTCTTTGTCTGTGATCCAGCATCTGGTCTTTGTCTCTAATTTGTCACTAAGTGGTGGCTCTGACTCTTATCAGGTCAGATGATGCTTGGCATGAGCAAAGTGAAGTGCTGCAGTATCAGCCTTGGAGGATCTCATCCCTGCAGTTTTCATGCTAACATGCCCCAAGTGAGTTCCTCATCAAAATTCATCATTACATTAATGGAGCTGGGGAGTTTTGTGCTCCCCAGGCAGGTTCTGTGGCTGAGTCCTCTCTTCATTGCTATTTGATTTAATGGGCAATTTTCCCCTTTTTATTTGGAAGATGCAGATGCCAATTTGAAAATTCCAATTTGTACCCAGAAATTAGAGACATTTATTTCTCTGCTGGTGAGGTAATGGCCAATATTTTAAATCAGCGCACAGTCTGCTCAGGCTGTAGCCTCTGTGCCAGGGAAGGTTGGTACCTGGCATTAGGAAATTCAGCTCTGGTGCCTGTGTGCCCCAAAATTCCCCTGGGGGAGGCTCTTCATCCCCAGCATTTCCCTTGTTTGTAAAGCAGGCTGGATATCATTGCTAATATCCCTTCCCTCAAAAATGGTGTTTAGAGCTATTCCCACATCCCTGGGTGCAGAATCTCTCAAGGGACAGCTCAGTGATGATGAGGTGCTGGGATCCCAGCTGTGAGTCCAGCAGAATTAAATTGCTTCTCCACTGCTCCTTCCACCTGGCAAAGCAAAACCAAACCAATTATTAATGAGATTAGGCTGTTTAATTAATTAAATAATTAGATTAGGCTGTTTCCTTGAGTCAAGGCTTTGTAAGGGAAGTTTCTGTGTGACAGCACAAGCAGGAATTTGCCCCTGCCAGCCCTGCATGGTGTGGGCACCTCCTCACCTTTAACAAGGGCAAAACCAACAGATGCTGCCAGTGGATCCCTGAGCCCAGCCCCAGGTGGGACACACCAGGATGAGGAGCACTGGAAGCCTGAGGCAGATTTATAAAATTGATTTGGGTTTTTTATAAAATTGATTTGGGTTTTTATAAAACTGATTTGGGTTTTCTCGTGTTTGCACAAGATTTTTTTTAATGATAGCATTTTTAATTGAGGTTTGTTTTTCCAGTTGTTCTGAAAGGCTGCAGGGATGATTCCCAATGCTGTGTCTTAATTGCTGTGCTGCTTGGAGTTTTTTAATTGATGTTTCCTTGCAGCTATTGGTGTGCTCTTTTCTCTTCATCTTGAGGCAGGTACCCGTGGACATTGGCAGGAGTATTAGGAAAATTATGAAAGTAATAGAGCAAAGAAGAAACACAGTTCTCTTGTAATTGTAACTATTATTTTATTTTAAAAAATGGCCATTGCTTTTTTCCAGGGATATTGTTTTCACTGTCAGCAGTGGGCCCTTGCTTGCAATAAAAGCAAGTGCACGTAGCAGGCTGGTGGAATGAGCAGAGGTGTCCCTGGAGTGCTGCTGTGTATGGCTGTGCCCTGAGGAAAAGGAAGAACAACATTGATTTTCAGTTATTTAGTGCAATTTAACACTGTGGGCTCAAATTTCCGTCCCTCCCTGGGGTGGTTTTCTCTTCCCACTTATTTACTTTCCCTTTGGTTTCTTTTCTGTTTGTTGTGGGAATGGGTTTGAAAGAGGAAACAGCATTTCAAGGTACCTGAGTGAAGGGAGGAGCACGGGCAGGGGTTTGGTGAGGTGGGCACATTTCCAGGGCAGCCCCTGGGTTGGTGCTGAGCTCACTCATTTGGGCTAAATGAATTGTTTCACTCCCCTCAAGCAATTGTGCAGACACACAGAAAGTCCTGAAAGAGAGATTTCCTGGCAGGCAGAGTGCAGAGGGTGTGAGAGATGCTGGAGTCCTGGCTCCTGCTGTGGGAAATGGAGCAAAGCTCCTTCCACGGGGTCTTGGTGTGGTTCTGGAGCCTGGTGGGACATCTCTGGGGGCTCCTGGGGTGGCTTTGGGACATCTCCATGCCAGGGGAGCTCCTGTGCCCCCTCAGCCTGCAGGGAAAGTGTGACCGTGCTCACAGGGGTTTTCACTGGGGAAGAGATGAGGATCTGACTCTGTTTCAGAAGGCTTGATTTATTATTTTATGATATGTATCACATTAAAATTATACTAAAATAATAGAAGAAAGGATTTCATCAGAAGGCTAGCAAGGAATAGAAAAAGAAAGAATGATAACAAAGGCTTGTGGCTTGGACAGAGAGTCCAAGCCAGCTGGGCTGTGATTGGCCATTAATTAGAAACAACCACATGAGACCAATCACAGATGCACCTGTTGCATTCCACAGCAGCGGATAATCATTGTTTACATTTTGTTCCTGAGGCCTCTCAGCTTCTTAGGAGGAAAAATCTCAAGGAAAGGATTTTTCATAAAAGATGTCTGCGACAGGAAAGGGCAGGCTGGGTGTGAAACCTGGGCAGGGATCTCCAGCACAGGGATGTGCACACACCAGGCTGCTGTTTGTCAGCACAGCAGGGCCCTGTGCCTGCAGGAATCCCCAGGAGGGCTCTGCAGCTTCAGGTGAGGCTGGGTGGGAGGTCGGGCTGAGCCCAAAGCTGTCACTGCTGCTGTAGTGACAGCACGAGAAACAACTTGGCAGCTGTAGCTGTAATTGCAGAGAATGCATTAAATTTTACTGCTGTGTTTTCCCACCACCTTCTCTCATTGCAGTTGCATCTTTGTTCCCAAGGGAAATAATTTATTGCTGCTCTGAAGGTGTTGCTCACTGCTTTTCCTGTGCACAGGCTGTTCAGTGCCTGGCAGCTCAGGCATTCCCCTCTTGGGGGACACAGAGGTTCCTGTCCCTCTGTCCCAGCCCTGTCCCCAGCCCTGCTCAGGTGTGAGCTGCTCTCCCTCAGACCCCTGTGTGGCTGTGAGATCACCAGCACAGTGAATAACTTGGTTTTCAAGTGCTGCTGTGCGTGTTCCTGTGAGGCATCTCACTCATTTTATTGTGGTCTGTGCAGCAGAGTGGCTTAGACAGGAATCAAAGGCTGGAATTTGAATGCAAACCTCTCTGGTGGCGAGAAGTGCCACCAACAGACAGCAGCAATCCTTTTCTATTGCAGCCCTGCTTACTGAGGGATGAGAGCAGGCTGCCCGTGGAGCCCTGCAGCGAGCACAGCTTTCCCTGCCACGCTGCATTTGCCTCTGCTCCACTGGCACCTCTGTGATCCGGAGCAGAGGTGGAGGTGTTCATGTGCAAATTAAACCCCTCCTCTTGCTCCTGGCTCCAAGCTCAGCGTGGCTCACACAGGCTCTGTGCAAGGCTCTGCCAGCTGCTCTCAGCTTCCCACCAAGGCTTGGCAGTGCAGCCTCCCAGCCCCCAAATCTGGAGATTGCCTCAATTATCAGTCCATTAATTTGCTGCATTGCTGCAATTTTTTTAAAAAAAAAATTATCTTTCAGAGAGTTCAGAGTTTAGATTCTGCTGCTCCATCACGCTTTGTATCAATTAACAGCATTGAATTTCATCGGCTCCGTGACCTCATTTCCTCTCTTTGTGGAGCTTTTTGTTGCCATTTTAGCAAATTTCTGGCTGCTGTTTTCCTGCAGGGAGAGGATCAAAGTGCAGCCTGCTGGAGCAGGCAGGTCCCTGTGGTGCCAGCCTGACTCTGCTCTCTGTTCTGTCCCCACAACCTCATTGATGTTTTGAGATCTCCCCTGCACAGCCAGAGGGCTGGAAGGAGGATTTCAGGGTTGCAAATCCCCTGGCAGGTCCAGCATTTCCCCTTTAATTATTCTAGGTGATAAATAATTGATAATGAAGAAATTTGTGGTGTTAGAGTTGGGATGCGAGGCCTTGGTGAGACAGGAATGCCATGGGTGTCAGCACACTGCCAGCAGATTAGAGGGATGTTTTCCAATGTTCAATGTTTTCCAGTGTTCAACGTTTTCCAAACTTCTCAAACTCAGAAAACTTGTCCTTTAAAGCAAGTAGTGGGTGAAGCAGTGCTTGGAAGCATTTTCAGAGTTATTTTCTGTCCTGAAACTCCCCCGGCCATGTGGTGCAGGGGCAGACGTGCCCTGCCAGGGCCATCCGTGTTCCTGGAGGAACTCCAGGAGCTCAGAGCTGCCTTTGCCTCCTTGGGCTGCACTGGGGCCACAATTGCTTGGTCCTGCTTCTGCCTTGCTCCAGACACACCATCTGCTCCTGTCCCTTCAGGAGACAGCCTGGAGCTGTTTGCTGGCCATAGAAATGGTGATTTGTGAGAGGAAGGTGGGAGCAGATTTTGTGGATGAGCAAGACACCTCGGGTTTGGGACACCCCAGAACCATCTGTGGCCAGTGCCATTGTGCTGGGTGCCAACCCTCAGTGTGGGGATGAAGGTTTCTGCAGCCAGATGTGTTTTCTGCTCTGGTGTTTCCCCTGTGCTTTTCCTGTGATGTTTTCTCCCATGGAACACACGGTGATTTTTGCTGTTTCTCTGCCGTCTCACTGCCGAGGGGCCCTCTGGAGGCCAGTGCTCACATCACTCCCGTCCAGCTCCACAAACCCAGGGAAAATGGCATTTCTTGTTCGCTCCAGGACCTTCTGTCATCATCTGTCTTTGAGCTTTTGGTTGTAGCTTTACATAAAGCTGGCTGCTGTGGGGTGTTTGTCCCCGAGGTGCTGGGTACGCTGTCTGAGGGGTCTAGGGGAGTGAGGAGCGGGTCTGTCCTTGTCTCCTGTCTGTGCAGCCACTCACAGCCACTCTGCCAAGGCTGGAAATTGGGATCCTCCATCCAGGGAGAGTCCTGAGGGATGTGCTGCCATCCTCCTCCCTGCACATCCCAAACTCTTGGAGTTAAACATGGATCTGCAGGTTCCATGGCTCCCTCAGACCTGCTCCTGCTCTGCAGAGGGCTGTGCTGAGTTCCTCTCTCCAGGATGGGCCTTGTCCCTCTCCTGCACTGCTGGGGATGGACACGGCTGCTGTGTGCCCTCAGCCTCTGCTTCAACAGCAGAATTCTCAAAAAAGCTTCACTTTGAGGTGAGCCCAACCCCAAGCCCACCCTCTGTGAGTGACTGACCATGACTGGGATCTGCAGGGGTTTGGGTGTGGATTTCTTTGGGTGGTGATCCCCTACTCTGCACTCTGCTACCTGTGGCTTCCAGGGGAGATTCCCCACTCATTCCCATTCCCATCAGGCAGCTGTTTTCCCATCTCATTCCCATTCCTGTTGGGCTGGTGTTCTGGTGTTTCCCCAGTTCGTTCCCGTTCTTGTTCCCATTCCCAGGGCGTTGGGTTGGTGTTTCCCCAGCTCATTCCCATTCCTGGACTCTTGGGCTGGTTTTTCCCCAGTTCGTTCCAGTTCCTATTCCTGTTCCCGTCAGGCTGGTGTTTCCCCAGCTCATTCCCGTTCCCATTCCTGTCAGGTTGGTGTTTCCCCGGCGCATTCCCATTGCCATTCCCGTTCCCATCGGGCTGGTGTTTCCCCATTCCTGTTTCCATTTCCATTCCCTTTCTTGTTCCCTTCGGGCAGGTGTTTCCCCATTCCTGTTCCCATTTCCATTCCCATTCCTGGACTGTTAGGCTGGTGTTTCCCCATTCCTGTTGCCGTTTCCATTCCTGTTGCCGTTCCCATTCCTGTTCCCATCAGGCTGGTGTTTCCCCATTCCCGTTCCCATTCCCGTCAGGCTGGTGTTTCCCCATTCCTGTTCCCGTTCCCATTCCTGTTGCCGTTCCCATTCCCATTCCCATCAGGCTGGTGTTTCCCCATTCCTGTTCCCGTTCCCATTCCTGTTGCCGTTCCCATTCCCATTCCCATCAGGCTGGTGTTTCCCCATTCCTGTTCCCATTTCCATTCCCATTCCCGTTCCCATCAGGCTGGTGTTTCCCCATTCCCGTTCCCATTCCCATCAGGCTGATGTTTTCCCATTCCCGTTCCCGTCGGGCGGGTGTTTCCCCATTCCCATTCCCGTTGGGTGGGTGTTTCCCCATTCCCATTCCCGTTGGGCGGGTGTTTTCTCATCCCGGAGCGCCGGGGCCGGGCAGGAGCAGCGGGGAAGCTGCGGGAGCCCCGGGGAGGCTGCGGGAAGCTGCGGGAATCTGCGGCTGTGTTTGGATCCGGCGGCTCTGCCGCGCTTCCTGCAGCCCACGCAGCCTCCAGAGCAGCCGAGCGCGGCTCTGCAAATTTAGCATCTCCCTCCAGGCGGGGAGCTCTCCTCTCTGGGCCGTGGGCAGAGCCACTGAGCTGCTGTGCGTGCCTCATTCCCCGTGTGTGACTGTCAGCAAAGTCATCTCTTTCCTGGAGCTTTGCTGCAAAGAGTTTCTGGCTGCAGAAACGGACTTTGCGAAAGCCCCACAAGCTGCTCCCAGCCCTGTGGCTCCAGCACAAGCTGAGGTTCAGGAGCTGCTGGAGCTTGGTGGCTCCGTGCAGGTACGTGTCACCTCCCTGGTGGCTCCATGTGTCACCTCTCTGGTGGCAGCAGCTGCCAGGGAAAAGGTCTCCTCCGTCTAGGAGAGAGCAATGTTTCTGGGGAGCAGGTGGTGAAGATGTTCAGCAAATGTCAGCTTGAGACCTTGCCATCCTGTGGGCAGGAGTGACACTGCTGAGAAATGTGTTATCCTGTCAGAAAGCAGCACAAAAAAAAAAAAAAAAAAAAAGAGAAAAAAATCCCCCAGGGAAATGTTTACGAGCGAGGCAGGGCTTTGCCAAAAGTGGGCGTTTTTCCAGCCCGGAGCCTCGGGAGCGTGAGCTCCTGGAGCAGTGGGAATCCTGCTCCAGCTCACACCACTCTGTGTGCCTGAGCCACTCTGCCCTGGTCTGAACCCCTCAATCACTGCCCTGAGCTGTTTAATCTGACACTGCCCTTTTCACTGATGCACTATATTGGTTTGTAGCTGAGCAAAAAGCAGTTTAAACAGAAAAGGGTGCTGCGTATGGGTGCTGTATGGGTGCTAAATACAGCTTTTCAGAGCTAAACACTGCCCAAAACTCCTTTCAGACAAACTCTGCTGGTGGTGGCATTGCAGAGACCCAGAGAAACTCGTTTGCCCAGTGCCACACTGGTGTGGGAAGTGCGTAATTGCATCTGGGCTGAGAGCTCCATATGGCAGTATTGTTTGAAAATTTTCTCATTTAATGAAATGGGTGGTAATTGGCTCTTAGAAGAGAGTTTAATTGGAATAATTGGCATGGACACTCGTGTTAATTTAGTTTGGTGTTTCTAATGCGCAGTCACGGTGTTTGCTCAAGAACAGAAGTGGGGATTAGGTGCTGCCCATATTTCTCAGCAAGAAGTTGCAGCTGGGCTCTGGGAAGGCATTTACTGGAGGGAGCTGTTCAGTTGCTGTTCTTGAAGTTGGATTTTGGAGATGGATTTGCTTCATTACAGTTTGATGCAATCACACCCACGCTGCTGAGAGTCGAGGCCTGCTCTGACGCTCAGTTCCCACTTCAGATGATTTGGGATTGGACTTTGTGCTCTCCTGGAGCAGCTCCAGCTCCTTGGCACAGGAACACCCCTGTCCTGAGGTGCTCACACACACACACGTGTGCAGGAATGTGCTCACTCATGACCCAGCACACCAGGAAGGGGAAATTCATGTTCCCTACCCAGCCTGTCATCCCTGCCTCTCTCAAGCCTCTCAAGACCCATCAGTTCCAGGTCAGTAAATCAGCACCATGAGGTTTTTCCTGTGTGGAAGAAGGTTTTACAGTCTCTTTCCAGCGTGGAGATGTCTCAAGCTGTCATCTCGTGGCTGCTGTTCAGGGACTGCCATGAGCTGGAGGCTCTGCTGCAGGAGCTGCTGCTCCGTGGGGTCACTCAGAGTGTGAGATGGTGACACAAAAGCCATTACAGCTCCTCAGCCTCTTCCAGAGCTCTAGTTTAACAATTTTTTTTTTTCCTTTTCATCTTCTTCCAAAATGCTTTTAAAGCTCGGTTTTGTCACTTTGTTTGGACTCTTCCCACACAGTAACTGCACTTAGAACTGCCCAGTGCTGATGGGGAGATTTATTGCCAGCATCTATTGTGTGAAAAATGAGAGGAAAAACAATTTTCTGGGCAGCTCTTGTTAGGCCTCTAATGGGAAATATTTCTTTGGTGCTAAGAACTTGTAAATGGTTTTAGTGGTGGATGCTGTGCTCTGTGCCTCAGCAATGTTCTGCCTTCCAGGGTTCAGCAGCACAAATGTCTCTGCTTGCAGGCCTGTGCCAACCTCACTGCGCATGCACGAGGGATGAACTCCTTCCCAAAGGGGAGAATTTAAAAAAAAAACCTCAAAAAACTCTGACAGACAGCAAAGCTTGGACCTCAGAGCCCAGGGAGTGAGTGAGGTGAGTGAGGGTTGGATTCCAGCAGGAGGCAGAGAGGGGATGTTCCTGTCTGCAGCAGGGATTGTGAGGCTGAGAGCAGGGGCTGGGTGAGTCTGTGCCCTTTGCCAGTGCTGTGTCTGGGTGTGCTGCTGGAATTTCTGTTCCCTTTCAAAGGAGGAGGATTTACAGCGAGTGCTGCTGTTCCAGCACAGGTTGGTTCTCCCCTGTGCTCACCTCAGGATCCTCTTTGGGGCCTCATGGCTGCTTTTCCTGAGAAGCTTTGCAGAGCTGGAACAATTACCCAAACTTTTAAGGCCTTTTTTCCCCCTCTGAGCTTTTTATGCTCCATTTCCCACAGGCAGATTTTAGGGAGAGAAAGGAGTACAGCTTGAACATGCTGGTGAAGATATTAATCATGATATAATTCAATTTTAATTCCATTAGACACTTTTAGTGATCAGGGAGTTTCTCACTTGCTTTAATTGACTCTTTTCCAGATGATGAAGCTGCAAGCTCTGGCACTTGTTATAAATGTCTGTTTATTAAACCATCCTTCCTAAACTCCTCTGCCTGCCCAGGATGGATATAAATGGAGAGGATGATGTTTGCAGTTCAGTCTTTAAGGAGACACTGTGTCAAAAATTGCAGCCTTCTCTTTTTCATTTTTGTGTCTTTATGTGAGAGATGAGAACAGGCCAAGGCTTTTTTTTTTTTTTTTGCTGTTCTTTTTACTGTAAATGTTGGAGGCAGCCAAGATCTGTGAAACAGCATTTGCTGTCACGCCAGCCCCTGGAGCGGATGTTCCCTTTCCAACAGAGGATTTGGTCATGGCAGTTGGACCAAAAGCTGATGGGCAGATAAGGACAGTGCTGGTGGATAATTTAAAATTATCCACCACCTTTTGTGGCTTTAGTTCACCTTTGGTTTCTGCCCTGGCTGGGCAGGCAGCTCTGACATGTGTGAGGCAGCTCTGGGGGCAATTCCAGGACTTTTTGTGCAAAACTTCAAAACAAGGACACAGTTTCACACATCCTTGCCTTTTCCTTTTAATGCCTTTTAAAGCTGACCCCTGCTTTTGGCTGGATGAGAAAAGGGAGATGGTTTTTGTCTCCTCCGGGACAGCACCTGTGTGACTTGGGCATGGCACTCACCTGGCTGCAGGTGAGTCTGGCACAACACCTGGCTGCAGGTGACTCCCTGAGCATTTCACCTGGCTGCAGGTGACTTTTGGAGCCCATCCCCTGGCTGCAGGGGCTCCTGGCTCACAGCAGAACCCCCAGCTACAGCAGGATGTTGACGGGTAAGCAAATCTTTCCTCATTGAAGTTAAAATAAGAAACGTTCTTGGAGATCAATGGTCTGGCACAGCCCCCTGTTCTCGTGCTGCCCACACAGCCTGATGAGGCTGTCACAGACTCCATGGAGTTCATGCCTCATTTCTGCAGCACACTGTGAATTCCTCTTTAGGGGGACTTGCCATTTTCTCTGTCTTATATAATGCATCACAAAAAGAATGCTGAGAGAAATGAAAAAATGTCTGGGAAATGGTACCTGGCATCATCCAGCGACCCCAGGGAGGGAGGAAAATGTCATTACCATGAGACATAATTGGCAGTGATGATGGAGAGCCCCAAAGCCAAAATTTCTTCTTTGAATGCCAATCAATTTTTCTTGGATTTTTTTAGAAGCTTCATGGAAGTTTTTAGATGCTAAAATTCTCCATGTTTTTCGGCAGAAACCCTCAGCACCATTTAAAAGGCGCACACTGCTTTGCATCACGTTGCAATTCCAATACTTTGGAAGCATTTGGGTGCTGCCCTGCACCTTCTGAGCTCCTCCTGGAGGGGTTTGGGTGCTGCCCTGCATCTCCCCAGCTCCTCCCTGCCAGGTTTGGGTGCTGCCCTGAATCTCCCCATCTCCTCCTGGCTGGGTTTGGGTGCTGCCCTGCATCTCTCCAGATCCTCTCAGTGAGGTTTGGGTGCTGCTCTGCATCTCCCCATCTCCTCCCTGCCAGGTTTGGATGCTGCTCTGCATCTCCTAGGTTCCTCCCAGCTGGGGTTTTGGTGCTGTCCTGCCACCTCTGTTCCTCCCAGTGAGGTTTGGATGTTGCCCTGCACCTCCCCATCTCCTCCCAGCCAGATTTGGGTGCTGACCTGCATCTCCCCATCTCATCCTGGCTGGGTTTGGGTGCTGCTCTGCATCTCCCCATCTCCTTCCAGCCAGGTTTGGGTGCTGCCCTGCTCCTCCCCATCTCCTTCCAGCCAGGTTTGGGTGCTGCTCTGCTAGCTCTGCTCTTGCCAGCCAGGTTTGGGTGCTGCCCTGCTCCTCCCCAGCTCATCTCTGCCTCCCTCCCCGCCCTGCTCCTCTCGGGGCTGACTCAGCGCTGCCCAGCCCTGCCTGGAGCTCCCGGTGCTGCTCCCACTGAAGCTCGGGAACAGAGAGTGACCCCGTTCTGTACTCACCTGGAAAAGTGGCTTGGCCGTGCCTCATTACTGTGTTCTGCCTGCAGACGTCTCATGCTTCCCTTGCAGATGTATATTTAGATTTTACCCGAGGGCTTTTGATTTCCTCGCTGGCTTGAGCAGCTGCGACAGGTACCCACTCACCTTCCCTTATTTCCTCCGGCCATTTTAACCTGCCAGCGGCTTTGGGAAGGAGCGGGAGGGGATTGGGAGTCACTGAAACGCTTCAGGGTCTCACTGCTCTGCTCGTGAGCCTGCAAATGCACCCAGGAGGGGCAGCAGTGGCTTTGTAGGGAGGTTTGCTCAGCAGCTGCTCGGGCGTGCTCCATTTCCCCTTCTCCCTGCTCAGCATCCCGAGCTGCCACGTTGGGTTTGCAGCTCTCCTGTGTCGCTGATGAGCCACACTCAGAGAGGTAAAAACGCCTTTGCAAAGGCTGCAGTGATGACAGTTCTGGGATTCAGCACTTACGTAAGGGATGCTCTGGCTTAGGGCAGGGGGAGCTGTCCCCACTGCTCCCCCCAGCCAAAAAGGGGGGCTCAGTTTGGGGATCCCCCCCATCCAGCCCAAAAGAGGGGCTCAGTTTGGGAATGCCCCCCATCCAGCCAAAAAGAAGGGCTCAGTTTGGGAATCCCATTCACCCCAAAAGAGGGGCTCACTTTAAGGATCCCCTGCAGCCAAAAAGGGGCTCAGTTTGGGGATTTCCCCCCCCCCCCCCCATCCAGTCCAAAAGAGGGGCTCAGTTTGGGAATCCCTCCAGCCAAAAAGAGGGGCTCACTTTGGGAATGCTCCCCACCCATCTGCAGCCAGCAGGGCACAGCTGAGCAGCCTCTTGGCTCTGAGATTTTGAGGCACTGCTCCTGTTACTGGGCACTTTCTGGAGCCCTGGGTCCTCTCCTCTAAACCCTAACATTTGGATGTTGTTAACATTTGGGATGTTAATGCAGAGTACACTGACAAGAGGACAGAAATCAAAGGCTCTTCTGGTACCAGCCCGTCCCCCTCTGGGCTCACAGCCTGCTGCAAGCCCTGGATGTGTTTTCTTACTTTACATAATTTTTCCATCTCTCTCCATCAGCCCAGCTCTTCAAAGGCTTCCTTCTGTTTCCAGCTCTCTTGCAGCTGCTAAATGCACTCTCATCAATGCTTTCCAAGCTGTTCCTCCTTCCCCAAACTCCATTGCTCCAGTTTATTGCAGAACTCTCCCAAACTCTGCTGAGGAGCTGCTGGGTGATGCAGGAGCTGCTGCCTGGTTCAGCTGCCAAGGCTAAATGGGGAAAGTGAGGGAATAAAACACAGGCAGTGAATTCCGCCTGAGCCATGCAAATCTTCTGGGGGTCCTGTGACCGTGTTCACAGGGGTCTGAGGATGAGGGAAGAGACGAGGATCTGACTCTATGTTTCAGAAGGCTTGATTTATTATTTTATGATATATATTACATTAAAACTAAACTAAAAGAATAGAAGAAAGGATTTCATCAGAAGGCTTAGCTAAGAATAGAAAAAGAAGGAATGATAACAAAGGTTTGTGGCTCGGACAGAGAGTTTGAGCCAGCTGACTGTGATTGGCCATTAATTAGAAACAAGCACATGAGACCAATCACAGATGCACCTGTTGCATTCCACAGCAGCAGCTAATCAATGTTTACATTTTGTTCCTGAGGCTTCCCAGGAATAAAATTCCTAAGGAAAGGATTTTTCATAAAAGATGCCTGAGACAGTGATCCCACCTGGCCAAAGGTCTCTGTGGGTGTGCGATGGTGTCAGTGAATATCGCTGTTCCCCCGCTCCAGGCTGGGTTTGTTTGGTTTCCCCGGGTGCCAAGGACCCCCAGAGGTGCAGAGGGGATGGAGCAGCCCCCAGACCCACCGTGGGGGGAGCTGATCCCACAGAGATCCCTGGAGGAGAGTCCCTCCAAAGGCTGGGCTGGCACTCCGGAATGGAGAGAGGGAATTTGGGGTTTTGGCAGCAGCACTCAGCCCAAGCGCTGCCCCAGCCAGAGGCTGTGATGACAGAAATCCCTGCAGTTTGTGAACTTCTCCTGAAATGCTTTTAATGACAGTTTAATAATAACACTCAGTGCTGGGTACAGAGCTCCTCACCCCTGGAAGTGCAGGGCTGTGTGAGAAGGGTAAGGACCATTATCCCCCCTGCGAGCAGGGGGAATAGCTGCTTTTATTTGTCAGCCTCATTAGAACAAGTGGAATTAATCAACTTTTCATATGAATGGCGTTGCTTTTTAAAGACAAATGTCAGAAAGGAGTCCTGGAGGGCTCCGAGTGGTGCAGATCCATCTGATGGCTTCTCAGGGAACTCTCAGAGCCTGTGGTGAGAGGCATTAACCCTGCCAAGGCACAGGGAGGAGGGGACAGAAAGGCAGGGCAGGGCACAGGGTGGGTTTGCTGTGCCCTGGGTCCTGCTGGGTGGGTGTTTCTGACCCTGGTGGGTGTTATTCCCCTGTCCTTCCCCTCTCCAGATGCTCAAAGCCCCATGGCTTGGGAATAGGAGCTGGAATTCTCCCAGCTCCTGAGTGTCCTCTGATCCTCTCTGTGTAGCACATGGAGAAATTCCATTGAAATTATTATTTTAGTCACTGATTAGTTTTTTAGTGGGAGGACTCAAAGAAGCCATAACCCCTTCCTATGAAGTCACTGAATTTTGGGCATTTTTCCTCTTTTCTCAGTCCTGCTCTTCATTCCCCTGGTGCCTCCTGGCCCTCTGCAGCCTGCAGGGAGCCCAGGCAAGGGAAGGTTTGTTTTGGCTGTGGCAGTAATGGGCAGTGAGTGACCAAGGCCTGTGAGTGCAGCTGGGAGAGTCCCTGAGATGCTTTCAGTGCTGCCCTGCTGCTCACAGCCCGTTACTGCGTGGATCCACCTCCTGGGAAATCCTCCCAATACCTTCGGCACTCAGCTGCAGGGAGTGGGGAAGGCAGGAACCATCACCCTGGGGAGTGGAGATCAAGGCAGGATTGGTGTGCAAGTGCTTTGAATTGCAAAGTGGGGCTGGCCCTGCCCTGCTCCAGCAGCACCTGCCCCAAGGATCCATGTCTGTCCCATGGAATCAGCCCCAGGGCAGCCCCAGCTCACCTGGATGCCCCCCAGAACTGTATCTGTCCCATGGGATCCACCCCAGCTCACCTGGATGCCCCTCCTGGCATGGGCAGGTAGGATTCCCCCTCCACCCCAGCCTTCTGCAGCCCCTCAGGAGGGATTTGATCCTCTTTGAATTTTAAATTTCATCTTTGGCAGAGCCCTGCTGGCTCTCCCAGCAGTGCTGAGCTCTGCTCCCATGGCAGGGACCTTCCTCTCCAGGCTAATGGAAAGAAAATGGAGAGAAGTTTTTGTAATTGACTCGGGATCAATAGGTAAAAGTGGTAAAAGTATTTCCTAAAAGCCCTTTTATTAATAAATACCTACATAAATCCCTTCCCAGGCATCTGCTGTATATTGTAATATCTCCAATCTGAGTTAATCAATGTATTGGAATTTTATGTTTGACTGTGAAGGGAACTGGAGCTCCTTGGGTTCAACTGTAATTCCAGGAGCTGATGGAAGTTAAAAATCCTGGCAGAAGGATTTGTTTTGTTGGGAACAGAGTTCCTTGGGGCACTCTTGAGCAGGGTGTGCTGTTGGAGAAGCAGGAGGGGGGATCCTGGCTGGCCCAGAGGGCTCTGAGGGTGTCCAGGCACCCCATGTGTGTGTGGGAGCAGCTCTGGCACTGCACAGGCATGGAAAGGCCAAGTTCTGCACAGAGCAAGAGCATGAAGCACCAGCATTTTTTATTTTATTTTATTTTTTTCCTTTTTGGCAAATTTACTGTTTTCACTGAGACAAATGTCAAGAGGAAAAAAAACATTCTGGTGAGGAAGCAGAAGCTCCTTTTTCTGCGATTTTAACTTCCCATAGGGATAAAGGACAATTACTGAATAGAGAAAAAAAATAAAATCTTTGGATTTCCTCAGAAGTGTGGACATTTCCAGGCAGTTCTGCTGCACAGGGATGTTTCAGCTGCTGTTTTCTGTGCCTTGGCTGCAGGATCCTCAATGGGATGGGGGGTGGTTTTTGCAGGGCTCTGCCTGAGCCTTGGCACCCTCCAGACCTTGGCAGCTTTTGCAAAGCAATTTTGCAGAGTGCCTGGTGACAATGTAGGGCAGTCCCTGGGGCTCGGGGGCAGAGCTGGTGCGTGTGCACTTTGTGACAAACACCCAGCAAGAGGCTGTGCCAGGCAGCTTTGTGCATTTATCTGAGCATTAGTGGAATCTGAAGTTTATTGAGCTGATAATGTCATGCTGTGACATTTGTTGGGGTCCTGAAATGCAGGAGGTGTTTGTGGCAGCCATAAATTACGTGGGATCTTGTTTTTCCTCGGTGTTATTAAATAAAGGCAGGTCAGGGTTGCTCTGCACAACACAGAGGGGCCATGCAGGGAAAGGTGATTTTCCTAGAGCTGCTTGCCGAGGGTGTCAGGGGTTCCTGGAGGGATAATAATGAGCATTAATGGCTTTTCAGCTCAGGGTCCTGCAGTTAACATTTTTATTTGTATGAACACAGCCCCTCCTTAGAGCAGCAGCTCTGGCAATGTCTCCTGTGAGGTTCTGGCTGCTCATGAGCACAAGCTCCTCTTCCAAAGTGTGTTTTCCCACCCAAGTTACTCCTTGTGAATTTGGAATGGTTTTTGCATTGATGATGATTCCTTTCACGATTTTAAAATACATTAACCTGGCTTTCCCTGCAGAGGTCCTGCAAGCTAACACCCTTGGGTTGTGTCTGAGCAGAGCAGGTTTGTTTGCCAGAAAATGGGAAAAACTCAACCCCTTCCTGTATCATCAACTGCTTCTAATGGACAGGGTGATGCTTTATTATTAATAAGCTGGATATGTGAGTAAAGGGAGTTTTGGCAGCCAGGACAGAAAGAGGCCTGGATAAAAGGGAGAATATTTAACAGTGCAGTTGCTGTGGATTCAATTAAGAGCAATGAAGAATCTGCTTCTTTCTTAATCTTATTTTCTGAAATATTATGACTGCTGCTCAGCAATTCCCAGCCATGTCTCCAGCCCCCGGCACAGCAGTGGTCTCTGCATCACGGAGATGCTGAAATGAGACATCAGCACTTTGTAATGGGCTCTCAAACTAAAATTAAACATCCATTTCCTGGCTTGCAGTCAGATGGTTGGCATTCAGCTGGCCCGGGAGATGCTGCTGGACATGAGGAATCCTGATTTGGGCTTTGATGTTCCCGAGGTTGTGTTTGGTTGGTTTTGCCCCCTCCCTGGGAGGAGGCGCTGCTCAAACAAGGAGCTCCATTGGAGTTTGCTGCTGTGTCCCTGGGGCAGAGGCACAGGGGACGTGTCCCTGCAGGGCTGGCTCAGGTGACAGCGTGGCTCTTTCTAGGAACAGGCTGTTCCCTGCCAGGGGGAGAGCTCTGGGTGTGCTGCATGCACGGGGCTGCCTTGGCTCAGCTCCTGCTGCTCCCCCTGCTCTGCTGGGCTGGGGGTCAGGAGGGGAGAGGCTGCTGGGCTCTGGGTCTATGGGGGGAGTGGGGAACACCCTGCACTGCTGGGAGAGGAGTGTTTGCTGGTGGAAGCACAGCACAGGGGCTGCTCAGGCTGCTCAGGCAGGGCTGGGTGCCCCAAGGGGCCCTGGAGGATCATCCAGGCTCTCAAAGGTTCTGCTCAGCTTTGCCACCTCTCCTCTCCCCAGAAAGGGAATGATTGCTCTAACCCACAGCCCTGGTTGCAGTTTCTCATGGCCTGGGGTCAGATCATTCCCCTCTCTGGATTTCCTTTCCTTGGTTTGTGTTTAAGTGCTTGACAGAAAAGGTGACACCATGGAGAGGCTCCGTGAGGTGACATCGTGGAGAGGCTTCTGTGGGCAGGATCTGAGCTCCTCACGGGGCTCTTCGTGCTTTTTGTCACCTTCTGCACAGCACAAGCATGACAGGAGAGTTTATATGTTCTGTTAAAATTCTCCAGGTCTTTCCCTAATCCCTCCCCAATTCCTGCTGCTGTGTGAGAGCATTAGTGCTGAGATGAATAACTTAAACCTAAGCCCCTTTCCACATCTAACCTCAAGCCTAAAAATAATGTTTTTCTGCAATTAGGAATATAATAGAATATAGAATTCATTCAAAAAGAGACACCTGATTGCCCCACCCCAGTGGCTTTGTGGTCCAGGAGGATTTATCAGGGCACACCAACCCAGAGGGCTGATAGATTATATTTGGTCATGACAGATTATGTTTGGTGTTTGAGGACAGCACCTGCAAGGAAAGAGATGTGGAGCAATAAGTTGAAGAGTCTGAATCAAACCATGAAGCAGAAAGGAATGACTTGGGTGGAAAATTAATGTATTGAGCTAATGAATCATTTCGAGGCAAAACAAGAAATTAAATGTGTGCTGAAAGCTGGCACATTAAGAAAAGGGCTGCGGGTTTTTATCCATTTTCCATTTCAAAATGCAGAAACAAAGTGTGGATGGTGAAATGCCATTAAGAAATAACGCTGTGAGCAGGGAAACCAGGATTTGGTTAACAGGAAATGGGGGCTTTGGGGGCTGCCTTTGTGCCATGGGGCAAATGATGGCTGGGGGAAGAGGAGAGGGCAGAGCAGCTCCTGGCACAGGGAGGGAGCAAAGGATTGCCCTTTTGGCCTTTTCTTCCCAGCATTTGGCACAGGACAGTGATTTGGGTGCCCTGACAGCCTGGCAGGGGGTGGAAGGTGTGGTCAGGGCATGGAACTGTGCCAAAGGGAATTGTCAGCTTTTCATTCTGGAAGGAAAGGATTGGATCCCAGAATTGCCATCCAGGGCAGCTCCTGCCCTGCTCTCCCAGCCCTCTCCCAGCTGCAGGTCCCAAGCTCTGGTAAGACTCTTCCAGCCAATGCACTGACTTTTTGTACAACAACATTTAAAGAAATTCTGTGCTGGAGCCTGACTCTTCACATTGATTTAGGCCATGGCGTGGTGACCATCAGTGAATTTATTCTTTATTTCCAGCCTGCAGAGGGGCAGCACAGCCCTGCAGTGGGGCTGGGCCGTGGGGCAGCCCTGGTGTGATGGGTTGGCAGCACTTGGGGTGGGGTTGGCATGTTGGGGTGCCGTGGCAGGAGCTGGGTGACACTGCTGGTGCTGTGGTGACATTCATGGTGCTGTGGTGACACTGCTGTCCGTGGTGCTGAGCCCTGGGCCCCACCCAGGCTGTGGCACCTTGAGGAGGTTTTTTGTTCCTGGCTGCTGGCAAACAGCAGGAGCAGCTCTGGGCTGGTGGCATTCCCCAAAGAGCGAAGGACACAGGACCCTTTCCCTGCCCCACCTGTGCCCTCAGGTGTTCTCTCCAGCTCAGCTCTCCCCTGGCCACCGTGAATTCCCTTTCCTGTTGGATATCTTGAGAAATGGATGCCAGGAGTGCTGAAGGAACAGCAGATTTTGCTGTCAGCTGCAGAGGGAAAGGTGAGTCACTGTGGGCCAGGTGACATGCACCTGCCTGGCCAGGTGAGCAGGAGCTGAGCCCTGCTGGCCCCTCTGAGGGAACAGCAGGAGCTCCTCTCTGCTGGCTCCCAGCATTTAGGAGGGGACAGAGCTTTGCTGCTGCTGCATGCCTGAGGGAGCCAAAGCTGCTGAGTGTGTTCCCTGGCACGCAGCGAGCACGCTGCTCTGTACACAGAGGAACAAGATAAAATAGCTTCCTCCTCCTCATGCTGCTACCAAAAAACAGCAATGGGGAGAGAAAATAATCCTCTAGCCCCTGCCCTGCCCGTGGTGATAAGAGCAGTGCAATCCTTCTTTTGACAGAGTCAGGCAAGGCAATTTCATTATTCAGCAAACAAAGCCTTTTTAGAGATTTCTGCATCGTGGACGTTTTCTTGGCGGTTTTGCACCAAATTTGTTGCGGCAGCAAGGCCAGAGAGTTTGCCTTGACTCCCCTCACTACCAAAATAAATGCACAGGGCAGGATTGTTCCACTGAGCAGCCGTGACTGGGGAGAGAGGAGAAGGAAGGAGATGGTACGTGCCGACAGCTCGAAAGTGATTGCAGGGAGGATTGCTATGTATGAGAGAGTTCAGGGGGGAAACGGGAGCAACTCACACAGGCAGCCAGGGCTGCCAGGATGGCGAGAGCCAAGCTGAAGAATTCCCCTTCAGAGAGCAATGCCCACGTCAAAACCGTCCCAGCAGGCACGACAGAAGATGTGCACGGGGTGAGCCCCTTGTTACCGTCTCGGAGGATGGGATCCATGGGGAGTGATGTCGGACAAAGGTATTGCAGGGCTGCTGGGGGGGCTGGGGGGAGGCAGCACCTTTTCCCTTTGAAATGAGAGGGGATGGATTAGTGCCTGCACGGGCTGGAGGGGTGGTGGATCAAATCTATGTTAAAGAGCCACGGCAGCTCTAAAGTTGGGTTATGAAATAGGGAGCTGGAGCAGAAGGAAACCAGTTCCTTTAAATTTTTTATATGTGCTTCTTGATTTTTATATTTTTTTATATATCTGAATGGCAGCCTGAGACCATGGGGCTGCCACAGACCACTGTTAACTTGCACTGCACCTTCCCTGTGCAGCAGAAACCCCGAGCTTATTTACACTGCTAAAGCCACAGTACCCACTGTGCATTAGCACCATGTTTGTGTGGCAGGAGAGATGCTCAGTCCCCCATCTGAGCAATAATTCATTTGTTACTGCAATAAAAAAAAAAAAAAGCTGCCATAGGAAATGCTGCAGCCTTCCTGCAAGCCCAGAGCTGAGTGTGGAGCGAGGAAGGAGCTGTTTTTCAGGAGGAGGAGGAGGATGCTCTGTGCTGCACTGGGATTTCAGTGATTCACAAGGAGCCAGGTCCCCTAGTTACGATGAGGATGCAAATGTCACTAATTCAGCCCTCGTTCTGTTCGTTCCATTTTCTGTTCCATTCTTTCCCCACCATCTCCCCAGCCTTCCAGCCCATCCATGCTGCTCACCTGTGACTGTGTACTGTATGTCTTCCAGGATGTCATTTGCTGCAGACGGGCACGGCAGGGAGGCTCCTGCTCACAGGGGGGGATTTTACTTGTTTGAGGCTTTAGGCTGGAAGGAATCAATGCCTCAGCTCGTGCCTCTTGGCATGTCTGGGGGAGGGAGGCAGGGAGCCAGGAGCAGCAGCTGGGGAAGCCGGGCAGGGAGGTGTGTGCTGGGGAGTGCTGGCGTGGCCGCAGCTGGGCCGGGCACACAATTCGGTCTGCAGGGCTGGGACGGAGAGCCCAGGCACACTGAGCACCTGGGAGTGTCCCTGGTGAGGTGTGACAGCCCTTCAGGTGGCTCCAGTGCTGGGGCTCTGGTGGGCAAACACTGGGAGCTGGTGGGGCTGACTCTGACTCTGCCAGGCTCACACGTGTGAAGGCTGAGATGGGCATTGAGGGGTGCAGTGGGACTAAATCCCTGGAGTTGATGTGGTCTCAGAATGTTTTGGCAGTCTGGGTGTGCTCCCAGCGCTGGTCAGGCTGTTTGTGGTCTGGTTTTGTGCCTTGGTTTCATTGCTGCAAGGAGGCACCAGGGCTGGGGCTGTCCTGGGGTACCTGAATCTCTGAGGGCACATCCTGGGCAAAGCCTTTGGGGCAGGACTGATTCCTCTCTGTACTCTCCCCAGTTCTGGTGGTGTCCCCCTCAGGACAGGGTCAGTGGTCAGACCAGATGTGTAGGGGCCAGGAAAATACAACTGGGAGACTGCTACAACCTCATCCCGCTGACCAGCATTGATTTAAAATCCAAGAGAGGCTTCTCCTCCCTGGCACCCAGGGGCTTGGTGGATTCCTGCCCAAGTCCAGGGGGCCAAACCTTCACCCCAGGGCTGATCCTCCGTGTCTTTTGTGGGAGCACAGCATAAAGTAGGGATGCTGCAAGGCGCTATAGGATCTGGAGGGCAGCAATTCCAAAATTCACATCACTATGGTGTTTTGGTGGACCCTCAGAGAAGGTGCCCCAGGGCTGCATAAGACTCAGTTCCCTGGGTTTCACAAGAATTTTGAGTGATTTGCTGCAGTCTTGTTGTAAGAGGTTGCTGCTGAGAGGTGCAGAAGTTGGTGGAACACTTTGGCATCCCTGGCAGAGCTCTGGGGTTGGATTCCCCACCCCAGGATCTCTCCTTCCCTGGGCACTGCTGCCCAGCCATGAGCTGGCAATTAAGGTTGAGGTTTCTGCACTTCACTTCCCCTGCTGCAGCAAAGGCAGGAAGATGTGTTTGGAAGGGATGAGCAGCGAGTTTGAAATGTTCTGTGTCTCCCAAACCAGACCTCAGCAGCATTACCGACTGTCCCTGGGAGCTGGGAATGAATTCCCAGGTGCAGGTGGAAGGAGATGTGTGTTACAGGGTGTTCTCAGCATGCAAATGATCCCTCCTGATGATTGAAGCCAGGGAAATCTATTCTCACCTACTTGATTTACCTCCTTACTCTGTCTCTGAGTCACTGCAGCATCTTAAAGCTTTTAGGGGTTCCCAGTCAAAACAGGAGGAAAGAATTTGAATTCATCTGAGGGAAAATCCTCTCCACAGCTTGGGAGCAAAAAGGGGAATTCAGGACTGCCCTGGGCACCAAGCACAGGGATATTTCCTGTGTCTGGTGACCTGCAGCTGGGATGGGTCCAGCAAAGAGGCTCGGAGCTCTTCCTGTGTGTCAGGGGTTGCTGTGAGGTGGGGATGGAACTGGGAGCCTCCTGGCCATGCAGAGCAGCTGCCCGGGCACTGAGCCTCCCCTGGCACCAGGTGAGAGTGGCTGGAACCAGCCAGGAGAGGCTGAGTCTCCTCAAGCCAGGCTTTTCCTGAGGCAGGTTAGTCCCTTGTGCTGGGGGATTGATGGGAAGAGGTGTGAGGGGAGGCAGAGCTGCACAGAACAATCTGTGCTTGGGAAGGAGCTGCTGGCAGGGGCAGGACAGGCAAACATCAGCTTGGATCCCATCTCATGGGCAGTGATCTCTCTGCAGAACCAGAGGTGTGGGTTTAAAAACACAAACAAAGGTTTTTACAGATAACCATGTCCTGTTTGTGCAACTCTGCTGGAAGCAGGGGAAGCTCTGACCACTGCCTGTCCCAGGGTGCACTGAGGGGCTCCAAACATTCCTGTTTGTGTCTGGTTGGGATGCTCTGCCCCAGCCCTTGGCAGGGCTCTGTGTCCCCTCTGGGCCCCCTCAGCTGTGTTTGTGGAGCTGCTGGGAACAGAGCTGTGACTGCTGAGCTTTGGGAGGAGGATTAGCATTGCAGAGGAGCTGGGCTTGGACAGCACCTGGAGCTGGCCTGGCTTTAAAGCTGTCCCAGCTGGCTCAGGACCAGTCCTGCTGAGTTTCAAACATCTCACTGGACACTTCTCATCTTCTTTGGGTGCTGGGTTTGGTCACTCTCAGGTGAATAATTGTTCCCTTGCTGATCCTGTACCTGTTCCCTGCTGTCCTTTGCTGTGTGTCCCACAGGAGCCTGGCTGCTCCTCTCCCCTGGGGCAGCCCAGGGCAGCAGCTGGATCTGGATCCTTCCCTCCCTTTCCTTCTCCTTCAGGCTGCACACTCCCACCCCCCAGCCCTGCCCTGTCTCTCAGTTTGAGATATTTTTGGCAGGAATAAATGGGACTCTGCCTCAGCTCTGGTACAGCCAACAAGGTGCTGGAGTCTCCTCTGTGGAAGGAGCAGCACTCTCTGCTAGGCTGAGTTTGATGTAGGTTCTTGGAGGTAAAGCACTCCAGAGAGGGAGGAATTCACCCAAATGTGTCTGAAAATAGAATTTCTGACTGATGGATGCTTGTTCCCCCTCAGGGGCAGCCTGGAATTAACAAACAGGACTTGCTAAATGTGATTTTTTTTGCACACAAAAGAACCCCAGAGAGGTCCAGTCTGGCCCCTGCAGCCACTCAGAGCTTGCAGGAGCTCTCCAGGTGAGGCTCTCCACAGGACACAATTCCCTGCTGAACCATTGCTGTGCTGCAGAACTCCCTCCTGCAGGGACAAAAAGTCAATTTATTTATTTTTAACCTTTCTTTAACAAAAGCTTCTTCCAGCAAAGGCCTTTCAGAGCCCTCTCTGTGTCCTCAGCAAATGCCACATGCTGGTTTGCAGGCTCAGCCCTGGGTGAGGGGGTTTTGTGCAGGAGAAATGCTGTGCCAGGGGCACAAATCCCCTGTGTGAGGCTTGCCCAGCTCCAGCCTGGGCTCTTGTGCTGCTTCTCTGGTGCCTGGGGATGGGGTTTGTGCCAGGAACCCCAGCAGGCTGAGCTGGAGGTGTCAGGATGGGCTGTGCCATGGTCTCTGAGCTGGGGCCTCCAGCATCACCTTGTGAGGGAGGGCAGGGCCTGCATGGCTGGGGAGCCTTTGTGGAGATCTGAAACAGAATCTGGGGGATCTGACAGGTTTTGCTCATGGAGCTCTTTGCCTTTGATGTGCTGTGTTGGGCAGCCCTGGCTGGGAGGTGATTTTGGGGTGTTTTTGGGGCACTGGGTTTGCTGTGTGCTGGCAGCCTGTTGATCTGTGCCCACCCTGGAGCATCTCCCAGGCTTGGGCTCCATCTCCCAGCCTTCCCCTGGCTCTGCTGTCCCCAGGGAGGGCTGAGCCCCAGCCTTGGCTCCTCTGCCAGGCCAGGGAGGTGGCACTGCTGGCACTGGTGGCCATTTAACTGGGGATGTTTTCAGGGCAGGAATCAGACAGGAGGCTCAGCTGGGCTCAGCTATGGGGGAAAATGCAAGTGCAGGGCCCTGGTGATCAGGACACGATCCCAGGCCCTGGTGACAGCTGCCATGCCTCACTCTCACCCAAACCCCTTCATCAGCACAGCTCATTCCTGTCAGGGATCAGGCCTGGCTGCTCCTTTTCCTGCCCCAGAGCTGCTGGAGCTGCCCCAAAGTGCTGGAAAGGCCCCGAGCTCTGCTCACCCTCTGGCCTTGTGGCCTCTCCTCTGCAGGGACAGCATGGCCGTGTCCCAGCCAGGCACAGCCCTGAGCTCCCTCCAGCTTTTGGAAGTGTTGTGGCTGCTCCTGTGTGTGGTGTGCCCAGGCTCATCCTGAAAGGGGACAGACCCATAAAGAGTTTGCCCTGTGGGCACGGGGCAGTGCCAGCCCTGAGCTGGGTGCTGGGGGAGCAGGCCGAGCTTTGAGAGGGTTGAGCTGGTTCTGGGGGAGCAGGCTGAGCTGGGTGTTTAGGGGAGCAGGCCGAGCTTTGGGAGGGCTGAGCTGCTTCTGGGGGAGCAGGCCGAGCTTTGGGAGGGCTGAGTTCCCCTCCCACGGCCCTGGGGAGCTGCCAGGATCTCGGTGCCCTACATAGCCCTGACAGGCAGCCACGATCTCACCCAAGGATGCCACGCTCAGCACTCGCACTTGGGCTTCTGCTCTGGTTATTTTGGGATCCTCATCCCCATCAGGTCCCATCAGGGCACGGGGATTGGCACGTTCCTCCTCAGGGGAGCCTTTCCTGCCTCCTGTAAGGGTGGCACCCCTCTGGGTGGGGGTCCGTGGCACACCAGGGTCTCACATCCCACCTCCAAACTTGCCCACAGTCCTTCCCTCATGAGGATCAGCCACAGCAGGGACTCATTTAGCTCATTAGCAAGGGCAGGGAGTTGTGTCAGGGCAGCCTGAGCATCTGCAGGGCCTTTTTGCCCAGGCTTGGCAGTGCCTGCCCTCTCCATTTACCTGTAGCCGGGTGAGATCGGTCTCTTCTTGCAAGAAACAATCACTGGGATCAGAGGAAATGGCCTCAAGTTGTACCAGGGGAGATTTAGGTTGGATTTGGGGCAACATTTCCTTACCAAAAGGGTTGTCCAGCCCTGGCACAGGTGGAGCCCCCATGCCTGGAGGGATCTGAATGATGTGTGGCTGTGGGGTTATGGCTCAGTGCTGGGCTTGGCACTGCTGGAGTGAGGTTTGATGATAGATTTGATGACCTCAGAGGAGCTTTCCCACCTCAGTGAATCTGTGGCTGATTCTGGGAGAGGCCCAGCTCTCTGGAAGGTGCCCACAGGCCAGACTGGCCCCTGGGCTGGGATCAGCCTGTCCAGCTGCAGTGAGGCTGCTGCAGCTCTGGCACCGCTCCCGCTGCTTCCCAAACTTTGTGTGTGTGAGCTGGGAGATGTGAACTTCCTTTTGCAGGGGAATGCCAAGGAAAGGTGTTCCTATGATTGAAGCAGCAGCACCCTGGGAGGCAGCTGAGCCCTCTCCTGCTGCTCTCTCTGACTGTGGGGCTGCTCTGGTGGCACTGCCTGTCCCTGTGGCACTGCCTGTCCCTGTGGTGCCTCTGCAGCTCCTGGTGGGTTTTCCAGGTGCTGGATGAATTCCTCCACACCAGGAATGCTGAGGCTCAATCCCTTTCCCTGGGGCCACCCCTGCTCATCCCACAGCAGGCAGTGGAGCTGCCCTTCCCTCCCCTCTCTCACAGCTTTGTGAGCAGACCTGTGCCTCTTCCTCTCGCCTTCCCTTTCCTCCTGCTCGTTCCTTCTCTCCCCCTCTTTACTTTCTTTTTTCATCTCCTCCCATCTGTCCCTCTCACATCAGGCTATTTTGGGCTGAGTTTCTCACTGTCAGTATGGCGGGAGCTGTGGTGCAGGATGAGCTCTGCTCTGGGGAGCCTCCCCAGGCACTCACCTTGCTTGGCTCATCCTCACCCCCCTGCCCTGACCCTCCCTCCAAGGCATCTCCAGAGCAGGGTGAAAAGGCATTAAATCCTTCCCAAAGCCAGAGCAGAAAGCCATCACATTTAATACCTTTCCACCCCGCTCTGGAAATGCCTCTGAGCCTTGCAAGTGGTTATTAAAGCAGCCTGAAGGCAGCAGCAGTGCTGGCAGGTCATTACTTGTGTCTGTAACTTGCAGAGGCTTCAAGTCAAGGCACGAATGTTTTTGTTTGTTTGCTTGGAAAGGATGGCTGTAAATTGAATAGGAAATGCACCACCAGAAGTGAATTTTTAATGCTCTTCATTTACCAAAGATTCAGGAGACAGCGGTGGAAGGAGCAGAGTTTGCTGGGAGGGAGCAGTGTGTCCCTGTGTGAGCTGGGCTGTGCTGAGCTGTCCCTCTGTCCCACTTGGAGCACAGGGACAGCATTTAGCCCCCAGTTACCTGCATGAGGCACAGGAGATCGATGCCACCCAGACCCTGCAGGAGAGCTGGGGCTTGGGGCTGGCTGCATCCCCCTGGAGAGAAGGGAGCTGGTTCTGCTGGCCCAGTTCTTGGGGTGCTGTGCACAGCCCTGCCCAGCTCAGGGGTCCCTGCCTTTGCTGGAGCCAGAGCTGAGAAGGTAGGATGAGGTGGAAGGTGCTGCTCAGCCTCCAGCATGGGTGGGTAGGTGATTGCTCTCTCTCTTTTACATAAGCCAGCTTTATTATGGCTTTGTTCTAATAATAAATGTGCCTTTGTCTCCTCACCTTCTAACAGAGCCTTTCCCTTTTGTCAGGGGCTGGAGCTTGAAAGGTGGGGGCAGGTCTGAAGCAGCCAAGGAGTTCCTTCCCCCTCTGCTCCTCTCCTTACTGCCACCCTTCCCTGCTCTGCTCTGGGGCCTGGGAGGTGCAGTTTGTGCCAGCTTGGCATGGTGGGGATGCTTGGCATCCTCAGCTTGCCCTGTGTGGGGACAGCTCTGCTCTCCCAGCCCCTGGATCCTGCAGGACAGCCAAGGTCCTTTGGCTGCCTGTGCTGTTGCTGTTTTCCATGGGAATGAAGTGAGCTGAGCTCTGTCTGCTCTCACTGAGCCAGATCTGCATGAAATAAAAAGGTCAATTTGAAGTAGATTATCTAAAACACATTAAAAGCCAGAGTAACCTTTCTGACTCCATTAAGTGGCTTAGGTTCTGTATGTCATAAATCACTGTTAAAGTGGTTTTGGGATCTGGAAAATGGCTGTTTTCCAGATGAGATTTGGAATGATTTTTGGTTTTCTTGGAGAAATCTCCATATTTTCTCAGCAGTTGGTGAGAATTTGGGTGCCTGGTGGGGAGAGGGAGAGGTTTCAGTGGGACACCTCAAATCGCTTCTTCCCTCTGTGACCAGCACAGCAAAGTTCACTCATTTGGGAGCCAAAGCACCTTTTTGTAACCAAAAAAAATGTTATTTTATTGCATATGCTTTAACCACGGCACAGAGTGGCCAAAGCCACCCTTGGGGAGGTTTATTTCTGTCCATGATTTTGGAATCCCTTTTGTTGGCGATGCCTCCATGTGAGTGAGGTGTTTATTGTGGCTGATTCTGGGGCAGGCACAGAGCCCATGGATTTGGGGGAAGACCCCAATTCTCCAGAACCCTCGTGTCCTGCAGGACCCCACTGATCTGAGTGGGTTTTTTGGTGTTTTGCTTTCAGGAGTGCTGCTCTGCAGCTGGAATTAGCTCCTGTTCCCCCACCTTTCCCGGCTACCAGCTGGCACCACATGAGGAGAAAACCAAATCATTTGCTGATTTTTTTGCCATAAAGATCCCTGTGAGGCAGGAAAGGCCCCTGCTCCAAAGCAGGGGCAGGAGGGGCCCGAGCAGCCCCTGTTCTAACAGGGATAATCCAATTGAGCTGCAGGGACAGTGCCAGCCCAGGCTCCTTCCCAGCTGCACAAACCCAAGGTGCTGGGCAGGAATAAATGCCAGGGCTGCTCCAAGGCACAGCTCAGCTGCAGAGCCACCCCAGGGCTCGATCCTGCTGTCAGAGGTGCCACAAGAGAGCACTTTGGTGGGAATTAATGCTCCAGGAGAAAACTGGAAACGAGCAGGGAGGAGGGGAAATGGCAGGAGCTGAGCTCAGAGAAGAAAAGGCTCTGGGGAGATCCTACAGCAGCCTCCAGCAAAAGGGGCTCCAAAAGAGCTGGAGAAGGACTTTGGATGAGGGCCGGGAGTGACAGGACAAGGGAGAATGGCTTCACACTGGAAAAGCAGGGCTAGATGAAATATTGGGCAGAAATCCTTCCCTGTGAGGGTGGCACAGTGTGCTCCATCCCTGGGAATGTCTATGGCCAGGTTGGACAGGGCTTGGAGCAACCTGGGATGGAGGAAGGAGCAATGAGCTCCTGCACAGAGCAGAGCCCAGCAGTGGGAGCAAAACAAATCCTGTCCCAGGGAGGCTGCTCCTTGTAGCTGAGGATGGATCAGCTTTCTCCTGACTCGCATTCCTGCTGAAACGTGAATTTATTGCTTTTATTTAGTTTGAACTGTGCCGGAGCGCTGCAGACTTGTAAAGCAAAAGCAAAATGCAAGAAAATCTTTATGGGCTGCAGTGGCCCCTTGGCTGTGATGATATTTCTTGGTGTCCCTGGCTCACAGTAAATCAGGGAAGGAGGGAGGGCCCTGCTGGAGCAGGGAAGGGCTCAGGATCAGTTAAAGATGGGGACCCAGGGCCATCCCTGGGTGTTGTGGTGACAGCATCATTTTCACAAGGAGACTTTTTGCTTTGCAGCTGGAATTGCTGTGTTGGACAGCCCTGTGCTGTTAGTCTGTCTGTCTGTGGGATGTACAGTACATAAGCACAGGCCCTTTGCCTCCCACCCACTCTTGTTTTTCTCTGTGTTCTTCCTCCCCTTGCCTTGACCCCCTCATCCCCCTCATCGTTCCTCTGTTATTTGATTTGAGTTTTGGTTTATTTTTTACTGTTTTCTTTCCCTTTCTCTGCTCATCACTGGTGTCTGTGGAGCAGCCCAGCAGAGGCACAATGCTGATTCCTGAGGGCACCAAACCTGCAAATCCCAATTTCTGTGCACAGGAGTGGCCCCATCAGAGGCAGAGCAGTGAGGCCGTTTGTGAGAACCCCTTAAAAAACAAAAGGCATAAAACAGGCCCAGAACCTGGGATTATCCACAGAGCCCTTGAGGGGCTGTGATTGGCACAGTAGCACTGGGACGTGTCCCAGGCATGGTGTGACCGTGGCTGAGAACTTGGTGGGCGCTGGTCCCTTTGGTGCTGGCACTGCTGGTGGGGACAGCCCTGGTGTGGGACATTGCCAGTGGGACATTGCCAGTGTCACATCCCTGGTGTCACAGCCCTGCTGGGGCAGTTTGGGGCTGGGTTCCCTCACGCTGTGTGTGCTGCTCTCGCTCTTAGGCCTCACGCCGAGGATTTCAGCGTGGATTCCTCCTTCTCACAGTAAGTTCTCTGCCTGCATTGCCCGGTGCCACGGGGAGGGACAGGGGACCCTGGCCTGCCCTGGGGTGAAGCTGATCCTGCTCTCCACAGGGCAAAGCCCCCTTTGGAATTTGGGGTGTTTGGAGCTGGGTGTTGGGCAGTGCCTGCTGCTGGGAGCTGTGCTTAACCTTGGCTCTGATTAATGTGGATTAAGGTGGATGGTCCATCCATGGAAGAGTTCCAGGCCACGAGGGATGGGGTTTGGTTTCTGCTCTAGCGGAATTGGTTTTTGGTCCAGTAGAATTGTCCCTGCCCATAGCTGGGACCAGGTGACCTTTAAAGGGCCCTTCCAACCCCACCCAGCCTGTGGTTCCACCATGATCCTGCTTTTAAGGGAGCTGATAAACACAAGATTTGTCCTTTACTGCTCTGGGCATCCAGGAATTGTGGTGGGAGCAGCAAATCCTTCAGCAAGTCCCACCCTGGGGAGGATTCCCAGTTGTGGTGGATCTAGAGCTGGTCCAACACCAGTGCACTACCTGGAATTTATTGACTCATTTCCTGCTGTGGGATGGGATTGGGAGTATGGCAAAGCAGGCTCAAAACTTGAAAAGAGTATAAAGAAAACATCATTAACAGTAACTAAAAGAAAAGATAATAAGTTTATTGAGCAGGAATTGAGAGCAGCAAATCAGCAATTACCCATTAACGATGAGCTCCATGCACAGCCCTAATTAAACAATGCAGATTCATCAGCACAAGCAATTACAGGAGCAGACTCATGAGTGTTGCTCTCCAATGTTGCAGAACAAACAGGTCAGAGGGAGCACAGCCTGCCATCCTATTGCTGCTTCCCTTTGGGGTTTTAACCTTTAGTAGAAGTGTAATTATCTTATTTTGGAGCAAGTGGTGCCCCTGCCCAGCCATGAGCACCATCCAAACCTTGGATGGGAGAGGCTGCCCTGTCCTGGATGTGCCCAAGGCCAGGTTGGACAGGGTTTGGACAATGGAAGGTGTCCCTGCTCAATGTAGGGGATGGAACAGGATGAACTTTAAGGTCCCTCCAGCCCAAAGTATTTTATTATCTACAGCTTGAAGCCCTGAGTGTGTGCCTGTTTCCTCCAGTGTTTGGTTTGGTGCCTGGAAATGAGCTTTGCAGCTGCTGGGAGGGATTACAGCTGCCTTCAGGGAACGAGGAATCGATAAAAATCCCATTTCCATTGCAATGTCCTCCCTAATAAAAATTATATATATGTATAAAAGAACTAAAAGTCAAGCAGGAGATTTCTGTTACCTTTCCTCAGGCCCTTGGTGCCCTTTGCAGTCCGTGCCAGCCCTTGTCCCCCTGGCACACCAGGATGAGTTTAGGGCATGGTGAGAGATAAATGGCCTTGGAGGCCAAGCCTACTCTTGGGCAGGGTTTTTCCCTGTAGTGACTGCTTGGAATTTGCTTTTCATCCCCCAGAAACACAACTGCAGCATTACTGCTGGAGCCAGGATGACATTACCTGCACCCAGCTGGGTTTAATTTGCTGCAGAGTGCTTGGCAATATCAATTCTTTCTTTGGGCAAAAAAATCACACTCCATAATAAAGCAAGAGGGTTTTTTCTCATTGATTCCCATGGTAAATGCATGAAGCCTTGAAGAAACGAGTCCTTGGGCTTGAGGGGCAGGATGTGCCACAGCATCCCTGGCAGTGTTTGCTGATGTGGGAGTGGATCCTGCTGGTCTGGGATGAGCCTTGGTAGGGAAATAATTCCTGGGGCTTCAGGGGCCAGGAGGAGCAGCTGCCTTTCCTGGCAGGGTTGTGGCAGTGCCATGGTGGCTGTGATGGTAACAGATTGTGGTGGCATCATGGTGACTCTGACAGTGCCATGGTGGCTGTGATGGTGACATGGGGGCTGTGATGGTGCCACAATGACTGTGGTAATACCACAGTGATTCTGACAATGCCATGGTGGCTGTGACAGTGTGACAGTGCTGTGGTGACTCTGACAGTGCCACGGTGGCTGTGATGGCGGCATAGTTGTGGCTGTGATGGTGGCATGGTGGCTGTGCCGTGCTGGATGTGACACTGCCTGTGCCAGGCTGGTGTGGGGCCTGCAGAGCTCCTCGGGGCTGGGTGCTGCTGTGATCCCTGAGGGTCACCTGGGATTCTGGGATGAGAGGGAGAGCAACTTCAGTGCTGCACCTGCTGAGGGATGTGAGATGAGAAAATTCACGGAAAGTGGGCAGATTTGGCCTGTTTGCAATGCTTAGCCTGTTGGACCATGCTGGCCCTACCTGTGGTGTCCCCAGTGCTGTCTCGTCCCTCCCTCAGCACCTGAGATCCCTCTCTCCCCTTCCCTCCCTCCATCAGCAGCATTGGCAGAAGGGCTCAGCCCCAAAGCAGGCACAGCCAGCCCCAGCTCCATCCCTCCCAGGCTGTTTTGAGCTGTTTTGTTTAAAATGTGCCCCAGATTCCCGGGAGGAGCTGCCGCAGTGGGAGCGCTCCGGGTGCTCCGTGGTCCCTGAGAATCCAACACATCCCCGTCTGCAGAGCCCTGGGCAGGGCTCCATCCTGCCAGGAGGGTGAGCCCGAGCATCCCCCAGCCCAGGAAGGACCTGGTGTGGCAGGAGAAGCCCCTGGAGCCATCCCTGCCCGGGTTTGAAGCCGTTCCTCCTCCTTTGAGTAATTGTTCAATTACAGCGGGGGCAGCGCTGCGCTGCCGGTGCTGCCTTTGGCAGGCGCCCAGGCTGTCTGTGAGCACACAGCTGCTCAGCAATTCCCACTCCTGTCCCCAAACCCTGCTCTGGGAGCTCTCCTGGGCAGGGCTGGAGCTGTCCCAGGATGGATGTCCACCTGGGATTGGATGGAGGAATGCAAAACAGGGCACACAGCTCACCCCGTGGCACCCGTCTGGTGAAGCCTCTGCGTCCAAACACCATCACAAAAATGGTGGGAGAAAGGGAAAAACATCCCAAAGGGAATCAGGAGGGCTGGAGCTGCCTGGGAATTTCATCAGCAGGTACCTGAGCCCCAGCCTGGCAGGTTCTGAGCTTTATTTGGGAAGGATTCTGGCTCTGCTCAGGTTCCAGCTGGCACCGGCTGCTCCCGGCGCTGAGGCAGCCTGGCCATGGCACGGTGCCCTCAGAGCATCCTGCACAGCCTCCTGGGGCTGCTGGGAGAGGAAATGCTGCAGACCTGCACCGCCAGCCCTGCTCCTCTCCTTCCTCTGAGCCGTGTCTGGTACCCAGAGCCTGCCCCAGGGAGCCCAGCTGGGCCAGCAGCACAACTCTGTAATTCCAGCGTGGTGCAGCCACATTTTCTGTCTGTTTGATCCCTGTGGGTTTGCATGGAGGGTGCAGAGCTGTCAGCTGAGCTGGACTGGAGGGGTGAAGTGGGGTCTGCTGGCACCCACCAGATCGGAGATTTCTGGGGTTTTGCTGGTTTGTTACGTACTTCCTCCCCACCAAAAAAATTCAGAAGAATCTTGTTTGCATCCTGCTACATGATGGGAGAAATTCCTTGAGAAGCTTCCTGGGACAAGAAATCCCTCTATGGGTTAAAATTTTTTGTGTTTTCCTCATGTTTAAGAGAGCTGCCCCAGCTCTGGGGAAATGGAAAGGCTGGAGCAGGGGCTGTGCCCCTCAGTGTCTATTTTAACGCTGGTGGGCTGTGATGTGCTCCTCCTGCCCTTTCATCCTGCACTTTTTTGAACAAACTATTGTGTCTTTTTTTGGGAACTCATCATCTTACAACAAATTGCCTCTAATCTTGGATTAATAAAGTACAATAAATAACCGAGCGAAGAAAACGAAGTCGCTCAGGCATTATGAAGAGCATAATAGCAGTAATTACACTTCCAAGAGAGGGCTGGAACTAAACTTGTACCAAAATCGTTGTTTGCATGGCCTGGGGGGATTCAGTGGGGGAACTGTGGAGGTGGGGACCCTTGGAGTGGTCTGGGATGGGCTGGCACCAGGATGGGAAGGATGCTGCAGTTGGGAAAAGGATGCTCCAGGTGGGAAAAGGATGCTCCAGGTAGGAAAAGGATGCTCCAGGTGGGAAAAGGATGCTCCAGGTAGGAAGGATGCCCAGCCATGGCAGCAGGGAGCGGACACTCTGAGCACCCCATCCTGGCTGAGCTGCTGTGAAGGCAGAGCTGTCACGGTGTGTTTTGGGGTGGTGATGATGCAGTCAGAGTTTTGCTTGATTCTCACTCCCAGTTAACTTCCTGACAATGAAATTAAAGGGTATGTTTTACATGAGATCATCTCCTTCCCTCAGCTGGAAATGGAGTAGGAGCTTTGATACTTTGGGATGGTGCTGCTGCCTGGGAAGAGCCATCCCTCATTCAGTGTTGGGGTGTTGGATTCACCTGCAGAGTGGGGCCCCCACAAAGATCTGGGGCTCAGCCTTGGCCGGTTGCCTGCACAGGAACGTGTTCCCTCCACATTATTTTATTTCCTCATCTCTCTGCAGTGTTAAACACCCTGTTCCCCCCAGTCAAGACATGGCTTTTTGTTGCTTTGTTGTTTTCCCAGTGTTCCTTCCTCCTGCAGCCATGGGATGGATGAATACGTGGGCCACTTTATCACAGAGAGTTAGATCTCATCATTTAGTGCTTTTATCCACCAGCAATTACAGCCATTGTCTCGAGGTGGGCCACAGCTCCACAGATCAGTGAACCATCTGTCTGATGGCAGAGATTTATTCAGCTGTTTGTTGCTTTGATCCCAGACAAGTGTCTGGCAGAGGAATCGTGCTCCTGAGTCTGCGGCTCCTCAAGGCTCTCAATCCTCTGGGGCTCTGATGAATGGGGTGCTCAGGGAGCTGAAAGCCAGCTCCCAGCACTTCCTGGCCATTTTTAATAAGGAGAAGGAGCAATTATCTCGTGTGCAGCACTGTGAGCAGTTGTGACAGCTGATTTATGCCCTGGCACCGAAAAATGATTTGCGGCGTCTGGCTCTGGGAAGGATTAATTTGAGCAGGTGTAAAGGCTGGGCTCTGAGGCTCTGCATTGAGGCTGCTTGCTCCTCAAGCCTTGTGCTTATAAATTCTCCTGTTCTCTCTGGCGCTGTCCCTTCTCGTGGTGACAGAATCAAGTGTGGTGCAGAGCCCCTCTGGCCACCTCCCCTCCCCTTAGCCCAGCTGGGATGGAGATCTTGTAAAACCCCTTCTCAATTTGATTCCTGATCAGCTGGGCATGGATGTTTGGTAAACATTCATCCCTCCATCCCCAGTAAATCAGGATGTGGTCGGAGCTGGCACCTACATCCCAGAGCCTGCAGTGGCCCCCATCCAGCCCCAGGGAGTTTTGTCCCATCCCTGGGATGTGGGGCTGGCCGAGGGGAGGCAGGAGAAGCCAGGGAAGGTGGGATGGGAATTTCCAGCCCCACCTGCTGCTCCTCCCTGCTGGGTGCTGTCAGTGCCCTGGCAGGTCACGCTCTGCCCTGCCAGAAGCCACCACCAGTGGCCCTGGGTGGAGTTTGGAGCTGGTTGTCAGCCCCTGGGTTTTTCTGGAATGACCAAGAGTGGTATCTTAGCAACAAAGGGAAATTTTCTCTGTTTACAGCGGAATTGGGTTTTTTTGCAGTTTCCATGCTGGGTGTTTCTCCTCCCCAGGCAGAGCAGGGCATGGACAGAGCCAGGACACACTGGCGACGTTGGGGGCATTGTTCTCTCCAGCTCCTGCTCTGCTGGAGCAGATAAACGGGGAGAGGCAGCTCCAGAGCTGCTCTTTGGGAAGTTTTGGACGTTCTGAAGTTGTGTGAAGGGAGAAGCTTGTGGCTCTGCTCTCTGGGTGTGTGTGAGCCACAGCCAAGCCTGGGTGCCCAGCAGAGCTGGCCCTGGGGTCACATCGGCTGCTCTGCGGGTCCCTGGGGCTCCTGGCTGGTTTGGGACGGTGGGGACAGCCGGGAGCCCATCCCGAGCCTGGGTCACTGTGGGGTGTCAGCGGGGTCACCCAGCGGGGATGGGGCACAGGGGGGCTCTGGGGGTCCTGCCCACCCACCCCACTGACGGCCCCGCCGGGGGCTCTCCCCGCAGGGTGCAGGTCGAGTTCTACGTGAATGAAAACACCTTCAAGGAGCGGCTGAAGCTCTTCTTCATCAAAAACCAGCGATCGAGTGAGTGCTGCGGGCACGGGGAGCGGGAGCCGAGCCCTGCCCGGGCCGGGACAGCCGCGCTGCTCCTGGCCATGAGGAGCCATTGCCACCTGCTGGTGGCCCTGTCCCCGCGTGTCCCCTGCCCGGGGATGCTGCTGCCTCCTGCCCCTTTGCTGCTGCTGTCAGCTCGGTTTGGGGATGCTTTCCATGGGGAGGAGAGGATGCCTCTCCCTCCCTGTGTCCGTGTTCACAGGGGTCCGAGGGTGAGGGAAGAGACGAGGATCTGACTCCATGTTTCAGAAGGCTTGATTTATTATATTTAATATATAATAATATATTTATATAATATGTATTTATATTATATATATTTATATATAATTTAATATATTATATATAATATATTTATAATATATCATATATATTCTATTAAAACTGTACTAAAACAGCAGAAGAAAGGATTTTATCAGAAGGCTAACTAAGAATAGGAAAAGAAAGAGTGATAAATAACAAAGGCTCATCTCTCGGACAGAGAGTCCGAGCCAGCTAAGTGTGATTGGCCATTAATTAGAAAAAACTGCATGAGACCAATCACAGATTTATTTGTTGCATTTCACAGCAGCAAATAATAATTGCTTACGTTTTGTTTTTGAGGCCTCTCAGCTTCTCAGGAGGAAAAATCTCAAGGAAAGGATTTTTCATAAAAGATGTCTGTGACATCCCATCACCTCTGCTCGCTGGGGACAGCCACAGCGTGACAAACAGCTGGCTGGGGGTAGGGGGGTGTCAGGGAGCCAATGTCCCCATCAGGGAGCCAATGTCCCCATCAGGAAGCCAGTGTCCCCATGGGGATCCTGGCTGTGCCTCCCTGGGGCTCTGGGGACAGCCAGGGCAGGCTGTGAGTTTCCCTCTCCTGCTCCAGCCATAGGGATTAGTCTCCACTTGACTAATGGTGTTTTTATTTTCTTCCTCCGAGATGTCATTAGCTGTCTGGAGGGGGCCTGCTGGTTCATTTATAAATTTGCCTTTTCTTCTCCCGCCTGCATCCTGTTGTCTTGCTAAAAAGCTGTACACCAGGGTGCCCACGGGGAAGTTTTTAATGAAAATGTGATGGATTTCTCACTTGTAATCTGAGTAATAACCCCATGAACTGGCTGGGGAGGCAGAGTGGATGAAGCAGCAGCTTTTCCTCACCACCCCTGCTCTCCTGCAAGGTGACGTGGTCAGTGCTGCTCTGCTGCTGTTAGATGGTGCCTGCTCCAGCAGCTCCTGTGTCTCTCTCACATCTTTGGGGTCAGCAAGGAGCTGAGTCATGGTTATTTATCTCTGTGTTGTCTCCTGTGTCTGTGGCACTGCTGGACAAACCTGGGCAGTGCTGCTGCAGCTCCCTGGGGGATCAGGGGGCTCCTGTGCTGTGGGGCTGTGCTGGGGGGCTGCTGGGCTGTCTGGGGTCCATGGGGATGCCCAGGAACTCTGCCCCATCCCTGCTGCCCTCCCACAGGCCTGAGGATCCGGCTCTTCAACTTCTCCCTGAAGCTGCTGACGTGCCTGCTGTACATCGTGCGCGTGCTGCTGGACAACCCTGAGGAGGGCATCGGCTGGTGAGAGTCACAGAGAGCCCCCAGCCCCAGCTGCCCCCAGCCCCAGCTGCCCCAGGGCTCACTGAGGGTGTGCCATGGCTCAGGATGGGTTTGTGACCCCCCAACAGCTGTTTGAATTGGGGCTTTAACAAAATTTCCCAGGCTGGAGGCCCCTGCTCACACCCCGTGGATGGGTGTGGGGGCATCTACTGGCCCTGAGCAGAGCATGGTGGAAAAATGTTCATTTCCAAGTTCTGCCTGACTCTGTCAGGAGCTCAGCCACTCCAGGGCGGCACCATGCAAATGTTTTGTGAAGGCTGAAGCGCTTGAAGACATTAACACTAAATCCCATTGAAGCACTCGAGAGGGAAATACAGTGTGCTGTGTGGATGCTTGAGGTGATGGATGATTCCACACATCAGCTTTGTGCTGGCTTTCTGTATAAGCCTACTTTTAATGTGTCCTTGCTTCGTTTAGCTCGTATATAATGTGATTTTTTTTCCCCCAAGAGCTTGGATAATTGGTGATTTGATTTCCCCCTTGTAGAGGCTGCAGACTGCCAAGCACATCTGCACGTTCTGGAAGTGCTTCCAGACCTGTGAGAGTGAAGCAGGACATGGATGCTCATCCCTGAGAGCTTTAGCACAGCTGCAGCTCAGGGAATCCCATTTTCCTGGGGGAGTGTGGCAGCAGCAAGGCTGGCCAGAGGGAGCAGAGCCCTCCCAGCAGGGCAGGCAGAGCTCAGCTGGGGCTGCAGCTCAGCACATTGTGCTGATTGTGACCTGGGAATTCGCAGTTCCCTGCAGCTCTGTGCCAGGGAGAATCAGCAGTCCACAGCATCTCTGGTAGGGCTGAAGCACCTGAGGGGTTTTGTCCTCCAGTAATGAGATGCCCAAGGCTGCCTGGGTGAGGCTTTTCCTGTGCAAAGCCCTGGCTACAGGAGTCAGGGTGTCTGGATCCATGGAAATGCTGCCAGGGGGTCAATCCCAGCATCCCTGTTCCCTCCTGACTGTTTTTCCCGGCTCTTTCTCCCCAGCTGGGAATGTGAGAAGCAGAATTACACAGCCTTCAACCAGTCCACCAACATCAACTGGTGAGTGGGAGCTGCTCAGGACCCTGGGTCAGCTCTGCCAGCCTGGGGGAGCACAGGGATGGAGGTGGCTGCTGCTGGCATCTCCCTGAGGCCGTTTCTTGGTCCTGGGGCTGCTCAGGGGATGTGGAGCAGCATCCCAGAACCAAATCCTTTGGGTGCACCCTTGGGAATGGCTGAATTCCAGTGCAGGGGCTGCCTGAGCAAACTGTGCAGGAGGGAGCAGCAGCTCCTGAGCCAGGGATGGCCTCAGGTTTGCATTCAGGGGGTGAAAACCTTGACAGCTGAGCTCAGATCCCCTCTGGGTTTCTTTGCAGGTCCCACATCTTTTGGGTGGACAGGAAAACCCCTCTGTGGGCCGTGCAGGTGAGCAGCCCCTGCTGGGTGTGCAGGAGCCCAGAGGGGCTGGGCTGAGGGCTCTGCCCCACTTGTGGCACCCTTGGGGGGGCTCCCATCACCTGGAGAGAGCCCTGGAGCCCCCCTGTGTGTGTCCCTGCAGGTCAGCATCGCCCTCATCAGCTTCCTGGAGACCATGCTGCTCACCTATCTCAGCTACAAGGTGAGAGCCCGGGCTGGAGGGCTCAGCCTCCTCTGCCCTCCTCAGGAATGGATTCAGGATGTTTGTCTGCCACCTCTGGATGTTTTCCTTTCTCATTCCCCCTCGGGCTGCTGGGTGTGCAGAGCAGAATCTCTGCTTTTTGTGCTTTCTCAGAGATTCAGGGCTGTTTAATGCAGGCTCACTGTTCCTCGTGTCAGGCTGACACATCCCAGATTCCCCGAGCTTGGCAGGGTCACTCCTGCTCTTGCCTCATGAGGGAATGGCACTGCTCCAAGGAGAGGCACAAGCTGGCTCCTTTGGACCAAAGCCACCTGAAATGGCCGGAAAAAGTGACCTTGACAAATGGCAGCTTCTCAGGGACCAGGGGAGGGTTGGCAGCAGAGGCTCAGACCCTGCATCACCCCCTGCTCCCAGTGCCAGCCATCTGTAGCTGCCACTGTCACTGTCAGTGTCACTGTCACTCTCCATCCCTGCACAAAGTGTTGTTGTCCTCCAGCTCTGGGTGGCAGCAGTGACAGACAGACAAACAGACAGACAGATGTAGTGGCTGTGGAGAGGACTGAGGAGTTTGGGAATGTTTGCTGCTCCCAGAGTGCCTGCCATCACCACTGCACCTCTCCTGCACCATATTTCCCTCATCCAGCAGGATGGGATCACTTTAATTGTCCTCTGGGAAGTTTTTAAGGTTATCTAATTCTTCTTGGGTTTTAATTCCTCAGGGGAACATCTGGGAGCAGATTTTTCGCATTTCCTTCATCCTGGAGATGATCAACACAGTGCCATTCATCATCACGGTGAGTGTGTCCTGGTGGCATTTAAAGCAGCTCTAAGTGCAGTAATTGCTGTATTTTGGTGATAAAATAAAGACAAATGGGTGTCTGGCCTAGTGGTTTTTAAGGCTGGCAGGAAATTTTCCCTTCAATATTTGACAATATAATGATTTTCTCTGGAGTGTTATCCCAAACCCCATCCTCCCTTTCCAGCTGCTCTGCTGCAGCCAGGGAAGCAGGGCCCTGTTTGGTGGCAGCTCCTGCTCAGCTTGGGTTTGGATCCTTCCACACAGGGAGGATTGGCTGCTTATGGCTCTATTTTTTAAAAGAATGTGGATTATTGCTGCAAATAACCCTTGTTTTTGTAGATATTCTGGCCTCCTTTGCGGAATTTGTTCATTCCTGTGTTTCTGAACTGCTGGCTGGCCAAGTACGCCCTGGAGAACATGATTGTGAGTGATCCATTTCTCCAGCTCCTCGGGGATGTGGAGGGCAGCAGGGCTGGGAGGGGACCCTTGGCTGCCCCGGCTCTGGGACAGGATTTGGAGCTTGGTGTGTGCCAGGGCATGCCAGGCTGGGGATGCCAGGCTGTGACCAGGAACCCCTCAGAATCCAAACCACAGTGACAGGGGTGGTTGGGGTGAGGTGTTCCACCCATTCCCCTGTTCCCACTGGAGTTCTCAGATCCCAGCCCTGCTGATGGGAATGGACATCCCTTCCCAAGGGCTAAATCCAGGGAATTGCCCTTCACTGGGAAGGGCACTGTGGGAGCCAGCAAGGCAACAGTTGGTGCCCCCAGGCTGTGTGAGCTGCTGGGAGCCCTCCCCTGTCTCCCCAGAACGATCTGCACCGAGCCATCCAAAGGACACAGTCGGCCATGTTCAACCAGGTGCTCATCCTCATCTGCACCCTCCTGTGTCTCGTTTTCACGGGGTGAGTGCTGCTCTCCATTTCCCTAAACCCCCTCCTGACCCTGGGAATTCAGCTGTACCCACCAGGAATCCAGCTGTGCCCATCCTGGGAATTCAGCTGTACCCACCAGGAATCCAGCTGTGCCCACCCTGGGAATTCAGCTGTGCCCACCAGGAATCCAGCTGTGCTCACCCACCAGGAATCCAGCTGTGCCCACCCTGGGAATCCAGCTGTGCCCACCTGGGTCAGCTGGCAGAGCTGGGCTCTTGCAGGGCTCACACCTTCCCCTGCTTTGCTCCATCTCCAGCACTCTGAGGGGGTTTTTAAGCCAAACTTCTGATCCTGCCTTGTTCTAGGGTTTGATCAGGGAGTCTTTAGTGAGGGTGCAGCCAGAGGCAGCTGGGGGATGTGGACACGAGGGCAGGGGCAGCAGCTTCCCCCAGGGACAGGTGAGGGATGGCTCATGCACCAGGGATGGTTCATTCACCAGAACCCATCTCACTCCCAGGCTCCAGCCGAGCTCTTCCTCCCCCACACCTCACAGCTCCTCAGGTCATTTGTGTAATTGGCCACTGGGGCTCCTGCTAATTAACTGGGCCCTTTCCCTGCCATTGCCAGCATCCAGGGTGTTCCTTTGGGCAGGGGAGCAGAGCTCATCACTGGCTATTTAGCTCTGAATTAGGCTTTGAATTCTCCTCTGGCTGCCTTGCTCTGGGTTGGAGGCATATTAAACCATTAAGTTGCTGAATGGAGGGGAAATGAGGCTTTTAGGCTCATGAGCTTTTGGCAATAAAGACGATGCTCTGATGTGGGTGACTAATGCTATTTCAGAGCTCAGTGGTGCTCCCAGCCCTGCTGCTGGATGAGTTTGGAGGAGGGAAGGTACAATTTGGGCCCAGCAAGGTTTGGGTGACACTTGGGTCCATCAGGATGGCTTTGAGCTGCAGGTGTGTGGGAATCTCCCTGCCGTGACCAGGCTTTTCCCTTCCAGGACCTGCGGCATCCAGCACTTGGAAAGAGCAGGTGAGAAGCTCTCCCTCTTCAAGTCCTTCTATTTCTGCATCGTCACCTTTTCCACCGTGGGCTATGGAGACGTGACACCAAAGATTTGGCCTTCCCAGCTGCTCGTGGTGATCATGATCTGCGTGGCCCTGGTGGTGCTGCCTCTCCAGGTGAGACCTGCACAGCCTGGGGGCGCGGAGGGGCTGCCAGCCCTGCCCTGGGGACACCAGCTCCGTGCCCCCTGCAGTTCGAGGAGCTGGTGTACCTGTGGATGGAGCGGCAGAAGTCGGGGGGCAACTACAGCCGGCACCGCGCGCAGACCGAGAAGCACGTGGTGCTGTGCGTCAGCTCCCTCAAGATCGACCTCCTCATGGACTTCCTCAACGAGTTCTACGCCCACCCTCGCCTGCAGGTGAGCCCCAGGCCGGGCTCACGCTCTCCCCATAGGATACTCTTGGGGTCTTTGCTGGTCAAAGTGACCCCAAGGGGTTAGAAAGTCTCTTTTCCCAGCCTGGCGGTCAAAGAAGGAGTCAGGTCTCTTCATTTCTCAGTCTCAAGGTTGTTTATTGTATCTTATCTATAAAATTATTTCTCTTGGCCTGCCAAGGTCCACTCAGCAGGACAGTCAGAGGCACTCTGCCTGCCTTGTGGCAGTGTTATCTTTTTATACTAAAAACTACCTGTACAATATTTACAATTACTTTCCAATACCTATCACCTATGTTAGACAGCGAGCTTCTACTCTAAACCAATCTAAAACTACATGTACAATATTTACAATTACTTTCCAATGCCTATCACCTGTGTTAGACAGTGAGCTTCTGCTCTAAACCTATCTAAAAGTGCCACCATCACAGCAGAAGATGGAGGCCAAGAAGAAGGAGAAAGGCTGGACATGCTCAGATTCCTTGTCCCCTCAACCCCCATTCTAAAAACCTCTGTTTTTGTAAAGTGTTTTGCCAGGAGTGAGAATGTCCAACACTTGGCTTGGTTTTTCTGTTTGTTACTTTGCCTTTTATTAAACCCTTTTGCTTCTAACGCTGCAACAGAAGCCATCCTGCTGATTTTTGTGCTTCCAAAGGCAGCTGAGCTATCCTGAGTGTGTTACAGACCTCCAAGAGCTGATTAGAGGTGGCTGGAGGAGGTTCCTGTAGCCGTGGCCTCTCTCCTGCAGGATTACTACGTGGTGATCCTGTGCCCCACGGAGATGGACATCCAGGTGCGGCGCGTGCTGCAGATCCCCCTGTGGTCCCAGAGGGTCATCTACCTCCAGGGCTCTGCCCTCAAGGACCAGGACCTGATGAGAGCCAAGTGAGCAGAGGGACACTGTTGTAGCCATGATATTTCCCGAAAAATCCCTTTGCCAGGGTTTTTCCTCCTGAGAAGCTGAGAGGCCTCAAAAACAAAATGTAAACAATGGTTATCTGCTGCTGCGGAATGCAATGGGTGCATCTAATTAATTGTGGTTGTTTCTAATTAATGGCCAGTCACAGTGAGCTGGCTCAGACCCTCTGAGGGTCAGCAGCTTTTGTTATCATTCCATTCCTTCCTTTCCTTTCAAGCCTTCTGATGAGATCCTTTCTTCTTCTCTTTAACTATAGTTTTAATATTATATATATCATAAAATAACAAATCAGCCTTCTGAAACGTGGAGTCAAGATTCTCATCTTTTGCCATGTCTGGGCTGCCTGTAAACTTCCACAGGACACCCTGCACACCCCAGTGACCCCAGTGCCACCCCAGCCTGTGCTGGCTCTGGGGGCTGGCAGGGTGTGGTGGTGCTCACAGGGGTCCCAGGATGAGGGAAGAGATGAGAATCTTGATTTTATGTTTCAGAAGACTGATTTATTATTTTATGATATATGTTGTATTAAAAGAAAATGATATATTAAAACTACACTAAAGAATAGAAGAAAGGATTTCATCAGAAGGCCAGCAAGGAAAGGAATGGAATGATAATAAAATCTTGTGGCTGCTCACAGCCTCGACACAAGTGGCTGTCATTGGTCATCGAGCAAAAATGATTTCACATGCTGGGTAAACAATTCTCCAAACCACATTCCGAAGCAGCAAAATGTGGAGAAGCTGAAGCTTCCCAGCGCTTCTCAGGAGGATTTTTCATCAAATATTTTTGTGCCAGCAGGGCCTGGCGGGGTGGGCAGTGCAGCTCATGGGGTCTCTGCTCTCTCCTGGCAGGATGGACAATGGAGAAGCTTGCTTCATCCTCAGCAGCCGGAATGAGGTGGACAGAACAGCAGCTGTGAGTCCAGCCAAGGCTGGGCATGGGGCATTTTTTGGGCAGAAGGGACTGGGGTGGTGTTGGTGTCACCTGTGCCTGGCAAAAAGGAGGGTGCTGGGAAGGGGCTGAGTGCCAAGGGGAACCTTGGGGATGGCACAGAGACAGGCACAGCACACTGAGCCCTGTGGGCTCACCTTCCTCCTGCTGTGTGCTGGGTTCAGGGAGCACCAGGGGCAGGAGGAACCCTTGCTGTACATCTCCAGGGTGGCTGGGAGCTTTGCAGCTCATCCCAGGTGTAGAAGCCTTGGGGAAAAGAAACCATCAACCAAAAAACCAGCAACCAAGAAACCATCAACCAAGAAACCATCAGCCAAGCAACACTTGTTGCTCTTGTCCCTGTCCAGGACCACCAGACCATCCTGAGGGCCTGGGCTGTCAAAGACTTTGCTCCAAACTGTCCTCTCTATGTTCAGATCTTAAAGCCAGAAAATAAATTCCATGTCAAGTTTGCAGGTGAGTTGGAGAAGCTGCACAGCAGCTCTTGCTCAGCTGAGAGCCCTCCTGGACTGGCAGGAGGGATCACCCAGTGCCCAGCACCACCCCAAAATGACCCCATTTCCAGGCCCTGATGGTCCCCTCTGCCTTTCAGATCACGTTGTGTGTGAGGAGGAGTGCAAATACGCCATGCTGGCCCTGAACTGTGTCTGCCCTGCCACCTCCACCCTCATCACGCTGCTGGTGCACACCTCCCGTGGCCAGTGAGTGCTGTCCCCGCCTGTCCCTGCCTGTCCCTGCCTGTCCCTGCCCTCCCCTACCCCTGCCTGAGCCTGGAGGGTGGCAGAACTGAGGCCTCTGAGCTCAGGGGAGAGGGCTCTGGGATGGTTCTGGGGAGCACAGAGGGGTTTGAGATGGGGTCTGGGGTCCCCCTCCAGGCCAAAAACAAAATCCCATTTTGTAAGGGGACCACACCAGTGCAGCTGGGCTGGGCAATGCCAACTTTGCAGACGCTGGAGGTAAAATTATCTTTGTATTGGCACGGTGCTGCTGGCAGGAAGGTGAATTCACAGCACAAGCAACCCCAGCCCCTGCAGGGTTTTTTGGTGGGTTTATATCCAGCATGGCTGGAAGGAGCTCTGCCAGCACAGGAGAGCAGGGCTGTGTGCCCTGCACTCCTTGACCATCAGAAATGTCTGAATTTTGGGTAAAGTGCCATGAAATCAGTTATGAAACATCCCTGCCAGATGCCTCTGGCCCGTGCTCGGGGCTGTTTGCCAACACGGGCTCTGCACCTCCCCCTGCACTCTGCAGGAGCCCTGTTAAATAAAAAGGCACTTAGAGCCCAAAGTGAGAACGAGCTCATCCTGGGAGAGCACCAGCAGCCCGTGGCCATGTGTCATTGTCACCTTCCTGCTGCCGGGCTCGGGGACAGCTCCAGAGGCTGTTGGTGCTCTGCCCTCGGACCTGTGCTAGAACCAGGGGTCCCATCCCAGCTCCAGGGGTCTATCACAGCTCCAGGGGTCTCAGCTCACCCTTGAGGGTGCCATTCCAGCCCTGAGGGTCCTATCCCACCCCTGGGGGTCCCATCCCAGCTCCAGGGGTCCCATCCCAGCTCCAGGGAGCTATCACAACTCCAGAGGTCCCATCCCAGCCCTGGTGGGTTCCATCCCAGCCTTGGGGGTCCCATCCCAGCTCCAGTACCCCATCTCACCCCTGGGAGTCCCATCTCTCTCCTGGGCATCCATCTTAGCTCCAGGGTTCCCATCCCAACTCCAGGAGGCTATCACAGAACCAGGGGGTCCCTTCCCACCCTTGTGGGTCCCATCCCAGCTCCAGTATCCCATCTCACCCCTGGGAGTCCCATCTCTCTCCTGGGCATCCATCTCAGCTCCAGGGTTCCCATCCCAACTCCAGGGGTACCATCCCAACTCCAGGGGTACCATCCCACCCCGTGGGTCCCATCCCCACCCCGGGGTCCCCACTGACGCTGGTGCTGCCCTTGCAGGGAGGGCCAGGAGTCTCCGGAGCAGTGGCAGCGCATGTACGGGCGCTGCTCGGGCAATGAGGTCTATCACATCCGCATGGGGGACAGCAAGTTCTTCATGGAGTACGAGGGCAAGAGCTTCACCTACGCCGCCTTCCACGCGCACAAGAAGTGAGGGCAGGGGGCTCTGGGCAGGGGGATCTGTCTGTCTGCACGCCTGGGGGCAGGGCTGGGACTGCTGCGAGGTTCTTTGAGGGGATTTTCCCCAGCTGGGAATGCCCAGCCCTGCTCGCCCCACAGGAGGGTGCCACCGTGTTCACAGGGGTCTGGGGATGAGGGAAGAGATGAGGATCTGACTCCATGTTTCAGAAGGCTTGATTTATTATTTTATTATATATATTATATTATATTAAAATTATATATATTATATTAAAATATTTTTATTAAAATATAAAATATATTACAGACCGACATTTTAATATATATATAAAATTATATCTATTATATATTAAGATATATAATATATGCCATAAAATATATTTTAATATATTTTTAATGTAAAAATATATTAAAATATATTTTATGGCATATATTATATTAGTTTTAATATAATATATATAATAAAATATTAAATAGAAGAATAGAAGAAAGGATTTAATCAGAAGGCCAGCTAAGAATAGAAAAAGAAGGAATGATAACAAAGGCTCTTGTGTTGGACAGAGAGTCTGAGCCAGCTCACTGTGATTGGCCATTAATTACAAACAACCACATGAGACCAATCACAGATGTACCTGTTGCATTCCACAGCAGCAGATAATCATTGTTTACATTTTGTTCCTGAGGCCTCTCAGCTTCTCAGGAGGAAAAATCCTAAGGAAAGGATTTTTCATAAAATGTGTCTGTGCCAGGAGGGGATTTTCCCCAACTGGGAATGCCCAGCCCCTGCTCCTTCCCCCCCAGGTACGGTGTCTGCCTGATCGGGATCCGCAGGGAAGAGAACAAGAGCATCCTGCTGAACCCCGGCCCCAGGCACATCATGGCAGCCTCGGACACCTGCTTCTACATCAACATCACCAAGGAGGAGAACTCTGCCTTCATCTTCAAGCAGGAGGAGAAGCAGAAGAAGAAGGGCTTTGCGGGCAGCTACGACGGCCCCTCCCGGCTGCCCGTGCACAGCATCATCGCCAGCATGGGTGAGTCGGGGGGCTCGGGGGGCAGCAGGGGCTGGCACACCCCCTCCATCACCTCCCCCACCTTTGGGTTCCTTTGGGTTCCTTTGGATTCCTTTGGGTTCGGTTTCCTCCCCACATTTGGGTTTATTGTGTGTTTTGCACTCTCCTTGCCATGCTCCTCCCCTCCCCAAAAACCATTTCCATGTTCTCTCCCAGCCATCTCACCAGTAAAATACACATTTCCTTGCACTCTGCGTGCTCTCAGCAAGCTCAAATATCATTATTAAACCTCGTGATGTCCATTATCATTAAGGGTATTTGCATAAATGCCCCAAGCCTGGATTTAGCCCCCAATCATTTCCAAGGCTGGAGGAAGAAATGCCGTGGGGCACATCCTAAATCACGTTTATGGTTCCCAAGCTGTTGTTCTCCCTGCAGCCAGCGGTGCATTTGTGCAAGTGAAAAATACCATGAGTCATTACTTCCCTCTTGTATCTGGGGAGAACAAGTTTTGGAGCCACACGAGCACATTATATTTCAAGCAAATAATTTATGTGTTTGTACTCCTGAGCAGCAATTTGCATAGATTATCCCCCAGCAGGCCTCGGAGCGCTTTGCTGAGCGCTGTTTGTCACACAGCTCCACTCAGAGGGACCTTTGGCAGGGTGAGGAGAGGGACAGACAGACATGACGTGAGTGCCAGCAGGGCAATGGTGTTTGGCAAGGCCAATGTCTGGGCTCTGCTTCTTGGGACACTCCACCAGTGTGTTTGGTTTTTGGAAGCTGCTGGAGGACAGGATGAGGAAGTCTGTCTTGTTGGATATTAGGAAGAATTCCTTCACAGACAAGGCTGTGAAGCTTTGGCACAAAGCAGTGGTGGAGTCACCATCCCTGTTCTGTAGATGTGGCATCTGGGGACATGATTTAGTGGCAGGTTGAGAGTGCTGGGGGAATGGCTGGATTCAATCTCAGAGGACTTTTCTGTCCTTAAAGATTCTGATATTCTAAGGCCTGGAGCTGCTCAGGAGGGATGTGGGAGTTGGGTGAGGGCTTTGCTGCCTGCCTGCCTCTCCCTGGGGCGAAGGGACATCCAGAGGGAGGGCAGTGCCAGGGCAGATGTGGTTCCTGACCCTGCTGGTGTCTCCCAGAGCCCAGGAGGAGCTGTGGGCAGAGGTTGGGCTGCAGGGCTGTCACCTCAGAGACACATCAGCATGGCAAAATTTCCTGCAGAGCCTGGTTTGGCAGTTCAGGGAGCAGCAGGTTCAGCTGGCCATGGAGCTGTGAGGGGAATAGAGAGAGAGACAGCCCCTGGGGAGATGCTGCACACAGGTGGAGAACATCAGTGGGGGCTTCACCTGCACTCCCCATGCCCACCAAGAGCTGAGCATCATCCGGGCTGTCATCCCCGTGCAGGGCTTGGGGACAGGAGGCTGCTGTGACATTTCCCCCCCTTAGAGCATGTTTGCCGTGCTGCCTCCCCCGTGTGTGTCCAGGTACAGTGGCCATGGACCTGCAGAACACCGAGTGCCGCCCTGCCAACAGCAGCAAGCTGGCCCTGCCCGCCGAGAACGGCTCGGGCACGCGGCGGCCCAGCATCGCCCCGGTGCTGGAGCTGGCTGACACCTCCTCCCTGCTGCCCTGCGACCTCCTCAGCGACCAGTCCGAGGACGAGATGACGCAGTCGGACGAGGAGGGGTCAGCAGTGCTTGAGTGAGTCTGGTGCTCTCTTTGGCTGGTTCGTTCCAGTGGGACCTGGTGGGATTCAGGCGCCTCTGGCTCATTGTGACTGTGTGCTCACCCATCCTTGTGGTGGTGTAGGGGTCACCAGGGGGATGTGAGAGATGAGAATTGATTCCGAGTTCTCAGAAGGTTGATATATGATCTGTTCTATTCTATATCAACTATATGTATAAATTTATATTATATTATATTATATTATATTATATTATATTATATTATATTATATTATATTATAGTATAATAGATAGTATTATATTCTAATATAATAGAATATAATACTATATAATATTATATATATAATATATAATATATAATATATAATATTATATTATAATATATAGTATATATATAATAGTATATTATAATATACTATAATTATATTATACCATATGATACCATATGATATAATATTGTATCATATCGTATTATATTATATGAAAATTATATACTAAAACTATACTAAAGAAAAGAGAAAGGATACATTAGAAAGCTAGAAAGGAATGAATACTAAAAGTGGGACTGACCAGTCCCAACAGAGCTGGACTGGAATTGGTCCTTGAGTTGAAGCAATTCATGTGCTGGGTAAACAATTCTCCAAATCACATTCCAGAGGAGCAAAACATGGAGAAGCTGAGGCTTCTCATCTCGCCAGGAGAAGAACGTATTGCTGTTGAATGTTTTTCCCCTGCACCTCAGTGCTGGATAAATGAAAAGCTCTCCCTGTCCTCACACAGATTTCTCCCTGCTGCAGGTACGTGAAGGGCTACCCCCCAAACTCGCCCTACATCGGGAGCTCCCCGACCCTGTGCCACCTGCTGCCCGAGAAAGCCCCGTTCTGCTGCCTGAGGCTGGACAAGGTGAGCAGGGGCTGCGGGGCTGCCTGGGCTGAGCCCCCCAGGACGTGCCCACTGAGTGCTGGGCTGTCCCTCCCCACACAGGGCTGCAAACACAACAGCTTTGAGGACGCCAAGGCCTACGGCTTCAAGAACAAGCTGATCATCGTTTCTGCAGAGACAGCGGGGAACGGCCTCTACAACTTCATCGTCCCGCTGCGCGCCTACTACCGCTCCCGCAAGGAGCTCAACCCCATCGTGCTGCTGCTGGACAACAAGCAAGTACTTCTCCAGGGGTGTTCTCCCTCCCACAGAGCCTCCCTGCATTGCCTGGGCAGTTCGTGCTGTGGGGTGGGAGTGTGAGGGAGCAGCGGTGCCATTGTGGGCTTCCCGGGCTGGCTGGCGCTGGGGTTTTGTGTCTGTCTCTGCTGCGTGGACGTGCTGAACCACCTCGCTCTCTGTGGCTCTCCCCCCAGGCCTGAGCACCACTTTCTGGAGGCCATCTGCTGTTTCCCCATGGTTTACTACATGGAGGGCACCATTGACAAGTAGGTGTTCCCACGGGTGGCTGTCGTGCCTCAGTTGTTGCATTTAGCCCAGCCCAGACTTTTCGGTCACCCCATGAGAAGCCCCAGGGTTGGTAGCGTAGAGCTGAGCCCACCTTGGGCTTCTCTCGTTGTCAACCCCTCCCTGGGAGATGGGAGCAGGTGAAGAGCAGGTTGGGAGCAGCCTGGGCTCGCCGTGGAACCCCTGTGCTGCTTCCCTGTGTCGTTTCCAAGGGCTGACCCTGCGCTCTTCTCTTTGGGATCTGCCCAGCCTGGACAGTTTGCTGCAGTGTGGCATCATCTACGCTGACAACTTGGTGGTGGTGGACAAGGAGAGCACCATGAGTGCTGAGGAGGACTACATGGCCGATGCCAAGACCATTGTCAACGTCCAGACCATGTTCAGGTGAGGGGACACTACCAGGATGGGTGCCAGTGCCTGGGGTGGTGGCTACGGACAGTGGGACACAGTTGGTGCTGGGTTTGCTGCGGAAAGCAGAATGTAACCAGCTATTTCTGACATCAGAGCACAGGGTCTTCCTCAGGCTTTAAATCCTCAGAGACAGCTGCAGGACACCAGATCTCTTTCCGTTGCAGGCTCTTCCCCAGCCTCAGCATTATCACGGAGCTGACCCACCCCTCCAACATGAGGTTCATGCAGTTCAGAGCAAAGGACAGTTACTCTCTGGCCCTTTCCAAGCTAGAAAAGGTAGGAGGAGATTGTTCTTTGCACAGGGGCCTGGGAAGTCAACACTGACAGTGACTATGTCCAGAAAACCCAATCATGTCTCACACATTTCCATGGAGAAAAAATATCTTCTTTTTCTACAGCACAAAGATGCTGCCCTGGTTTCCTCCTGCCACACCCACCATAAACATTACACCTATGCCCTCCCATTGCCAGGAGCCCTCTAATTTTCTGTGCAATCTAAGCTCAAACTTCCCTTTTATCTTGCAGAGAGAGCGAGAGAACGGCTCCAACCTGGCCTTCATGTTCCGGCTGCCCTTCGCTGCCGGGAGAGTCTTCAGCATCAGCATGCTGGACACGCTGCTCTACCAGGTGAGACAGAGCCCTGCAGCTGGGGCATCCCCCAGGGAGCAGCTGAGCCAACCTTTTCCCTGGTTTTCCTGCCCAAATGTCTCCGCAGTCGTTTGTGAAGGATTACATGATCACCATCACTCGGCTGCTGCTGGGCCTCGACACCACGCCGGGCTCCGGGTACCTCTGTGCGGTACGTGCTGAGTCCCTTGGGGTGGAGCCATCAGCCAAGGGGGCCTGGATCTGGTGGCATCTGTCACCTGTGCACGGGCTTGGGGGCTCCCCTCTTCTGCAGATCTGGGGGGGAGCTGTGTGGGGTTCTGGGGTCCCCAGGAGGGAGCTGTGTGGGGTTCTGGGGTTCCCAGGACGAGGTGAGAGATGAGGATTTGACTCCAAGTTCTCAGAAGGCTGATTTATTATGATCCATTCTATTCTATTCTATTCTATTCTATTCTATTCTATTCTATTCTATTCTATTCTATTCTATTCTATTCTATTCTATTCTATTCTATTCTATTCTAAAACTATACTAAAGAATAGAGAACGGATACAGACAGAAGGCTAGAAAAGAATGAATAATAAAAACCCGTGACTCCTCAGAGAGTCTGACACAGCCGGGCTGTGATTGGCCATTAATTAAAAACAATTCACATGCAGGGTAAACAATTCTCCAAATCACATTCTAAAGTAGCAAAACATGGAGAAGCTGAGGCTTCTCATCTTGCCAGGAGAAGAAATCCTGGTGAAAGGTTTTTTCAGAAAATATCACAGTGACAGAGCAGCATTGCCAGGTCATTGTTCCCCTCCATTTTTGGGGAACCTCATAGCTGCCAAAAGCCCAGGAGCTGCCAAGGACCAAACTCTCTGTTTTGAAGGCTGAGGTCAGAAATGGCCCCTGATTTTCTTGTGGAAATCAGTTTTGGGGTGGTCATGGATGGGCTGGGGTGGAGCTCAGGAGCAGCCTGAGGTGCAGTGGGGATCCATGCTGGCCCTGCATTGGTCCATGCTGGCCCTGCATTGGTCCATGTGGCCCTGTGTTGGTCCATGCTGGCCCTGTGTCGGTCCATGCTGGCCCTGCATTGGTCCATGTGACCCTGTGTTGGTCCATGCTGGCCCTGCATTGGTCCATGCTGGCCCTGCATTGGTCCATGCTGGCCCTGCATTGGTCCATTTGGCCCTGTGTCGGTCCATGCTGGCCCTGTGTTGCTCAGATGAAGATCACTGAGGATGACCTGTGGATCCGGACGTACGGGCGCCTCTTCCAGAAGCTCTGCTCCTCCAGTGCCGAGATCCCCATCGGCATCTACCGGACGGAGTCGCACATGTTCGCCACCTCCGAGGTAGGGCACGGGCTGGGAAGGGGCTGTGGTGCCAGGATCCAGGAGGGGGCTGGAGCCCCTCAGAGCTGGCTGCAGCAGAATGGGGAGGGAAGAGCAGGGGAAGGGGAATTTTTGTGTTTATTTCGTTCGAGTGGCCGCACTGGGTGGTGCTGTCCTGGTTCCCCAGCTGGGTCTCCAGGCAGTGCTGGATGTTCTTGGCTCTGTCACCCCCTGGGCACCTTGGGGAGCAGGGTGGGCACAGCAGGGCTGCCCTTTGCTGCACTGACTCGTGGTTTTCCCTTCTCCTCCCCTGCTGCAGCCCCACGACATCCGAGCGCAGGTGAGTGCCGCTGGCGCCCGGCCGTGCCCCCTGTCCCCACCCTG